>NC_092204.1:86976201-86979795 GCF_043381705.1 Parasteatoda tepidariorum | reverse complement strand
ATAACCATTTTGAATAAACAATATTATTGTTTATTTTTTAATCATTTACAAATTAATATAAATAATGATGCCTCAAAAACATACAGATTAACCTATATTCAAATAAAAATCAGTCTATATTTAAAGAAAAATGCTTAATTGATTGTTGTACAATATTTTAAGCATGAAATTTTAATATGCTAGCAATATTGTTTGTATTCCTAAACTTTAAACATTCTACAATATAATGGTTTTAACTGCGCTAAAAGTAGCAGATTATACATGTATATATATATTTCTTATTTAACACGGCTAATTTATTTACAGACCATTACTTTTGTCTTTTTCATTTTTGCAGAAAAACAGTGCTTATTACTTACAGCTAGACAATACGTATCAACAAAGAAGTCAACAAGTACGAGTGAACAATAATGATCACAATATAAAATATTTACTCACCTTATTGAATACATCAATAAATTAATTCTTAGATGTTTTAATTTAGCGGTGAAGTTTATTAAGTAGGTACACTGAATGTTTCTACAATCTCAAACACATCGTGCTTTAAATTACTTTTCTAGCTGATTTTTAACTAAAGCAAAAACATTACTTACAATACTTCTTAACGTTTCATGTAATTATCATTGAAATTTACAAAATTTCCAAATAATTACTAAATTATAAATACCTTATGTAATTGAAAAGAAAGCTCCCATGCCAAGCTCGAGCAATGGCGTCGTAAACAAACTTTGAGAAGTAACAACAGTTGAAAAAGTTTTTCGAGTTCAATCGTTCGCAAACTACCGCGAATATTATTTTTCGTTTTCTTTGCATTGGCTAAAAATGATATTTAAGTGATGCTTAATTTATCGTTTTCTTTCATAAATAAATGTTTATTTATTAATAATATGGGATAATCTTTCGCAAAAATGTGGAGCTGGACCAAAAGTAATGAAATAGGTGATAATTTTGAAAGTTCGAATGTTAAATCGAATACTATTTAATTTTATATAATATTAGCTCTAATATTAGAAGATAGGATTTAATAGTATTGCGTTTTCTAGCACGGCAGTATTATATTGCACCTTTCTAATATTAGATCATATCTTTTTGCTACCTGGGAAGTTACGGGGGCTGCAGAGCCCGGAGTTGATGATCGGCTTATATGTAACAATTCTGTAACACTCGTGGTAGAGGTGGTGGATGCTCGAATCAAGCATTACGTAGCCTCGCAAAGACTTCAACAGGCTGAGCAAACAGCAAGCAATCAATGCGAGGCTACGCAACGTTTGAGCTTAGCATTCACCCCCTCCCCCATGGTCGCAACAGCGTTGCAACGTACAAGCCGAGCTTCTTCGCTAGGCTCTACAGTCACCGTAACTTACAGTTACAGACCAGGCTTCAACCGCAATCAATGCGAGACTACGTAACGTTTAGCTGACCATACACCCACCCCCACGGATGCTACAGCATTGCAACGTAAAAGCCAAGCTTCATCTATGGAAGCAACAGCCAGCGTAGCCTCGTATCGACTGCGGTTGAAGCTCGGCCTGTAACTATAAGTTACGGTGGCTGTAGAGCCCGGAGTTGATGATCGGCTTGTACGTTACAATTCTGTAACACCCGTGGTAGAGCTGGTGGATGCTCGACTCAAGCATTACGTGACCTCGCACAGACTTCAACAGGCTGAGCAAACAGCAATAAATCACTGTGAGGCTACGCAACGTTTGAGCTGAGCATTCACCTTCTTCCCCACGGACGCTACAGCGTCGCAGCGTACAAGCCGAGCATCTACTCCGGGCGCTACAGTCACCGTACCTTACAGCTACAGACCAGGTTTCAACCGCAATCGATGCGAGATTATGTAACGTTAGAGCTGAGCATCCACCACCTTTACTTCGATCCTCCACCTCTACCTCCCTTGACAGAAACTTCCAATTAGATTTGAACACGCCTACTTGAATGGATTCCAAATTGAACAGTTGACTTGCTACTTGTGACAGCGACATTATCCTACTCCTGGCACAGTTGCTACTTAGTCAATATCAAACACAATGTCTGCCTCTATACACTCGACTGCTAACGACAACACTGTCGCTGGAACGACTACGACCGTGAACTTAATGCAGCTCTCACGATTAACATTCAAAAAAGTCCGGTCATCTTAACATAGCTCTGCCGGTTTCTCCCAAAACAACAAGGAATCAACAAGTTGCATCCGTTCATCGAATTCTATCACACATATAGTTCTGGCGGGGGAATACTGTAGTGCATCTACCACTACAAAAATATAACTCCATTCCACTAGTATATAAGCCGTGTTAACTTGTTTCCATGATGGGGTTAGATGAAGGTTGATATAGTCGAGATGACTCTCCCCACACTGATACAATTTTTTTCTGTAAAATAAGAAAATAATTTTTTTTTATAATTTGAAAGTGTATTAATTTGTCAAAGTTTTTGAATAAAAGTGTTTTAAGAGTTATATATTTTTTACTTAACTCACTTTGTCATGGAAACGAAATTGGTTTTATCTATTGAGCTGAAATTCTAAAAATAAATTAAAGAATGTGTTTAGTTCATTGTTACATAAAGCTTGGCTGCTATTTCTTTTACTTATTTTTTAAAAAATCTAAAATGTTTAATTCGTGTGGTTTTTTCCTGCAGCTTATCTTGAGAGGCGATATTTTCAAACAAATAATTCTGCTTCCAATAAAATAATCTAATTTCTGAGTTCAAATATGCTTCATTTCATAACATATTAATGATATTAAGTAATTCTGATATGTTTGAGACTGCAATTGTTTTAGATATTTAGAGAGATTGTTAAAAAAGGCGATATGTTTGCTATATTTAAAAAAAAACTCCATCTTTTTCCAGTGGTTTAATAATATGAGGCTCATTTGGCTTAATAATATGAGGTGCTCCTTCTCTAAAAGATCCCAGTTGTTAAGTAATCAAATAGAGGATAATTTTAAAAGTCAAAATGTTGGACAGAATATTATTTAATATTCTAGACAATATTATTGGATTTAATATTATGTATTATTGAATATAATATTATGTATTATTGAATATAATATTATGTATTATTGAATACAATATTTTATGTAATATTATTGAATATGCCATTAGTTCTTATATTAGCAGTAATTAAATTATTGCGCGTCATGCTGTCTGTTCATACCAAAAATGTTTTCATAGCTTATTTAACAAGCATATAATAGTTCGTTAATGTGTCTACTTCTCTATTTGGATAAAGCTTAAACAGCAAATAAGCACAAGATGCTCCGTGCTATTGTTATCATGCTATGGATGGGTGGCCTAATGTAAACAATAACAAGCGTCCTTAAACCGGAAGAAATTTAGAAAATTTCCGGTGTATCCCTCCGCTTATGTTATGATTACGAGGCGATGTGTGAACAAGCCTAATATTCTATGCAGTTTTGTTATTGTAATTTGGGTTCAAATTTAACATAATTGTACCATTCATAAGAGCTTTCAGAAGTGTATTGATTCTCAAAGGTCGTATGACCAAAAAAATTTTTGGAAAGTTAATATCTCATTGTGAATAATTCTTAAGGTTTGCCATGTTTTGTATTTCATCTAATATTT
>NC_092204.1:86853373-86974974 GCF_043381705.1 Parasteatoda tepidariorum | reverse complement strand
ATATATATATATATATTTGCTGTTCTTGGATCTTTAGGATGTCAAAACGCAAGAATTTAACTATTTTTAATTATTTTGAGAAAAAATCATGACCAGAAATTAGTAAGGTGACAGCATCTAGTACCAATGTAAGTTTTTCTGTTGTACAGAAATGTGATACTTCCGTTGAAGAAAACGTTTCTAGCATAACAAAATCTGATGAATGTGAAAGTGACCCTCAAAGTGTTACTTCCCATATGATGTTGGCCTTTTTTCAGAAGATATTGCATTATGTTCTTAAACTTAAAAAATCAAATCAAAATTTAACTAAGCAATGTTGTCTAAATAAAAAGTCAAAATTGTCTAGCTGTCTAAATTAGGGAAATACTAGTGCTTTATTACAGACTCGAATTTCTTTTAGTAGTTTCAGAAAATTATGAACACCCCCCTTGAAAAAATCCTGCGTACGCCACTGGTTATGTTATCTGATTTTAAATTTTAATTCTATTATTTTAAACTCTGTTTACTATGCAATTTAAACTTCATTACCTGATGGTCACTTGATTACCCGATGTCTGCCATATTTTGAAGATAACTGTACTTCGTGTAACTATTTGTAATTGTTACTGTGATATGTCATTTAAATCGACTATGATCTTGATTCACTATAAAACTGTGGAGTGTTTGGGAAATTATAATAATGCCCTCAGTAGAACAGAGTTGTTAGGGAAATATAAAAATGACCCCTTTATAAAACACTCTTTTTATGCTGGAACATTTGTGACACCTACTTTTTCGCTAAAGAGTTTGTTTTAAGACAATTAATTAGATTTGAAATTTTGAGCCTAGTATTTCATTTGTGAAAACGTTTGTTTTTTTTGTTGCTTTTTTTATTTTAATCAAGTGACACAGGGCATAGAACACAGGTGATAGGATGGTCCATCTGGATCACTTAGCCTGGGTACCGGACGTAGATTCCCTCCGTCAAAAAATTTGGTGGGTTCATTTGATTACTTTTCAATCATTTTTAAGAGGTACTTATTAAGTACTTATTTCCAATTCTGTTTTCATGCTACGAATAAAACTAGTCAATTTATATCACTAACTGCAAATATCGTATTTTGAAAGTTTCATTTCTTATTTTATTTTATTTTCTATTAAACCAATTTTGTTTGGTTAAGGCCATGCAAAAATTAAGGATACATTTAATGAAATACAGAGCGATAGAATTGCACGTTTTTCAGAAATGTTACATATAATGATATTGACCCAACTAGCCCATAACTATGAATTGGGCATATAAAAATCAATGACTGGTTAGTTAAATTGCTATAAAAAGGTTGCTATATATAAGCTTTTTTTAATATGAAATATTATAACATTAGGCCCGTGATCGAACTAATTTATAAGTGAACTAATTATAGGGTATACTGGCTATAATTAAGCAAAAGGAGAATCATTGGTTATAAAGAGTCTTACGTAGAAGTTAAGTTCTCTTCATTCTACTAAATGACTTTTATTAATAAGCTGTGAAGAAAAGACGTTTAATTTACAAAAAAAGAAAACGAAAATAAATAAAAATATCATTAAAATAATACTACTTACAGTTTTCATGCCAACTTCAATGTTGCCTTCAGTCAAGAATTTTTGAGAAGAAATGACAAAGCATTTAATCAAACGAAATAACAATTGCTTATGACATTGTTAAAATAAAAGTTTACATTGTTAAAGCATACGAAAAATGTTACAGCTTGTTTTGATATTTTATGTAAAAATAGCTTTTGTCTTATTGCAAAAAATCAGCAACAATGTGTATAATTGTTTTTTTTTACTTTGTTTATTTAATAGTCAATCTAATATAAAAATGGTTTGGGTTAGTCGATTAAAGACAAGATTAAAAAAAAAAAGGTACGGAAACGGTCAAATATCGCGAGAATACATCGACCCAGAAATTTAAAATTACCCTCGTAAAATAACATCAAATGAGGAATTCAATTACAGAACTTATTCTTTAAATCTCCTCCCCCCTTCCGGGGGTGGTTGAGTGGAGTCATCTTCAATATCTTAAAAATAAGCCTCTGTTTTTTTAATTTTTTATCGTAGATTTAAATTTTCCGAAAAAGGACGAACCCCAATTTGACTTGCAAAAGCTGCATTTTTGTTTTCAGATATCATTATTGTTTTCTTTTGCATTATGAGAGGTGCTAAAGGCCCACCCATTTTTGCGTTTATTACTGTCAATGTTCAACTCTGTAGTCTTTTGATTTTGAATCCAGCCCCAAAGACAAGTGAACTTCTACATCAAGCATTGGGACAAACTTGTCTTTCTTATTGCCCTCTGGGTCTTGATAACTTTTTTTTAAAAACTCGCCTTTGCCTATCATGCAGAGGAAAGCCACGAAAAAGTCCCATATTTAAACCGATGGCAAAAGCATTCTGACCCCAAGTCTCTGTACGATCACTGAGAATTTATAATTCACTCGAACTGAATAAAAAAAAAAACACAAAATCAATAAATTCGGAGATGAGAACGAGACGCTAGCTGGCGAGATTTTTGCAAGTAAATACATTCCACCCATCAGGTTTACAATCGCATCTCTAATTTCGCTTAGGCGAATTTTTCGCGCATTTTGTGCACGATCCCTTTTGACAGCTTTGTGGTCGGTGCCAGCCGGGAGCGGTACCAGCTAAGGATATTTTTCTGTTCGGTTTTAGGTGCAAACCGGATGCAATATACAGAAGCCTCAGCAAAAGATCAAACTTTTCAATGAGTTCCTGGGTACCCGAAATTATTTATATTTTATGGAACTATAACTTACTGAACTTATTTAGTTTTATATAAAAAAAAACTATTAAATTATAAATATTAACACGACGCAATTATTCATTCTTCTTTCAAATCCCCATTTCTAGCCTAGCTAGACAAGATCCATGAGTTTGTTCACCTTCAGAAAGTCTAAAACAAGTAAGGGTCTTTCTATAAGGTCTTGTTTTAAAAGACCGAGGCAGTCCAGTAGATGTTCAGGGGATGCCTGGGCCGAAGAGCACTTGATACAGAGGGCAAAACACTTTTCTCCTCCAGAGTACCTCAGTGATGCAATCATTCATTAAAGTACCTACCCACTCATGATTGGAAAATCGTGTCCAACAAATTAGCAATTCATAATGATGCATAGAACGTTATGCTCTTTTCGCTTAAGCTGCCTACAAAACATATTACGGCGGCAAGCATTAAAAAGCATATAATGGCACGTTAATGTGTCTACCTCTCCATGCTTTGGAAGAAGCGTAAACAACAAATTAGCATAAGATACTTGTATTTCCTGGATGCCCCCTAACGGGGGTTGGACGGAGTTAAGCTTTGATAAGATACTTGTATATAACTTATCGTGCTATTGCTGTGGTAGCTAGATATGCAGAATTTGATGCTAGCTTGCAATACGTAGTATATAATAGCTTGAAAAAGTTGCATACATAACAAGGTGTAGTAGAAACGAGCCTGTTTTGGTTGCTGGTATTAGCATGAATTTTGACTTGGGAAGACTAAAATTTTATTATTAATTATCCAATTTATGATCTTTTTTTCGTATCTTATTTCAAATTCTTTTCTATTATTTTAAATTTTTTCTATTATTTTGAACTCTGTTTACCATGTAATTCGTACTTCATTGCCTCAGACCTGATGTCTGCCATATGACGAAGACAACTGTACTTAGTGGAACTATTTGCAATTGTTACTATGATATGTGGTCTTGATCTACTACAATATTGCTATGTGATTTTGGTCCACTATAAAACAATGGAGTGTTTGGGAAATTTTAATGAAGCCCATCCTAAAACAGAGTTGTTGAGGCAATATAAATGAGGTCGTATTATAAAACACTCGTTTTGTTGGAGCATTTATTTGTGATATCTACTATTTTGTCTTAGACTTTGTTGCAAAATAATCAATTGGATGAGCACTTTTGGGCTCAGTTGTCATGGCAAAAATTTATTTATTTTTTGAATTTTAGATTAACGGCTAGGCCACCTAGCCGGGTCGTTTGACTGGGGAGTCGGACTTGGGAGGTTTTTTTCCTTTAGAAGGTTCGGTGAGTTCACTAGGTTATTTTTTAAGCATTTTTATGCGGAAATTATTAAATACGTATGTCTTATTCTGCTTTCTGAGTAAGTGTAAAATTAAAACTATATAAGTAATCAGGGCTCGAAAAAACTCAGAAATTTTACTCGTCCCCGAGGACGGCTTGTCCAACAATGTACCCGTCCTCCTTTGAAACTAACCCGTAGCTTCTAAATAAATAAAAAATATAATTTTCTCTTATGTATTACAAACATTTACATAAATTGCGCAATGAATTAGTAGTTAAAAGGATTACAAATACTAGGCTTACATTATAAAGTAATAAAAGAAATACTAGGTTACTAATAGTAACCTAGTATTTCTTTTATGAAATAATTTAAATGACAAAGGTCAAGACGGGAAAATGGCCGTCCGCGCGGACGTCGGATTCGTGAAATTCGTTGTCCGCGGGGAAATTTTGACCGCCGAGGACGGGCGGACGAGCTGTTTTTCGAGCCCTGTAAGTAACTGTAAATGTTTTATAGTAAAAATGTTAATTTATTAATATTTTTTAGGAAATCAACGTTGTTTGGATAAGGCCATGTATAAATTCAAGATACGTTTAATGCAACTTTGAGCGATACAATTGCAAGTTTTTCAGAAATGTTATATTTACTGATGACGCCCGGTGGCTGAGCGGTAGCGCTTCGCGCTGCCGTGCCACAGGTCCTTGGTTCGANCGTCCAAGCGGACTTTGAATTCGTGAAATTCGTTGTCCGCGGGGAATTTTTGACCGCCGAGGACGGACGGACGAGCTATTTTTCGAGCCCTGTAAGTAACTGTAAATGTTGTATAGTAAAAATGTTAATTTATTAATTTTTTTAGGAAATCAACGTTGTTTGGATAAGGTCATGTATAAATTCAAGATACGTTTAATGCAACTTTGAGCGATACAATTGCAAGTTTTTCAGAAATGTTATATTTACTGATATTGACACTTACGGCCCATGACTATGAATTGGGCTCAAAAGAAATCGATGACGGGTTAGATACACTGATCCATATACAAGTTTCTTTAATATTAAATGGTATAACATTCGGCCAATCATAGAACTATTTATAAAGTGATTTAATTGTTGGACACACAAGCTATATTTAAACAAAATGAGAAAGTTTTTCTTTTTAGTTAAAAGTTTTGAATTAGTCATTAAGAGACTTAATTTGTACTGCATAACAATTCTTAGATGCAAAAAACTACATATAATTATATTTTGAAAATAACAAGTAGATGGAAGCCTTTTTACTTATTCTGTCTATCAATTGAGCATGTCTCTATTTTTGAACAACGTTATTAGTAGGACACTAGATTTTGCAGCTTAAAAATTTTAAAATTAAGGAATATAGAATAATGTAAAAATGAACAAAGTCCTAATACGTTGACCTCAAAACCGAAGGAGTGAAGTTGTTTCTATTACTTTCAAATATTTTTACTAATATGCTGTGAAGAAAAATCATGTAATTAGAACAGAAAAAAAAACTGACATAATTAAAACTATCAGTAAAAGGAAATCACTTACAATTTTCTTAAGAACTTCATTGTCCACTACTATCAAGAAATCCGATGACTAAATGAAATGAGCGGCTAAGATTTAAAAACAACTATTGTTTATATCATTATTAAAATACATGGTTACATTGTTAAAGCGTACGAATAATGATACTTTGACATTTTATACAAAAATGAATTCTGGTTTGTCGAAAAAAAGAAGCAACAATGCTTGTTCGGGTTCTTTCACTTTGTTTAAATAATAGTTAATTTAGCATTAAAATGTGTTGAGGTAGTTCAGTAAAAACAAGATACAAAAAAAAATATGGAAACGATGAAATACCACGAGAAATACACATCGACTCAAAAATTTAAAAATACACTCGTAAAATCATTTCAAATGAAGAATTCACCAAACGTCCTAACAATCGTTTCCCCGGAGGTAGTGTGGGATCAACTTTAATAAATTCAAAAGGGGTCAGTAAATTCAGTGGGATCAACTTCAAAAAATTATACCCCTCTTTTTTATTTCAGATTTGAATTTGCTAGAAAAAAACAGACGTGACTTGCAAAATGTTGCATTTTGGTTCATAGGTGGTGTTATTATTTTATTTCGTATAATAACCGGTGTTAAAGAGCCGACCCATTTTCAGGTTTACAACTACCAATGTTCACTACCAATGATCACCTCCGTAGTCTTCTTTTATCCCAGGCCAAAAGACAAGGGAACTCTTAGATCAAGCATTGGGATAAACTAGCCTGTGTGGAGGCCTTTTTGATGGAACTAACTTCTATTTGCACTAAGTTCAGAGGAAAACCACGAAAAAGCTCAATGATTAGTTTGATTTCAAAAGGATTCTAACCCGTGTTCAATTTACCCCTGAGAATATTTTAAGGGTCATTCTAACGGGGAAAAAAATCGTAAGGAAATTCGAGGATCTGAACGAGAAGCCCGACTGGTGAGATTTTTCCGGGTTTCATTCCACTAATCAAGTTCTTATTCCAATCTCTGAATTCACTTTCGTGAATTTTTCTCATGCTGTGAACGATGATACAAGTGAACGATTCCTGACGTCAGCACATTGGTTTGTGAGATATCTCTACAGAGATATCTCTAGGAGCAGAATTCGCATCTACCAGCTAGAGATACTACTCTGCACTTTTTTCAGTTCAATCGGTTTACTTTTATTCATTATGAAATGCACTACTAAAATTATATATGCCCAAAGAGGATTTTGAATTCAAATCTTTCATAAATATTCTGCAATTTTTACAATGACTTGACTCAAATGACTATTAGAAATACGTAAATTGATCAAAAAATTTATTATTCTATTGATCAAAACAACATTCCCGGATGCTTGTTAGAACTCTTGGAATATGTGAGCCATCGATTTAGTGTTTGGTGGGTTTTTTTTCGAATATCTATGGCCTGCACTCGTTGTTCTGTATTTGATAGTTTCCGGGATCTGGGTAAAGAATCGTTTTATGTGGTGATTACAAGAGGTCATAATTACTTTTTATTAGAAAATATTGTTACTTGTTACTNTAAATTAGGGAAGTAATAGTACTTTATTACATACTCGAATTTCTTTTAGTAATTTCTGAAAATTATGAAAAAATTCTGCGTACGCCACTGATTGTAATCATGATTACAAGTATTTTATTACTATCGATTTTTTATTGGCAGTTAATTACAGCTATAATCAATTACAGTATTTTGCACACTTTTTGTTTAAAAGTATTTTATTCATTATTCAGGAAGACTTTGCATAATTGTTCATTATTCATAATTCTGAATGACGAATGCCCAATATTCTATAGTAAACTATTGTATAGTACTATTACGAGGGTTGCTATTTATATTTCTGGCCTTGGCAACAGTAAGTATTGCTAGGCGACCGCAGACGATTTTAATCGAAAGTTTGATATTTTTAAACATAAATTCAGCAGACGATTTACCAGCTTCATTTGTGTTGTTGACAGTAAATTGAAGAGTTCTTCTCTTTCAAAAAATGGAATTGAATCGTGAACATTTTCGTGCCATTATTTTTCATAACTTTCGACGTGGATTGTCAAGACAAGAGTGCTTCGATGAACTTAATTCTTTATTCAGCGATAAAACGCCACCCTACAGCACTGTAAAAAATTGGTATAACGAATTTAATCGTGCAGAATCCCGTGCAGAAATCCGTTGTTGTGCCAGAAAAGATCGATGCTGTGTGTGAACTGATAAAGCAAGATCGTCATGTGACATACCGTGAGATAGAGGCGTCTTTGGACATTAGTATGACTAGCATCAATAAAATATTGCATGAACATTTGAGCGTAAAAAAAAAATTTTCGCGTTGGATCCCGCATAATCTGACAAACGCTCAAAAAAAGGCTCGTGTCGATTGGTGCAAGGAAATGTTGGAAAAATACGTTCAAGGTACATCAAAGGCTGTGTATAACATCTACACAGGTGACGAATCATGGATCTATGCATATGAGCCGGAAACAAAACAGCAATCAACTGTATGGGTCTTCCAAGACGAGGCAAAACCAACAAAAGTTGTTCGAGGAAGAAGCACATCGAAACAAATGATTGCCTGTTTCTTCGGCATTAACGGTCATGTGGCAACAGTGGCGTTAGAGCAACGCAGGACGGTCAATTCTGAATGGTACACGACCATTTGTTTGCCAGAAGTCATCGGAGAAATTCGAAAAAAGCAGAAGAACAGGCGAATCATTCTTCATCATGACAATGCGAGCTCTCACACATCGACTCAAACAAAGGCATTTCTGACGGAGCGAAAGATCGAACTGATGGGTCATCCGCCGTACAGCCCTGATTTGGCACCCAATGACTTCTTCTTATTCCCACACATCAAAAATAAATTACGTGGACAACGATTTTCGACCCCCGAAGAAGCGGTTGATGCATTCAAAACGCATGTTTTGGAGTTACCTCAATCGGACTGGAAAAAGTGCTTTGAAAATTGGTTCAAACGCATGCAAAAGTGTATTGATCATCATGGAGAATATTTTGAAAAACAATAAAACCAATTTCGATCCTACATGTTTGTTTTTTCATTATTAGGCCAGAAATATAAATAGCATCCCTCGTATATATATTTTTTTGTTACGATAAGTATTTTTCGACAAAGGAATTATTTACCATTAGTGCGGTAAGTTAATTCTTAATATTGTTTGAGGACTTTAAATAGTTATTTTTTGTACTTTTCTGTTTCTGAGCCATAAATACAAGATATTGATTACCAGCTATTGAGATGCTTAATTATTCCTAATAGGTACCAAATAAGTACCTCTAATATAGGTACTGTGGTAATAGTGTCTCACAACGCATTAAAATGAATTAGTACCCATTATTTTAACTGCATGCATTATCTGAATACAATTTTGCAAAAAATTTATTTTTAAAGTATATTTATTTAAAAGGAAACAAAACTTATTTACCATTTAATAATTATGAAAGTGAAACCAAATATCCTTTTTACAAAATGTTATGCTATTACACAGTAGCATTATGCTATTACTTGATCGTTATGATTTGATTTCTTCCAATAATTTAACGAAATAGGGCAACAACAAAAAAATTAATTATATATATATATATACACAAAATATATATATATATATATTTTGTTTTATTAACGTTTCTCTGTTGCTCTCTCTGTTTTTTTAATTTAAGGAATACAAAAAATACTGATGTTTGATTTGCTTTATTCCTCATTTATTAATCTCAGATAACGACGCCAAATTTTAGCGGTCAGTTCAATTAACCACTGATTAAGATTTCTTTCTTTTTCTATCAGTATAATCGTCAATCAAATCTTATTTACAAAAAGATTTGAAAGGTGGAAAATGATAAGATAATAAGAATGACCCTATTATTACTTTTTTTTTACATACAATAAATGTTCTAGAATTTTTTGCTTTATTGTCTTCTACAAGTTTCTTTATTATCGAACAAACAGTTATCAAATGAAAACGATTCTAAATATTTGCTAATACTCAAGAGGGGAAAAAAATCCGATAAATAAATAATTAAAAGGATATACTATTAAATTTTACTTTAAAATAATCTCACTCAAAAGTCTGCGAAATTTAACTAAACAAAATTTTAATTAACTCCTTATTTTCAGTAAAATTTTTTTCCCGCGTAAGCAAGCATTTAATTTATTTCGCAGTAAATTGTTTTAACACAGTTTGTTAATTTTTATCTCAACGATTGCTTTGAAATTCTATTTTCCTTTCTAAACGTTAAGACAAGGTTATACCCAAATTAAAAAGACTTCGAAATTTTTTTATTGTATCAACATTGATTTGATTCAAAATTTTAGAGGGCTTAAAAAAAGCAATTAGTATTTTGCTTGTTGACCATTGCAGTTTCTTACAAAAACTTGTTTTTTGAATCAATATATATATATATATATTTTTTGTTACGATAAGTATTATTCGACAAAGGAATTATTTAGCATTAGTGCGGAAAGTTAATTCTTAATATTGTTTGCGAATTTTAAATAGTTATTTTTTGTACTTATCTGTTTCTGAGCTGTAAATACTAGGTATTGATTGACAGCTATTGCGATGCTTAATTATTCGTAATAGGTACCAAATAAGTACCTCTAATATAGGAACTGTGGTAATAGTGTCTCAAGGCGCATTAAAATGAATTAGTACCCATTATTTTAACTGCATGCATTAACTGAATACAATTTTGAAAAAAAATTATTTTAAAAGTATATTTATTTAAAAGGAAACAAAACTTATTTACCATTTAATAATTATAAAAGTGAAATCAAATATCCTTTTCACAAAATGTTATGCTATTACACAGTAGCATTATGTGATTACTTGATCGTTATGATTTGATTTCTTAAAATAATTTAACGAAATAGGGCAAAAAAAAATTATTATTATATCTGTATAGATACACAAATTTGTTTTTGTTTTATCAATGTTTCTCTGTTGCACGACATTATTTCATTTTTAAATTGGAATGACCCCCGGTTTTTTGGATTATAGCTTTGATTCAATATATTATTTTAAACAATTTTTATTTTATATTTATAGAGAAAATTAAGGCATTTGAAAACCTTCTGTTTTGTATTAACTTTTTCTTTCAAGCAGAATAATATTTAAAAAAAATCTTATGCAGTATAATACATACAGAAATGGAAATTTCGTCTAAATCTTACATTACAGATATTGCTATAAAATTCTGACGAACATTCTATAGTTCCGTTATGAAATTAAATATATTCAAACCTTTTTAAAATAATCCGACTTTCAAATGCATAATTTCCAAGTAAATATTATTGCAAAATTGATAACAGAGAGGAGAAAATTAAATTATGACAATGATTATGTCAGTATTGTATCTAGAACGCTTTATTGCACTCTCATGCTGTGAGAGTATCCAAGGTTTAAGAAACAAATTCTGCGTTGAAATTTTATTGAAATCATACATTTAATCCAAGAATGTAATTTGAAGAATAGCAGAGAATGCACCACAAAAAAAGAATTAGAATGAACATAAAATCTATTTGAACTAAGTAATGCTCCAAAATATGATTAAGAGTATTCTTGCAAAATCAGTTTCTTAAAATGTATACTAAACACTTAACATGTGTGTTTAGACTCAAAACAACACAAGTAGCTTTTCTCATTTTTTTCCTGTCCAAGGAACTCGCTTTTCATAGAGAGGAAAGCATACAAAGGGACTAGTTGAGAAATAAAGCTAACATCTTGCTAAAGCTAAGGCAGGAATCTTTAAATGTTTCAACCCCTAAAAAAGTGTTATTTATGAGGAAAAGATGTCTCACTTCCCTACTTTTGAGCTGTAAGAAAAACTGCTTATTTTTTAGTTTTAAGGTTATTTTAGCATTTCTACTCGTTTGTCTAATAGTTAACTCACTAATTGACTAGTTAACTATCCGCATATGCAAATGTTCTTCTCAGAATTTTCAAGCAAGATATTAGTGGCACTTAGTGGAAGAATTATAATAAGTTTTGTAGATCAAATTTCATATCATTTACTACAATTCAAATGAGTAATTTTCTTTTGTATATCAGTTATTATAATTTTGTAAGATTTCTAACATAATAAATTTCGAAATAAAGGGAGCTTTCGAGGATAGGCTCACTAGGTATCTGATTAAGGCCCCCTAATTCTTCTGGAACTTATTTCATAATCATGGAAAAAAAGTAGAGCTCTAAAAGGATGTTTTATTCATTTATTTTTAAAACTTAGCAATTCCTAAGAGCTTTGATGGCAATAAACTATTCATCTCTTTTTTACTGCATCAACTAAAGCCAATTTGTTAAATGATTGATTAAATTAGTATTTAATATTTGTATAATTAGTTTAACATTGTTGAAATTACTTTTAAAATAAATTGTGAAATGAAGGATTCTGATAATTCTCAATCTTTTGTGGTGGTATGAATGCACTCAGCTAACGATTCCTATTTAGTATCAAAAATATACAGTAGTAAACAGTTAATTATCAATGATAGTCGTACCAAACTGGAATCAAAATGTAAACACCATTAAGGATCAAACGTTTAAACATTAAAAATTTAATATTTTTTAGTTTTTGAAAGTTTTTATTAGTTTATTGAAAACAAATACAAGGTAAGACAAAAGCAGAATAAAATTCAGCTCAACTTACATAACACAACTTAGTTAAGCAGTTATTAGCAATGTACATTAAAATAAGCTTAAGACATCACTGAAAATATATTTTGCCCAAGTAAATAATTTTTAAAGAAATGAAATTAAGTTGAAGACAAAATATACAAATTTAAAAGTTGATGAAAACCAGTTACAAAAGTTAAAAGACATCAGTTTACGAACTGAGTCTCAGTAAGAAATTCATGGTTTGTTAACAAACTCAAACTAATACGGTGGATTACAAAAAATACCTAAAAGTTAAGTGTTTAGGCAATTATAATGACGTTTCTTATACATCTTATGCTTTATATAATGACAAAAAAATAATAAATAAGTGTATAGTAACAAAGTAATTGTCACCAGATGAAACAGATCGCACAAGGGCTGTTTTCTGAACATGATGTTGGATCTTGAGTGACTCGGAGGATACTGAAACTCTCTGTAATAATGTAGTAGTTTAAAAATTGTTATAAAGCTTTTAGGTTCTGAACAATTCTAAAATAGAAATACTCATAGCACTTTTGATTTTTAATCCCTATGTAAAATAAATGGTCAAATATAACTGATAACAAAAATGTGAGTTATTGTAATTGTCAGCAATGAAATAATCAGTAACAAGATAAATTATGCATAATATATTGTCGAACATTGTTGAATGATGGAAGCACAGATGGAACACAAAAAGCTACAAAAGTACTGAATGGATAAAGTAATAATCTTAAATAAAAGTAATATTCTTAAACTTATTTAATACTGCTTAATAAATACATCAAATAAAATGAGTATGGTATTTTACTTTAACAACTTCATGCAGAATTAAAGCAGAAACTCTGGAAGAAATTTGGAGCAGTTAGTTCCAGTTTTGGGTTGGCCTTTTGGCTGCAATGCATGTTTGTATTCGAAGTAAGTATAAGTATTTGATTTCCTCATTTTTATTTTGACATACTAGAAAATCTTGACAAATAAAAAAATAAAAACTGAAGTATAGAAAATTTGCAGACTTTTGTGCATATTTATATTGAAGTTCATCCTTTACCTTTACAATTTACATTTTCAAAAAAAATAATAATAATAATAATATTAATAATAATTAAAAAAAAAATTATTCAAGCACTGTAAAAACTACATGTTTAATAAGAAATGAAGTTAATGGATGTGATAAAGCTGAGAGTAGAATTATATGGATAAAGTGAGCTAATTGCTTTCAAAAGTTTAGATGTTTAGAAACTACCGCATAGGATATTTAATTTTATAATGCAAAAAGTTTTTTTTTTTTCTTAAATGAAAAAGTTTATAAAAAACATTACTTTATCGGTTACCTCGGTTTTTCCTTAAAACAAAATTAAAAGGAGATCAACAATATCATCATGCAAGACATGCTAAAATATTTGTCAATAAATAAAGTTGAATTTTCAGTTCCAGAAAAAACATTAAAAAAAATTATGGAAAGAATACCTATAACATGATATCACAGTTGGAACAATTTTAACAAACCACGAACATTCATTGTAATATAACACGATGATTAAAAAATAAACTACACCATATGAAAATAATGACCATAAAAATTATGATTACTGATGTAAAGCAGTATTTCTACATGAAAGCATAAAAAAACCCATATATTTTAGCTGCTGTTTCAGGTAACTTCCACTTCAGAAGAATTGTGAAACTAATGTTGCCTGATGTGTATTAAAGGCTTTCCAAAATTAATGAGAAAACCAATTATGTAAAAATATTCATTAACAATGTCAAATGTCATTGTTGAAATTTGTCCATCAAAAAACTTAAACTTATTAAATTTACTTGTAGCTAGGTCATAATGAATTCTATGATGGGTAGCATTAGGATATAACAATTGTTCTTCATGGCTAAATGAAATTCTGTCAGTCAAAAATTTAGGAGTGCAAAGAAAACATCCCTTTTCTTCAAGTTCTTCTCGGATATCAAAGCTTTTGTCAGCAATGACCAGGTCATTTTTTTCTAAACAGTCTAAAATTCCAGATTTCAAAAAGAGATCTCTCTCGGAAATAGAACCTGGCCAGACATCTGATATAAAAGAGATACCACCAGTCGGAGTTTTTCCAACCAATCCCTTGATGGTGTAGGTATTTTTTTTCGTGCTGAAAGTCAACCGCTGAGTTTGCACACTAGTTGGACGCTGTATTTGGAGCTCGACCGTTTCCAGAATAACTCGGCAATTGGGATAGTGGCGAAAGAAGATGGGCGAACTCTTTCTGTTTATTTGTTCTCTTGAAGGCCAGATTTTGATAGGTCTTATTCTGTTGTACATGAAACTCGAAACATTGCTCAATATCCTCGATGTACTCGGTTGACCTATTTTAAACAAAATGGAAAGAAAAAACTGAGAAATACCTGTTCGCAGGTAGATTAAAAATGCAAAGAACTGATTATAAGGTGATATATTAGAATAAGTTGTCAGGTGCTTTTCTAAAAACAAGTAATCATAGATAGCCTTGAAAAGTTCTGCAGAGAATCCAGAAAGAGATTTCATCAAACTGTCATCTTTTATTCCTTCAACTCTGAAAGTGAGTCGATCTACTTTTGCTTTCAGCTCAGTTAACTCCTTCTGAAGTGAAGTGTTTTCTATAAGTAGAGCTGAAATTCCGTCCATTCGAGTCTGCATTCCTGCGTCTTTAGAGCCAAGAAATACTGTAGAATATTCTGATGAACTGGCTTGCAGTAAAAGTTGAGTAGACACACCAGAGACAGCAGTTTGCACTGAAGCATCTATACATTCAGGTATTGTAACAGAACTGCGGTTGAAGCTAAAATTAAGAAAATGTAATTAAGTTAAGAATCCAATAAAATAAAATGCAACAGACTGGTAAATTTCTTTTCTCCAAATTTAAACTAATTTTAAAGATATGCACCAGTATTGATTACATTAGTTTTGCAGATTTTAATAATCAGGACTAAGATGTGGCTTTTTTTTCTTCCTTTGGTTGCTTTTTCTTTCATATTTTATAATTCTTTCAGTCATTTTTTTAGATCCATTTTTTTACAGTCTTTTTTTAAATTTTTTTTTATCAACTTCGAGACATGGTTCTAAGTACCCGACTCTGACAAAAATTAAGTATTTAATACGTAGGTAAAACAAGTGGAACAAAACAACAGGCTTATGGTGTGCTAAGTGCCATATTTGAAATCAAGTAATTCCTGACCATCATTGCATATTTGGCTCTATGTACTATCCAGTGCAGGTAAACTAAACTAAACTCTGGCGCGACAGCTTATAGAGGGCCTAGGCCTACTGTGCCCATCTCAGTTTTCTTGATCTTGGGCTCTAGGTGCAGGAGCAGATTTTCCGGTTTGGTGGTCAGCCGAAAGCAAAACCCCCCAGTGTTTAGTTCCCCAAGCATGCTCGGTACTCATTTATCGACCCACTGAAGGGATGAAAGGTTGAATCAACCTCGCCCAGCCCGAGGATCGAACTCAGGACCTGTGGCACGGTAGCGCAAAGCGCTACTACTCAGCCACCGGGCGTCCCTCATGGTAGGTGGAGAAGGAAAAAATGAGGTAGGAAGGGTTGAAAAGAAAAAGCAGTCATTTCTTAAAGACTTAAGTCTCAAAGTAAAAACTATACTTTTGATCCTTCCTAGTCATAATTTTTCACATTTATATAGTTTACTAATAAGCATTTGCTTTTCTTTTACATTAATCATATATTTTAAAATGCATAGCAAGTTTTTATTCCCCTGCCTATGGGAGAGCTGTTAGGAAGTAGAACTCAGTCCAATCTTGCATACTCTTCCAACACATTAGACTGGACAGTCGGGTGTATATGTTGTTCTAACCTTGACAAAACATGTACCTAGATGAAATCAGTGAGGTGAAATGTGGGAGCAGGAAAGTAAATGCCTAGTTTAAAAAATAGAACACTAGAAGAATATGAAGCAAAATTTACAGGATCAACAAAGAAGATCTTCTTATTATAAATATTCCACATAGCAGGAAAGTAAATGCCTAGTTTAAAAAATGGAACACTAGAAAAATGTGAAGCAAAATTTACAGGATCAACAAAGAAGATCTTCTAATTATGAATATTCCACATAAGATTGTTTTTTTTTTTTAAAGGAAACTATACAGAAAAAATGTAAGTTTGATGACATCAGCCATCCAAAAGCTTTAATAGAGTTAAACTTGGGAGGTCAAAGTAACAACACGCTTCTTAGGGCATAAAAGAAAAATTAGGAACTTGGTATAAAAACTCACAATAACTAGTCACAATTGTCCACATTAGAGCCAAAAGTTTGAAACTATTCTTCAGTTAAAACTTAATGAATACGTAGGAAAATAATTTAATTTCATGCTGAAAGAACAAGTAGGTAAACATCTGACATACTCAAAGTCATCATCACACTCTACATATTTCCGCTTCTTGGCTTCCGTTATGCGCAAAACAGTAGGCTCTGTACATACACCAGGTGGATCTGGTTTTTCAATAGTTGATTTTGATCTGAATTTTGTTGGAACAGCATCTTTCTCTAAGGCTTTTTTCCCTGCACATAAAAATAAATAAATATAAAAGCATTCAAAAAGTTTTTCTTTACATCTGTAAGTATACCAATTTAATAAATAAAATAATTAATTTTAAGCTAAGCTACAGTAATCAGGAGATATTAGTAATTTATGATAAAATATTTGATGTTTTGTTAGCTCTATTCATTAAGTAGGGTCAGATGGGGTAAAGTAGGTACATGGGGCAAAGTAGGGATACATTGAAAAACATCTATTTTCTCCTTTTAAATTAAAATAATTAGTTTATTATTTTTAAAGACGTTTAGGCAAGTCTTTTTTTTCAGTTTTAGAAACCGATAAAAAAGTTTAATGTTTACAAACTATCTGTTCATGATCAACTTATATAGCATGTTAGTTTAGGTTGCTGTTGAACTTTCTTCTAACTAATATTATTAAAAACTGGCAAAAAATATATATATACAGTAGGGAACCGATTATCCGGAACGATCGGGACCATCGCTATTCCGAATAACTGATTTTTCCGGTTTTCTGAATCGCTACAAAAAGCCGTTTTTTTATTGTTAAACCCAACTAAAAAAAAATTTTTTTCTTCGGAAATAATCTTAAAAAGAAGAAAAAACGATGGAGTAATACACTAATGATTATTTCCAAAATGCTGGCAAGGTAAACATCTTTCAAAACAGAAAGAAAAATCCTAAAATCTTATGAGGAAAAAAACATTTTTTAAAAAAAATGGCGGGAAAATTTATCGAATTTCGCTCCGGTTTTTTGGTTTTCCAATTTCCTGATAACGGGTTCCGTACTGTATATATAAATTTTAGTTCAAAGTGATAGAGGGACATGCAAGTAAAAGATTTACACAGAAATTTAAGAATAAATTTTAAAATTTAATTACTATGAATTGTTTTCTGAGGTGAGGTGAAGTGGGTATTTGGTTAGGCTTAGCTAAATGTTGTATAATAGAGATATTTTCTTTAAACTTCTGTGGTAGCTTTAGTAAGCATCTAATGCCCTATATTTTATATATTGAATTTATTTATTAAAATAGCTTAATCATTGACTTATTTGATTATAACCCAACAAGATAATTTTAAAATTGGAAACAAAATTCATTTTTGCAAAAGAATAATAGATGATAAATAACAATATAACAGACATATTATACGAATAAAATTACCAAATTAGCATAATGGTTCAACTTAGTGACAATATTTAAAAATATAGACTAGTTTTTAACACAAGTTTCTGCCTTCATATAGCAGTTTTTTTTTAATGGAAAACAAAACAATTTCCTTAAAATAATTAAATTGAAAAAAATAAAAAATACATGTCTGCTTAAAATCTATCAAAAACCCTTTAAATTATCCCAATAGGTATTAATTTTTACAATCTCATTTATATTTCAAATATAACAAAAACCATTTCCCTCCTCTGAAACTTTGTAGAATTCAGCAAAATGTACTACTGCATTCAAAGTGAAACCTAATTTCAATAGATATGAACATTAATTCTTAATATGAAAAAAAATTTTTTTTTTTGTATTTTTTCTTCTTAAATATAACTAAAATACATTTATTTAAGAACATTTTTATTTCAATAACATTATCAACGTATATTTTTTAGAACTATTCCCACGTTACTCCACTCTGGGGGTAAAATGGGTACATCAAAACATGTTTTTTTGAATGCATTACTGTAAGAAATTCAAACAAAATAGATTAGTTATATTTCATAGTTAATCTATATGGATCCAATGTATATATAAAAAGCATAAAAAACTTTCTAAACATTAGCTGCATAGTGAATAAGTTTTAATGCCATAGCTTTTTTCTCACATTATTAAGTTCATGGTAAACGTTTTTGCAAGCTTTTGCCAATCAATTTTAGCAACTGCTTCAACAACCATACCAATGGACAGTTTGTACCACTCTTATACTGTGATCCATTTCACAATAGGATTCAACAAATCATGAACATTTAAAACAGACAGCCAAATAATATTTTCATCCAGAAAGCAAGATGCGTTGCATTTACTGAGAAACAGATCAGAGTTGAGAGAGTTTTAACTAACATTTTCAAGAAAATGGCCATCTAGGGTGTTTTATTATTATTTTTTTTAGAAATTTTAATGGAATAAAATGTAACAGTCAATGCAGGCAAATTATTGATTTCTTTATGAATGCAATTATTTTCCATTTGAGACAATGAATTTGTTTTCAGTAAATATCCAAATAATAAATTTGTTGTGTAAGATGCACAGCTGTGGTATTATTAGCGATAATAGCATGAAATTTTTTAGGACCTACATTTTACCTTATCAATAATTCAAGACATACGATATGCTGTAACACATTTCTTTTATTGCTAATGTGATTTTCTTACTTTATTTTTATTAGCTGTTTGTATACATTTTTCAAAATTATATAAAGTAATAAATAAAATATTTAAGGTACCTAATTATTTTAAGTAACTTTTAAGAGAACATTCTCCCTGTCGAGAATATTGTCCCAGAAGAACATAACCGAGAATTTTATATCTCTAAAGGTATGTGAAGGCACATGATAAAAATGTATTCGCTAAATTGTTGATAATTTTATTCATAGTCTCACAACTTAATAACTCCACTGATTCTCTTTGCATTCTATTGCGCATAAAGTATACGAAAACAGTAGAAATCAAGCAGAAAATAGGTTATTACCAGTTCAAGGAGACTAGTAATACTTCAGTGCTTTAATAAAAAATAAATTAATTTCTTTATGAGTAGTTGAAAGAGAAAATGAGAATAACCCCAAGTATCAAATGACATTGTTGCTTTTCCTGCAGCAGTTTGATCAATCCTAGTAAAAACATTCATTGTTAAGATATAATTTTTTCTTTTTTAAAATTTTTTGTTTTCTTTGTTAATGGATTAAATAATTGAGTATGCATTAAGAGATCGAAAATTCGAGTTTAATGCACCAAATTGAATTTTTAGTAATTTAACTCTAAAACTACTATATTTTAAACTGAAAATTAAAGATTTTAAATTAATAGTTTAAATCAATAAAAGTGATTTTTATTTTTTAATTACCTAGTGTTTTTTTGATATTATGATTAATTTTGAGCATATTGATAAAACTGGATTTTTTAATTGCAGTTAGATAACAGTGAAAGGGCAAACTCATAATTACTTACATAGACCAAAAGTGGCTCTTAAACCTCTAAAGTTAGAATCATATTTACCAGAGATTTTGTGATAGGAAAAACAATCTTCTTCGAAGTGCTCAGAGCAGAGGAAGCTTGTGGAATCTGGTTTAAAGTCAATCATATCCATTTGAACAAGCCAAAACTTTAATAGAAATTCATTTTTCAGGGGAAAAGGATGGAAAGTAACGTTTTTCTCTAAACACTCCTTCCGCTTGGAAAAATTATTACAGCCAGGAGCTGAACAGAAAGAAGACAATCTATAAAATTAAAAATATATTTATATAAGTAACATTATTGAAAGCTAGACTATAGCATAAATAGCCAATGAGCTTTTTATTTCAGACATAAAGTAGCCCCCGCCCACTGTCAATTTCATATGTATAGAATATTTTTTCAAGTCAATGGGCCATCGGGCATTAATTGTTATATTAAAAAAAGATTATTTTCAAAGTTTCAAGTATTTATGCAACTGGTAACATGGTAAACAATAGTTTTGAAAATATGTTGAATACAGTAGTCATGAAATTAAGAAAAATTGGTTGAATGTTTCGATTAAACTTCATTTTAATACTAAAAAAATAATTTTTTCTATACATACAGCATTAAAGTATGTAGTCTTAAGTTTAATTTGCACAAAGAAAGAAGTTTGTATGTAAAAAATTGTTCGAGTAATTACAAATTTACAAAAAAATTGGATTTCGGGTAGCCCCGCTCACATGAATGTCGGGTATCACCGCCCAATTTTATTTCGTCGATAAATGTACGGTTGCAAAGATTATTATTTTATTGCTTCAAATTTGAATGTTATATGCATTTTTAACAACAAATATATGTTTTAATATTATATGAAACATAAATTTATATATTTAAAAATGAAAAATTAAATATTTTTAAAATGTAATTGATATATCCAAATTAAATTTAATATCAAGAAATCATAAATATTATGATAAGCTATTTGCTTACTTATTTATTTTCACTTATTTGTGAACGAATCAATCTACAGAAGCATTTGAATGCAATCAAAATACAAAGTGAATTTGTAATTTTATAAGAAGTATTTTATATTAAGTTTATAAGAAGAGATCAACCAAATAAGTTTATATTGAAAAACAACTATTGTTATTAATTATTGTTACTTAAATTAAATTATTTTCGTTAAATATTTAATATAAATATATATTAATATTATAATATATTAATATACATTAATAATGATAAAAAGTATGACATTTGTTGTTATTAAATGATAGAATTCACTAAAAGTATATAAATATGTAATAAATAAAATAATTTTGTGATAAAAATGATAAATGAGGTTTATCTATTGTCAATACATTGGTCATTCTCATTTACACCTGAAAAAATAGCCAAAAAACACAATTTTTGTAACTGGGCGGGGCTACCCGACACATTTTGAAAAGAGCTGAAAAACATGTTTTTTTAAATTTCTATTTTTTTAAGTTAAACTATTCTTTTTTTTGGCTTATTCTTTTTGCATTATTTAATTAGATAATAAAATAATAGAAACATACAAAAATATTGATTATTACTCAATATTATACAGAAATATAAGCAATACTCCTTAAGTGGGCGGGGCTACCGGACTCACCCCTACATTTTTTAAAAAATGGACAGACTCTCAAATGTGTTATAAAATGAAATGCTAAAACAAACACAAAATATGTTAATAATAATCAGAAGTTTTCTGGTAATGATTTGTTCTGCATCTGCACTTGTTTTTCAGGATTTTTTTCTCGCCAATATCCATGATAGTAACTGCCAACGTGAATATTGTATATTTGCTCACAGATAAGATGATCACAGATAAGGTGATGTCAAGAGAGTGGGAAGAGTAAAGGTTTCGACTGTCTGAAATTCACGACACAAATCCAGTAAAATAAGACTGTAACAAAAAACCTAAAATATTTTGCACAATTAGTGGAAGGTCCTGCAAGCACAAATACCTGTGATTGAAAAATCTAAATTTAATTAATTCAAAACAAAAGGGAAATGAAAATTTCAAAGTGGGGAAAGCTCTGTGATTGATGGCTGTTCTAGATTCCCATGAAAATAATTGATGTATTATTCCACAGTCAAGTTGTGGTACTGGACTGTAAATAGAACTGTGCAAGCAGGGCTCGAAAAACCGCCCGTCCTCGGCGGTTAAAAATTCCCTGCGGACAGCGAATTTCTCGAATCCGACGTCCGCGCGGACGGCCATTTTCCCGTTAATTTTCGTGATACATTTTCAATTTTTGTTATTAGAATTGATGTTTTCTCTGTCTGGGAGTACTGCAGCCGTTGAAAGAACTTTTCAGCAATGAATTTACAAGAAAACACATTACGTACTGATCTGAAACAAGAAGCGTTAAACGTAAATATTAACATCTACCTAAATGGAAAACCCCTTTCAGATTTCTGTGCAGAAACCTCTGTAAATCATTGGCTTGATTGTGGAACTGGCAAACGTCATATTTGATTCATTTAAAAAACGCAGTACAGATAAATTGACATTTCAGATAACTTGACCTTTGTCATTTAAATTATTTCATAAAAGAAATAAATTATTTCATAAAAAAAATACTAGGTTACTATTAGAAACTTAGTATTTCTTTTATTACTGTATAATGTAATCCTAGTAACTACTAATTCATTGTGCAATTTATGTAAATGTTTGTAATAAATAGGAGAAAATTATATTTTTATTTATTTAGAAGCTACGGGTTAGTTTCAAAGGAGGACGGGTACATTGTTGGACAAGCCGTCCTCGGGGACGGGTAAAATTTCTGAGATTTTCCGAGCCCTGTGTGCAAGAATGTCATTGGCTTGCCTGCAGTGAAGGCGTTTCATCAGCAAAGAAATTAACAAAAAAGAACATTTTCTTTCGTTATTGGGAGAA
Source organism: Parasteatoda tepidariorum (assembly GCF_043381705.1). NCBI lineage: Eukaryota > Metazoa > Arthropoda > Arachnida > Araneae > Theridiidae > Parasteatoda > Parasteatoda tepidariorum. Next base: position 86,952,117 of record NC_092204.1, on the reverse strand, counting down.
AAACTAGGCAATGTTTAGTTGGTCCCCATGATCAACAAAAATTCAAGATTTTCCATTCTATGTATGTAAGAATCCTGTGTGAATGCAAGAATCCTTCTTACCGTTTCCAGCTCAATGCAAACGCATACAGACCTATGAATAGCATGTAGAATGATGACCCATTGGTACGATACAGACGATGGTACACTGAACAATAAGTGAAAACTTTAAACAGAACATTGCAAGAAATCATGCTTTTTATGTAATTCATGGAGACAATTGACAAAGAAAAAATCACCAAAATGGATCATGGTTGTTTGGAATAACTTTTGTAGAGATGGTGGTGGAAATTTATGAAAGCAAGTTTGATAAGAGAAAATATTATTGATGTAAAGAAGTAAATGGTAAGTAGGCGTTGGGTGGTATTGAAAAAGCAAGTGTTTTAATTTTTTTTAGGTTATAGATTGTATGAAAAAGATTTTGCTTGAAGTTTGAAATTATAAGTTTTCTGCATATATCTGACAATCATTCGGTAAATTTAAATGATCCCGAGAATGGTGCACATACCAATGAAATTGAGGGCATTTGGAGTCAGAGAAAGCGAGAGTTTTGCAAGCAAAATGTTCACCAGTGCTCTGAAGAAATCCTCTGTTCTTATTTTGCTGAATACGTGTGGAGATGTCAGTACCGGGATCAGACAGAAAAAATCCGTTCTGGAACTTAATGTAATGCATGAAAGAATGTGCACTCCACACTTAATATACACATGGCCAAAAAAACATCTTTTTGTGATCACAGATGAGTGGAGATTTCCGTATTGTGATCTGTGGCAGAATAATTGCCCAGTCTTGGAAACTTCAGGGCAGTGGAATGCGAGAAACTAAAAAAAAAAAAAACTTCACAAAAAGGGACCAACTTGAAAGGTATCACTCGTAGCCACCCCGGGTAAACATCTACATGTTTTTTAAAAAAAAAACTTGCAAGTTTAAAATCCCATTTGGCAACTTGGCGATTGTAGTTGGTGTGACAGATCAAGATACGGAAATATCCCCACAGATGAGATCTATTTTTGTTTCGTTGTTCTGAAAAGCTTTGACTAACTTTTTTTATATGGGGAACTTTTTTTCAACTAAACTTCGTCTTTTTGTAGAAGCTGAACTTTTTTTTATGCAGATGTTAAATAAATATCCGTATTAAATATTCAGTGTCAATCTTGTGTTTCAGTAGTTTTAAAATGTGTAAAAAGCACAACAAATATCTATTAATTTTTGCTGTCGAAAAATCGGCAAAAATAAAAGGGGGCCCCTCATTGAGAACTATTACTCCAGCAGACAACTGGTATAAATTCAGTAGAGTTGGCAGCTATGGGAATGATTTAAAATCATACATTTAAATTGAAATAAAATTTTAACTATCTTTTCAAATTTATAAAGGGGAAATTTGCTAAGAAAATGATCAGTGAGGCATAAACTTAATAACTTACTCTCTAAGAACTGTTGGATCAGATGATTGAACTCTGGGTGGTTTTTTAAAATTGAATTTAAAAATAGAAGGTACAGCAGATTCCTTAATAAAACGACGATTCGAAAAATTTTGGATGTCAAATGAATCAGGAGTGAAGTGTTCCGAGCAGATCTTAGAGTGAATATTTGGCTTAAAATTTGCTCTCTTCAAAGCAGAAAGCCATATTTTCAATAAATCCTTATTTTCCAATGGAAATTTATGAAAAGAAATTCCTTTTTCTAAGCATTCGCTTCTAGCCGAGCTATTATTACACCCAAAAGCACAACAATAGCTAGGCATTTTGTCCCGCAGTGTTTCTAAATGTCTATGTAAAAGAGTTAAGTTATTATAAGAAAATATTTTAATTCGAGTTCATAAAAATCGAAGTCCCTATTTTTCTAAAAATAAAAACAACAATATCTAGCTAGATGATCAGTGGCAAGAAATACTGCGCTTATAGCTTGAGAGGAGAAACTAATTTCGTACTTTAGTAAGAAATGATAACGACTACTTCTAATGATGGTGCCATCTATTGGGATATATGTGACATAAGTTTCTCGCTTTTTCTACAAAGATGATGATAACTAAAATGTACTTTTTAAGTCACTCACACGGCGCACTGCATTAAACATAATTCTGAAGAAAAGCAACAAAGGAATTTTAACAAATATTTAGAAAAAATAATAAGAAAAATAATAGGAAAAATAATAAGAAAAGGGAAAATATCGTAGTACATTCCTATAAAACTGAAAGGAGGAGGAGAGGGAAGGTCCCAAAGGCTTGAAACTGGTGTCTCTCTAGATGGCGTTGCGATCGCCAATATATTTGTAATTTTTTTTTGGTTAAGAAAAACTGAACAAAATATGAAATTTTTTTTTTAAACTTAGAAATAACGAAATAAATTCTTTTTGATGAAACGAAAAAAAGTTAGTCTCTGTTATTAAATCTTCCGAAAAAAAAAAAAAAGATTTAACAACTTAAAAACTTTGTAGTAACATTTTAAACTAATAACTACTATTTATTATGTAAGAATTTATTACATAAATGTTTGTTATAAATTCATAATTATCTCTCTCTAGCATCCATTTTTAAATCTAGCTGCCTTCAACAAAGATTCTTTTTTTGTCTTCATTCCTCACTTAACATACAAATAAGAGGATATTAGTACACAGAATTGTAGAGCGTAATCTGATTGAAATTTTCAATTACAATCAATAAGTATACGAAAATACTCGGAGAAAGTATTGTATAAAAAACTAGCTTTTTCTTCAAAAAAAAAAAAAAAAGTATCTGTGTATATTGATAGAAATCTCTCATGAAGTTTATAGAAATTTTCTTTTTAAGTTAGTTTTCAGCTCATTTTAAATCCTTAAGGTAACTATAAGTATTTTTGTAGGGTGGGCCATGACCCCTCAATCAGTTCACAATTATTATGCATACAAAAAAAAAAAAAAAGATAGATTTGATTATTAATGCAACTTGAAAATGATTAACTAAGTTTTGTTTTTCTTTTTAAATTTACGGACTTGGGGCAATATAATGATAAGTCACATTTTTTAATTGTTCAGAAGGTTTCTGACGGAGAAAAAAAACAACCTTACGTTTGAAGTAGATAATGCGATGTTTGTGTGTACCGTGTTTTCTAGAAGAAATTCGGAAATTTGTATGTCTGTCTGGGAGCCGAGGAAATTCAGGGGATATCGCATTTAACTGTCAATGAGGTAAGCCGGGTCCGAATCCCAGCGATGGCTGGACGATGCGAATTGACCACAATGCTGACGCAAAATATCCTCCTTGGTAGACGGGTCATGATTAAGAGTCCCCTTGCTGTCCGGCTCACTGTGGGAGATTTTTACTGTTTTACTCTCTATGTAACTAATGCGACCAAAGTTTTAGCAGAAAATTTTTAAATTTAATAAAGGCTTAGAAAGATGACAATTGTTTCAATGTATATTTTTGCAGCAGTTGTACGACAAATATCACAATAGTATATTTTAAGAAAAGCTTTAATCTTTAACACATTAAAATGAAAATGGTTAAAACACAGCAGACAGAATTTATTTTCAGTTTCTGAATTAGGATGCATGACGAACGAAAAGTACTAGATGCATCGAATTTAGAAACTAAAGTTTTTGCACTTTCTTTTTTCTGACTAAAGATTAAAGAAAATATTAGTGTAGATACCATTGTACAATTCACCAGACATTAAAAAAAAAAATAAATAAAGTTACATTACCTGCATACACTTGCCTGATAAACCAGCAGTTTCCTATTATTTTAGTCCATGGAAACCTAAATAATCTGCCTTTTTTTGGTGGAACCATTATAAACACAGTTTACTAGCAATTGAAAGCACATTAGCAATTAGACTTAACTGTTTTGAAAAATTTTAATGTGATGAATGAAATTAATCTTCAAAAATAATTACACAAATAGGTTTTATGCCAGGCAGTAAAATTTGGAGGCTTGCTCTAAATTGTTTTTGTTTATACACGTAAGTTGAAAATACTACTAAATAAATAATAGCTAAAAGAGATATTAAGATATGCTAAATTATAGTATAGTTTTGTGTTATGAAAACGAAACAGAACAATTAAAAATTTGATTAGAATAGAGAAGGGTCATAGAAGAAACATTTCTTTACAATTGAATTTTTTAATTGAAAAGTTGGAAGGGAAATAGTAATGCAATTTTCTATGAATTCATGTCATTATCCTATTTCATTAAATACATTATTAAATTTAAAATGTATTGATGTTGAGAATTAAAAATGATAATTTTATACAAACAAAACATTGTAATAGTTTCCAAATTCATATTTAGAAAGGTGTAATCTTTAAGAAATTTAAAAAAAAAAAAAAGATTTTAAGGTTTGGAGACTTTTTCAAGCATTTTAATCTCCTTGCCCCCCCCCCTTTGGTAAAGTAGGCTGAGCACATTACTGTCTCTATACTGAAGTTTTGAATTTCAGGAAAATGTTTTAGATCAAGTCAGTGCTCTAAGTGGAAGGAGAAAATCATAAATTTATTTTTCTTTTCCGAATTATCCGGGAGAAACATAGAATGTTCAACCTGTAGAAAGTGAAAATAAATTTAATTTATAAAAGACAAAAACTATCCTGTATAACAATCTTTTAATTTCTTAGAATACATAATGGAACATAGTGAACATTGTAATAGACTAGCTATATTTAGACTTAAAATTTATAAATTGTAATAAAAATTTTACAGCAACAAAACAACCACTGGGAATTTTGACAAACGTCACAGAGAGAATGTTGAAGAGATGAAGTTTAGATAGGATGACGGAAATTCTTCCCTGCATACTTAGCAGCACTGCCCAGCTGTTCTTCAATACGCAAAATTTGGTTATATTTGGCAAGACGCTCAGAGCGACAGGGTGCTCCAGTTTTGATTTGGCCTGTGCTAAGCCCAACAACAAGATCAGCAATAAAGGCATCTTCAGTTTCACCACTCCTGTGAGATACCATAGTGCCCCAACCATTAGATTTAGCCAAGTTGTGCCTAAAAGTAAAATTATTAAAACAAAATCTATTAAATTAAGAATATTTTGTGATGCAAGTCAGATATTGTAAACTAAAATGTTATTTTGAAATAACTTTAACGAATACTCATAAAATCATTTTTCTAGTATATTTAATTTTAAGTTTCAATAGAAATAATTTTTTTTTTTATTGAATTAGGCCAAGGGTGTTCACAGAAGATTTCTCAAAGTGATACAATTAGGGAAAATATTTTTATATATATATATATATACTATTTTTGAAATATGCACAGAGCTGCAGCGGTTCAGGAAATGGAAGGCTCTTAGTAAGGTGATCCAGGTTCAAATCCTAGCATTGGATGGTCAATATGAATTCTGTTCCCAGTACACAGAGCTGACATAAAACATCTTCAGTGGTCACAGATCATTGGTTAGAAGCCCTTCGACGTCTGGCAAACTATGGAGGTTTTTTGTAGTCCCCCCCCCCATGTAACAAATGCGGGTTAGTTCATTCCAATGCCTTATTTAGAAGTTCCATAGTCATCTGGATTAGGGTCAAAATTACAAGGCTACACAGTTTAACATTGATAGTTGTTACTCAGAATTACGTTGGCTGTTCAAAGCCAGTTATAAAAGGAAATATACACACAAAGATGCAGACTTTTCAAACTAGCTATCTGATAAGATGTAGCATAATACATATGCATGTTAACTAGCATAATTTCAAGGTGTTTAACTACTTAATTCTATAATCTCTTACTTTTGAATATTTGTTACAAATGAAAATTTAATAACGCTCGGCAGTCAAGGAAAAATATTTCTAAACAGTTACTTTTATTACTCAACATAAGACAATAATATTGACTACAAAATCAAAAACTTATATAAATATGAATAGATTTTGTGTGCTATACAACATACATTTGTAATAATTTAAAATAAATACAGTTGGAAGAAAAACAATTTTTAGTTTATTGATTCCAAGGAGGTGCAAATGTATTATTTTTACTCTCTTCAGGGTGCTCATGCTAATAAATGAGAAATATGATTTATTTAGACTTAATTGGAATTTTGAGTCTTCTTAGTTTCAATATTTAAGTTTTTCCACCAAGTTTAAAAAATTATGGGAAATTTAAATTTTGGAATTTAAAGTATTTTTAGTAAGTAAGGTATCTAGATAATTCTTGTGAGAATTTTCCAAATTACAAGTTTGCTTGTCATTCCAAATTGTTTGTTATTACAGCATGGTGCACTTACGCTTTGATTGCCTCAGTTACACTCCCAATTTGATTCACCTTCAGTAAGAGACAATTGCAGGATTTTTTATCAACAGCCATCTGAATCCTTTTTGGATTTGTGACAGTGAGATCATCTCTGAAAGAGAAAAAATAAGTAAGTTTAAGTAAAATAAGTAAGAAAAAGTAAGTTTTAAGAAATATAAAATTTGTAGTTATGATTGAAGAAACAGTAGAACTTATTCGAAAGGTTTCTAGAACAAAACTTCAAAAAAGTTTTACATTGGATTTTATTGAAGACTAAACTAAAAATCTTAATGAAACAAAAACTATTGCTGAGGCAAATTTCAAAAATTATACTGTCATTCAGTGTTGCAGGTGCCGATAACCGTTCACCCCCAGATGGCGTTGTAAAATCCCCTAAAATTTTTTAAAAAACCCCAAAACTTTTGACTTAATGTATAAGTATTAAAAATAGTACAAAAGTTAAATAATGTATAGAAAACGTTGCTTTAATACTCTAATATTTTACTATCAACAAATTAATCTTTTTTACATTTCAATCGTTACATTATCTTTAATTGCCACTAAAATATTTAGGATATTTTTTTCAATACTTTTTGACTGGCACATTTTTTCATAAATATTTTGTTACCAATGATATAGTATTTTTCATATTTTAATTCTAACATTACGCTTAAATTTCTGATAAAATATCCAACATATTTTCGTCAATACTTTCTGATTTGTATATGTTTTCGGTGCTAAACATTTTCAACATAGAAGAAGCGCAAAATAGTTATAGATAATTTATGTCTCAATTTGTTTTTAATAATATTTAAGATGGAGAAACATCTCTCCACAGCTGCATTTGAAAACGGAATACTTAATAGAGCTAAAACAAGAGTTGAAATAAGTTTGAATTCATTTTCATATTACCATCTCACACATTCAGTTACAAAATTTGATATTAGAACATAACCAAAGTGAAACAAGTAAAATTCACAAATAACCCTAAAACAAACCCCTAAAAGCAAATTCCCCTAAAATACCCACTGAAGATTAAAAATTCCCCTAAATTTAAGGGGAAAACCCCTAATCTGGCAACACTGCTGTCANAAACAGTTCTAGAAAAAGTCTTTCTACTTGTCTTAGGGCTCTTTTCCACTGCTCTGCTTCTCTCACAAGGTAGTTCTCACTGATTGAGATTCAAGTTAAAGGCAGTTCTTCTCACTGATCGAAATTCATGTCACCCTTCAGGTGTAACAAATACCTTTTCTGAGTTTACTTCATGGTAGAAGCTTTGAAATTTCTGGCTTTAAATTTTATTTCAATTTATTTTTTTTGGCCGCTCAAACATAAGTTCGAATAATAGCCAAACAAAGTTTTAAATTATTTTAACCACAGATGAATATTAGTATAAATTTTGCCAAGCATAATTAACAAATCTAAAGTTAGAAGCAATCATGCTACTAAGAAAGAAGGGGAAAAAAAAAGTCCAGGTGAGAAAATTTAAAAGAATGATGTTTTTAGTATGAAAATTCTGGTGAACAATAAATAAAAATCAGATTAATAAGATGAAGAGAATTGCTAATTAGAAATAATTTGAGGCTTAAATAATGAAAAAAAAAAGACTGCCATTTTTGTAGAGAGAGAAACTGGTTAGATTTACATTTTTCAAGAACCAAATATACATATATATATTCTCAAATGCGAAAAAAAAAAGGCAACTTAAGGGTGTGGCAATTGAAATACTTTGAAAATGTAAAAATAAAAACTTTTTTTATAACAATTAATCTTATACTTCAGGCTAAGTACTAATAAGTTAGGTTAGTATTAAAGTACTACCAGAATTTAGGAATTTTTAATATATCTTGAAAATAGGATAAACTGCATTTCTACTCTTTCTTTTTTATATGACAAGTTAATGATTTGTAATATTTTCTTTCATTAAATAGTAGAAACATAGCGTAAAAATGAAGGGGAAAATGGATTTAGTACTGTCATACATGAAAAAGAACTACAATAACCTTCATTTAAGAATATTCTTTGAATACAAGACACACTGGCTCAAATTTATGTAAAATTGGACTGTCTTACTATTACATATAAAGCAAAAACAAATTTAAACTACTTACCCAACAACTTGATTAGTAACTTGAGAACAATATTTTGACCACGCTGCCCAGTCATCTTGATCAAATGGATCTTCAATAGATACAATAGGATATTCCTTGATCCAATCTAAATAGAGCTGTCCAAGGGCATCCGGAGAAAGGAATTTTGTTGGATCTGATTTTGGGTTCTTGAAGTCTAAATCATATTTTCCATCTTTATGAAATTCTGAAGCAGCTACATCCATTCCAATTTCAATTTTTCCAGTATAGCCAGCAGTTTCAATAGCTTCCTTGATCAGTTCCAGACCTTCTTTGTTCTCTTGAATGTCTGGAGCAAAGCCACCTTCATCACCAACACCAGTGGCAGCAAGACCAAACCTATTTAAGGACAATTTTAATAAAATTTATACAGTTTTGTTACCAGTAAAATTACAAACCTACAGCCATTGGGCATTTTACAGCTAAAAGAAACCTTACAGGAATTTATTAAGATTTAATTTTAATAATAAAATGATTGTTTTAATGCTATTGAAGTTTATAATTGGAAAATATTACGTATGAAGCAAAATGACTTTAAATTACAAAGACTAGTTTTTAATGGTTGGATCACAATATGGAAATATTTCTGAAGATGAGACTAAAATTGAATAAATCTCTTCAAGAAAGAACAACTTACTTCTTCTTGATAACATTTTTAAGGTGATGATAGACTTCACTACCCATCTTCATAGCCTCAGTGAAATTACTAGCACCAGTAGGTAAAATCATGAACTCTTGCATAGCAAGTTTATTGCCAGCATGGCTACCACCATTAATTACATTAAAAGCAGGTACTGGAAGAATGATCTCTTTTACACCAGCAAGGTCAGCTAAATGTTGGTACAAAGGCACTCCCTGTCCAGAACAGAATTAAGTTTTAAAAATGAACAAATAGATTCCTTTTTAAAAATAAGTTCAAATAGAATTAAGAGTAATCTGACAAAAATTTTGTTAATGTAAAGGAGTAAAAATATGGTAGAAAACAAACTTCTTAATTAAGGTCCTAAATTTATGAAAAATAAATCAAATGCACTACAAAAGCTTTATTGAAATGCCTAAATCTGCCTATTACTAGAGGATTACATTAAAAAAATTTACACTTAGTTTTTAATAGTTTAAGAACGTAAAATTTTTGATAAAAGCTAGTTGAGATTCCCATTAAAGTCAACTAAATAACTGAGAATTTAATTAATCCTTTCTAATATGATATGTCAAATTGTGAAGTGCCTTGTTACAAAAATATAACACTAGGAATTTAATTGTACTAAATAAGAGTTATTAAAGTTATTTTTAAATAGTATAAAGCTTGAGATTATGATTGCAATTGCAAATGAGCTTTTTCCTATATCCTCCATTTAAAATATCTTATATTAGAGTATATAGTGAATTCAGATTTTAGCACTAGCAAATAAAATAATATAATACAAATATTTTATAAGTCTAATTCCATTAAAACCATAATTTAAGACCTAAATATGAATAATTTACTTTGTGTTCAGCTCCAGCTTTGGCCACAGCAATTGACACTCCTAATATAGCATTAGCTCCAAGTTTTGCTAAAACATACAAATTACATGAATGAAAATTCTAAAGACTTGTTTTTCAATAAAATAATTAAAATTCATACAAATAAGAATAACCAGTGTGTTTATTAAAAAAAACTTTACAAAACTAATAATTTTACTTGAAACTATTCAATAAGCATTACCAACCCAACAGCTTAGAGTGGGTGTTTTTCACCGAATGACAAGACCATATCAGTTTATATTTCAATTATTGCGAATTAAGATGACATAACAAAGAGGATCGCTCAGTAATAAGAATCACAAGTCATGTAATTTAATTTCCCATTAAAATATGAAGATTTTTAAGAAAGTGGAAATTCATAGAATTACTCTAAAAAAATAGTTAAAAACCATGTTGAATACGCTAATTTAGTGAATTTGTAATACATATAATATAAAATTCTGTGAAAAAATTTCTCCCTTGCAACTTAGGAAGGATTTAGAACACCAATAACAGTCATAGACAAATTTGTCTTATTTCGGTGGTCAATATACAAGACAGACGTATGATCATAAGATTTTGTTTAAGACTATACAAGATCAATTGGGTTCTTTATAATAGAGATACATTTGACAGGTTTCACTGAACAAAACTTCATAAAAAAAAGCTACTCACATTTATTTTCAGTACCATCAAGAGCAAGCATAATTTCATCAATTTCAGTTTGCTTAGTAGGACAAATACCCTAAAAATAGAATCAACATAAATAAGTAAGTCATAGGTTAAGGAAAAAAAAAATTAAAAGATAAAATGAAAAAATTAGTACCTTTTTAATTAATTCAGGAGCAATAATGTCATTTACATTTGCTACAGCTTTCAAAACACTTTTCCCATGCCAGTTTTTTTTGTCACCATCTCTCATTTCTAAAGCTTCATAAATTCCAGTAGAAGCTCCACTAGGAACACCAGCACGGAATAATCCTATAAAAAATTTAGCATTGATGTTTTAATTTTTCCTATTTTTAGTACATTATGCACGAATGAAAGGAAACAGAAATACCTTTTTCAGTAGTAACATCTACCTCAACAGTTGGATTACCTCTGCTGTCAAAAATTTGACGAGCATGAATCTTTTGGATAGGCATTTTCAATAAATCTAAAATAATGAACAAATATCAATACTTTGTTACATTAACTACAAGCAAACAAGGACAAGAAATTATTATGATAATAACAATGGGTGTCTTGATCTGGATGCTTAGATTTCAACATTCTGATATGGAAGCGGACATCTTTAACCCTTTCGCGCCGACTGTGACACATACGCGCCAGTAAGAAACGCACTCACTTCCCGACAGAAAAGCCAGTGTGCCAGAGTGTTTTCTCATTTACCCCCGGCAGTCACTCATTTGTGCCAGTGTCCTGGAACGTTTTAAAAAATAAAATTTCTGCCAGAAGATGGCATTGTATGTCCATATGGTTTCAGATACATGTAGATTTGACCTACTCAAAATGAGAGTACAGTAGGGAACCGATTATCCGGAACGATCGGGACCATTGTTATTCTGGATAACTGATTTTTCCGGTTTTCTGAATCGCAACAAAGAGCCGTTTTTTTTTTATTGTTAAACGCAACTAAAAAAAAAATATATTTGGAAATAATCTTAAACAGAAGAAAAAACGATGAAGTAATACACTAATGATTATTTCCAAAATGATGGTAAGGTAAACATCTTTCAAAAAAGAATGAAAAATCCTAAAATCTTATGAGGAAAAAAAAATTTTATTTTAAAAAAAATGGCGGAAAATTTATTGAATTTCGTTCAGTTTTTTTGGTTTTCCGGTTTCCTGATAATGGGTTCTGTACTGTAGTATGATTCACATACACGTGGTTTTTAGGGGGAGAAAGAAATGTTTTAAGAGGGCTCTTTAACTTCGTGCATGATACAGTGCACTCCCGATTATTCGGGTTAATCACCGGGACAGGTCGCATGAACAATCGAAAAACACGGATAATCCGAAAACTCTTTTTATTAAAGAAAAAATCAATATCAATACAAAAAATATAAAAATTACTGGCATTTGCATGCTGTATAACATCAAACTAGGAATTTTCCTTTAAAAAAATGTGTAATGGGCCATATATAGTCACATATTTTACGAACCACATTAATGTCACCGTAATCAAATACTCCCCATATAAACTAATAAAGTTTCCACAGAGCTGCAGAATGAGAAATTGTATTTCCCTCATTTACTACATCTTCTGCAACAGTTACTATTTGATTTAACAACATAACGATGTCTTCATCTGTCAAATACTGGAAGCCAGACTCACATGCATCACTTTGAAACCAATCTTCTAGATTTTTTACATCAAGAATTTCAAAACTTTCGATTTATTTTGCTTGTTCAAGAATATTATCATATTCCTCTTGATTATCTGAAGAAGATTGTTCAACAAGAGGTAATCTTTCTCCACGATCGTGATAACTTAGACGATTTTACCTCTGACCATGCTGCTGATATTCCATATACTGCAATATAGTAACGAATATTGTTTTCAAAAATTGGGTAGTGTTATAGCTTCATGAATCCAATTTTTTAAATCTTGAAAATATTTCTCTTTAAATTTCTTGTTGACTCCCGAATGAGCACGGATAATCCGCGCTCGGATAATCGAGAGTGTACTGTATTTGTTTTCGGTAAGCAGGGGACGTTGTTTTTTTCCTCGCTACAGCGTTGGGTATTCAGATTTGCGGTCCAGTTTTTAGTGTAATGTTAGTGTTTTCAAATTTTTCATACTATAAAACGAATTTTAAGTCATATATTTAGTTTTCAGATATATAATGTTAAAAGTTATAAAATGGTAAGTACATAATAAAAATAAAAAGTGTAAAATATATGTTTAAACAAGAAATAACTTAAGTAAATAAAATATCTATAGAAATATATGTATAGCAAATGTCATTTAAATACTCTACAGAACATTATTAAACAACACTTTGATATTTCGGTTATTTCATGGATTTAGGAGTAACAGCAAAAACCCTCTGGCCTGAACAGACACTCGTGGGAGAGACTGCCGGCCTCAGCGATAAGCATGCATTTGCGTTTCCCGCCGCGAAAGGGTTAAAGTAAAAAATAATTTAATTTTATTATTTTTAAAAAACTTAGAACTCTGATTATTTTTTTTAATAGATATTTTAAAAAAAAATTTTCATTTTCTTAAAAAAAAAAAAAAAAGAGACTCTTCTCTTAATCTTTTTGAAATTTAATATAGATAAGTTCTCTTTAAATAATTTTTATTTGATGACAAAAATGAGTATAATTTAAAAAAAAAAAGAAAAAAAAAAGAATTATAAATCTGGATGGAATTAGAAGCTTCAAGTAGAAGAATTGGTACAATATGATAGAGACTTATTGAGGTGCTCCAATCGAACAAAAATGCTGAATTTAAGTCCTTTGCTTGCCATAGTGGTTCTTGCCCTCTTTTACACCTTAATGTCTTTGGAAATCTTATATTTCTAAACTATGATTATTATGTTTCTATTTATACCAAAAATATAACACATGGGGTGAAACATCACTCCCAGTACAACAAATGAAAGCATTGTATGGATTAGTTTTTGTGAAATCATTAGCCCTTAGGAAGAAAAAAAAGTCACATTTTCAAACTTAATTGCAGGCATGTGCAAAATATTACTTTCTTCAAATATACATATCTAAGCTACTTAACTACACATAACATAATAAAACTAGGAATTTATTTAATTGCGACGATACATAAATGATACACAGTCCAATTTGTATAATTCACTATCTAAGAACAGAAAGGGAATGAAAAAATGAATTTCATACACTAAGTTTTTTTAAAATTTTTTAAACTAAATTTATTAACTTTGCCTAAAAATAGAGAGACATTTTCTTCATTGAAACTAATTATTTAGAGGCATAATTATTCACCATTAAAAAAAAACAAAAACTTATAATTAATACTTATAACCAAAGCACAAAATTATTACTTCCGCTTTAAATCTTTCACAAAAAGTAGACAAGACTGTAAGAAAAAACTAATCCTTCAACCCCACAAAGAAACAGAGTGATCGTGAATTACCCTGGGTCACCCTATATGTGTTTTTTCCAAATAATTTTACAAAACTAAAACAAATAATACATACATACATAAAACATAATTAAACTAAAACAAATATTTCTCGCACAAAATTTAAATTTTCAGACTTTTAATTCTTAAAATATAACTTCATTAAATTACAATAAAATATGCCTTAAAAAATTTAGTTTCCTACGACTAAATTTAAAAATGAAACTTGTTCTCAATTTATGATTGTGAGTGGATTCAGTACAGCATATCTATATCAAAAATTAAAAAAAAAAGTCAACTTAAAATTCTAAAAATTCTCTTTTAACTCTTATAAAAATGAAATATAAATTTTTTAATTTAATGGATTGTAAAGAGATACATGTAAATAAATAAAATTTTATTTTTCTATTTTTGATAATCTATTTAAACAAAAATAATATTTATCGAATTTGTTAAACAAATTATTTTATTACAACAAATTTTTAAAATAAAAACAAAATTTTTAAAGATTTGCTAATTCTAAAATTAACATAAAACTCCTTTTCATACACAAACATTCAAATTTGATTTCTTCTGGATATTTTAAATTTTCACTATTTCAATTTAACTAAAAAAAAAAGACGAAATGCATTTAAAAATAAAAAAAACAACTTTAACTTTCTTTAACTTAATATAAGGTTTCAAATTTTTAGTTTCCTCAAAATGTACTTTAAAATAGTTTCTTTTTTATTTTGTACTTACTCTTTCTCTCTACTCTTTTTTTATATTCCTTACATTATAAAATCAAAACTTTTTGTTCGTTACTTTTGCTATAAATACTTGTTACTTTTAAAAGGTAATGCTCCTATGTATGAAAATTATAAGAAAATTTATAAGATAGAAATGAGACAATTAACTTGGTAAATGAAGAAAATATAAGAGTATTTTTTTTTAATTATAAGCAGAAAAGTAAAATTTTGAAAAACTACAATTTGATATATATTTAATGCAATTGTTATAAAATCTTGTTCAATATTTAATACTTCAATTAATTCGTTTGGCTAAAACAATTAAAATAGGATACAATACAGTAAAATAATGTATGGTTGATGTTCTTAATGTATCAATCTCTCAGTAAGTCTAAATGTATCAAGCAATTTAGTAAAAGTGATTTGTTTCGGCTGAAACCGGTCAATTTGGTATTTTTTTTATAGGGATTAAAATAAATTAGGGACAAATTTTTTTCTTCCTTTCACAGGTTGCCAAGATTAAACTCAGTTTGGTTTAATTTTATTAACCCAGATAAAGCCATATGGAGTGCTCTGAACTCACTAAAAACTAAGAGTAATCTGCACAGACGAAAATAACTATTTAAAGATATGGCAAAGCATGCTTGTGATAAAAGCAAAAAAAATTATCTAATATAAAAAGAAAAAATTAGCAACTAATATAAAAATAGAAGTTTATTATCAAACATTTTAAATAAACTGATCCAATAACTATTTTTCATAAAAATTAGTCATATTATAATTTAGGCCTCAGAAAGATAAGAGTATCAAATTTGAAAAGCAATAAATTAAAGAAATGTTAAGGAATAAATTAATTGGAGCAAAGATATTCTTGACAGAGTTGGAGTTTAACAAACCTAAAAGCAAATGTTAAGTTTAGTATGCATTAAAACAGAAACGAATTTTAAAATTTTAGAAAGTTATTTGCACACCTTCCCTCCCCAATTAACAGGAAAATATTGCCAAAATTATTATTAGTGTTACATTGTTTCTGCAATAAAAAATGCAGCCTATTTAAAATGTAGTTAATGTCTTCCAGAAAATTTTAGTTTTCATTTGTTATAGTAGCAATTCTTAAGATTTTCTTCGGCATATATCTTGATTTTACAGTAGCACGAAGCATATTTTCTCAGTATTAGTTACAATTTACCGGAAAACTTTAATAATTTAACTACTATTAGGGCACCGGTTGAACAAGGTCATGCAATGTCAATTGAAAACTGAAGTTTAGGTTTTTTTAGACGAAATATATGCTAAATTTAGATTTGAAATATGTTTATCTATGGGCATCGTATTAATTAAACTCAATACTTAATAAATAAATTACAGCAATAAGTTCTTACTATTTCGTCAGCTGTCAAAGATGTTATCTCTTGAATGTCAAACTTCAACCTTCCCTGCCGATGCGGAACCTGCAAATGCGAGATGAAGGACGTCGAGCACGAAGAGGTCGCACGAGTTTTTATTTCCCAAAACAAAAGGAAACAAAAAAAATGTTAGATCGTATTACTTATTTTTCTTTATTTAAAAAATGCAGGATAGTTAAATTTAAATGTAAATTAGTTCTTTGAACGTGAATGATCTTGAAACTCGTATCAGAATGAAATATCGAATTAACATAGTTCTTGTTTCGGTTTAAAATTATATCGATATGACTATAATATTCTATTGTTATCGAAGTTTTCATAAACAAGTCGAAGTGACATTTGATTTTGTTGATTTTAATTTCAAATAAAAGGTAATAGCCGGCCATTTAACTAACAAGAATTTATATGTAGTGATAGTTGATGAATTATTTTAAAGTAGTGCTGTTTTTATTAATTGTTACTGTTTTTAATTCTTTAGAATGTTGTAAGAGACTCATCTGCAAACTACTACTGGGGACATTTAACATATCAAAATCATAATTATTTTTGAAATTTCAGATTTTAACAGTTTAGAGCAATATTTCTAAAGCATGTCTTCTTATGGTTCTGGCTATATTTAAACAATTGAATATGCTCGAGATTATTCTTACTTTTATTCAAAGGAAATTTTCATTTTCATCCCTATTAATGCTAAATAAATCATCTTAATAATTCAGCTTCTTTGTATATATTTGTGTTAAAAAGTTTTATCTATATTTGTGTTGAAAAAAATACTTTATGTGCAATATGATCATTGTTTTTAATGACTTTTCCCTTAAGTTGCAATTTGTTTGAAAGGTCTATTTTACTTGCAAATTTTATTATTCATCTTATCTGTATTGATTAACGTTTCCTTATATTAATTTTGGTAAAATTCTAGAATAGGCTACCCCTTGGCGCCTTTTTGAAATCTCGCCAGTTTGACGATTGGATCAACGTTTTATTTTTATTATTAAAAAAACAATTTGAATAATTACGAATTTATTAAAATATTTTTAATAAAATGTAATAAATATAATCAAAATAGACGCTGTGTAAGGTGGCAACATATCTCCCTGAATTATCTTCCAGACACCTAGTTTAGCGAGATTTCAAAAAATCGCCATGGGTAGTGTTGTTCTAGGATCCACCCTTACTTTTAGTTAAGAAGATGCAGGGGTAAAAGTTTTTTATAAATCTTACATTTTTTACAATTTTTTTAAAACTTTAAAAACATCTCTTTTGTATCTTGTTCTATATTATCAAAATAATTCTATAAATTTTATTTTTTCCTGCAATGCCATTGTGCAAAATTTATTTATTTTACATCCAATAATACATAAAAAATCTGAGAAATATACTATGCAAATATGTTGCATATATTAATGAAGATTCTGTTAAAATGTTATAGATTAGTGAAATATATATTTTTCTATTTAAAAATAATCAACAAAGTCATCTATCTATAATCTTACATTTTTGATGGACAAGCATTAGTTGAAAGGGACTTCTCTGTTAATAACGAATTGTCTGGAATCTGGAAAATCTAAAATGAGCATGGTCACCATCAAAACAATAAGAGTTATCAAAGATGCTGCAGATAAAGCGTAACAAATGTTATGCTATTGTACATGTTTCGAATGCCAAACTTTTTAAGGTTTTATATCGTAGCTGCTTAACATGTGCACTTCATATGAGCGAGCGCATTAANCTAAAAAAAGAAAAGTGATACTCTTTATGGATAAATGCACAGCGCATAGTGATCTACCTAATTTGAAAGCAGTAAACTTGCATTTTTCTCCCGCCAAACACAACAGCAAAGTGGCAGCCGATGGACTAGGGTATCATAAAGTACTTCTAACAGTCTTATCGTAAATGGCTTGTCAGAAAAATGATCTTAAATATTGTAAGCATTTAGAAGATTTGTAATTAATAAGCATTAATTAAATAATGCGTCTATATTTTGAAAGTCCAAAACCGAAACTAACGATAAGTCGAACTTCCGATATGTCGAAGTTTTTCGTCAGTCCTATCAGATTCGAGTTATCGCGAATTCACTGTATTAATTTTGGTAAAATCCTAGAATAGCCCACCCCTTGGCGCCTTTTTGAAATGTCGCCAGGTTTTTCATTATTAAAAAAGCAATTTGAATTGTTACAAATTTATTAAAATATTTTTAATAAAATGAAATAAAAATAATCAAAATAGAGGATGTGTAAGGTGGCAACATATCTCCCTGAATTACATTCCAGACACCTAGTTTAGCGAGATTTCAAAAAATTGCCACAGGTAGGGCTGTTCTAGGATCCACCCTTACTTTTAGTTAAGAAGATGCAGGGGTAACTGCTTTTTATAAATCGTGCATTTTTTAAAATTTTTTTAAAACTTTAAAAACATCTCTTTTGCATCTTGTTCTATAAATTCTATACATTTTATTTTTTCCTGCAATTTCATTGTGCAAAATTTACTTATTTTACATCCACTGAGAAATATACTCTGCAAATATGTTGCATATATTAATGAAGATTCTGTTAAAAAGTTATAGATTAGTGAACTATATATTTTAAAAAATTATTAAAAAATAATCAAGATCTTCTTCAACACAGTCATCAATCTATAATCTTACATTTTTGATGCACAAGCATTAATTGAAAAGGGCTTCTCTGTTAATAAAGAATTGTCTGGAGTTTGGAAAATCAAAAATAAACATGGTCACCATCAAAACAATAAGAGTTATCAAAGATGCTGCAGATAAAACATAACGAATATTATGCTATTATACGTGGTTCAAATGCCAAACTTTTTAAGGTTTTATATCGTAGCTGCTTAATATGTGCACTTCATATGAGCACATTCACCCAGAGATAGTCACCCAGATTGTTTTTTTAATATTCAATTAAATATTTTAAAATATCTACTTCTTATTTAATTTGTTTTTCAATAAATTTTTTTTGTATAACTTGTTTTGTTAAAAATTTGGCAATGTGCCCTCAAACACAAAAGAGTACTGTATAGAATTTTGATTAAGTTGCAGCCCTCCAGTAAACTGGTGTTTTTAAATGTGGCCCTGGATAGAAGGAAGTTGGAAACCCTTATTCTATACCATCGTGTACTGTTTGTGTTAAAGACCAAAATTGAATGTTGTTGTTTATCAAGGAGTTATTCTATAGTCACCAAAATACTTCTTAGATGTCATTGTTTCTCTCATATGCTATCACATGTGAGCACATTCTAATGTGTATGCATTCAACTTAAATTAGTAATTTAAGTGAGAAATGAAAATAGCAATTTGTTTTATTCAATATTCATTGTTATCATTGCACAATGTAAGTGCAAAATAATGATATTTAAGAAATATTTTGAATATTCATAAATGTTGCCGTTCGTCATATTTCAGAATTATAGTTTAAAAGAGTTACTATAATGTGGACTTAGCTCTTTTGAGCTAAATAATAAAAAAGAATAACAACACTCAAATTTTGATATTTCTTAATTGTGTTGTTCTAGTTGTGAAAAAGGACCTTTTTTTAAATGCTAAACATCTAGATAGATTCTTCAGCAGTGAGAATTTCACGATTACCAGATTATAGATCAAACATATTGAAATTTTTGAAAGTTTGTATTTTAACAGATAAGCATAGAGGAGGAAAAAAAACCCTATCTCCCATAAACTGTTCGTTTACAGAATCCAATTCAAAATGAAGTGTTAACAGAGATGCTTCAGAATATTGGGCAGACGAAAATCATCATTTACACTTTATTAAAAATGAGTTATGAGAAATCTCATCCTGACCCTATAATAAAAAATGAAAAAAAGTAAAAGTAAAAAACCAAAAGACTTAACAAAATTATAGCAAACATATAATGGAATGTATATTTCTGTTAAAGTATTAGAAGTTAATGAAAAAGGAAGTTTTAAAGTAAAATATGACAAACATTTATTATTTAGTATTAAATAATAGTTGCTCTATTATTTTGAGAAAGGGTAAGAGAATTAAAAGTACTTTTCAGAATAAGATAATACTCAGAAGCTTGAAAAAATGTAATGTCTGAGAGCATGATATTTGGTAATATATTTACATATTGAATAGCAAGAAAAAAATAAGAAAATTTTTTAACTGTATAGAAGAAACTAACAGTATTTATGTGCAATAATTTTTCAATGCAAAAAAGTTCCTGATAAGTATTATAAATTGTGTGTATATATATTTTACTTTTTCATATGTTCATTTAAAATTTTATGTTAATCTAAAAGAATATTATCAAATTAAAATTTATATTTTTACAGATATTTTAATTATGGCATCAGAAGAGCATGCTGTTAATACTGATGAAAGTGATGATGGTATGACATCTTTTAAATACTTCATTTCTTGATTATTTAACATTATGTGGTATTGCATTTTCGTGTTAGTTAGTTTTTGTTTATAGGCTAGAAAAGATCCTACGTTAAAAAATTTCATAAAATTTATTGTAAATACTAAAATCTTTTTGATTAACTTCATGAAAATAGAAACAAATTTTTATAAACTCTGTTTTAGAGGAGGAAGAAAAAATGGATGATGGAGAAGAAGTACCTATGGAATTCGCTGAGGATGAAGTTGTAAGTGATTAAATTTATTTTCATTGCTAACTTTGGTTTTTCTATTATACAATTTAAAAATGTTTTTTTCATTGAACAACAACAAAACAATGAAGAGAAGGCGTATGTTAAAAGTAAATTTATAGAAACAGGAATTTTATATTAATAAAAAGTAGCATTAGCATTTTTGGAACTTCAATAAGGTTAAAAACTGCTAATGCCACTCGTTAATCTTAGTTGAAGACAGCTTATAATGCATTTCTTTAATGTAATTTTTCTTGAATTCTTTCTGAAATCTAATTTAAAATTTTAATGTCATTAATTATATTAATTTATAAATATATTACTTTATAATTAGTATAATTTTACTTATAAGTAAAGTAATATTGCTTATTTTTTTTTACTTCTTAATGTATTTCTACATTTTTTTTATAAGGAGGACATATAAATGATATTCAATATAATAAGAGTAAATTTTTGTGTCCTGATATATCATAATAGTAAAATGAATATGACATTTTTAACGATTTTTAACAAACTATTATTTTTACATGAACTTTCTGTCCAAAATAAAATTATATTGAAAAAAATTTTTTTGTAATTAGTTTAATGACAATGTCTATGTTTTATTTGTTGGCATATAAACTGTTTGAATAAAGTAGAATGTTGTGTGAGCCTGCGTAAAGTCACAAAAATTGCCTACATACATAAATTTTTAAGATATTCATAGATGCCTACATATTTATATAAAATTTATCCTTTTTCATTTTAAAATTTGAGGATTAAAAAAAAAGTTAAGTTAGTGTTTAGTTACTGTTTAAGAGTATGAAGAGAGTGTTATAATGGTTTTTATGCATAAGGTGGCATAGGAATCAGAAGTAAAAAAACAAAAAAACATCTGGAACATTAAGTGTCTGCCTTGAAAGTGCACCCAAGTTAAGTTTCAAAGATTTTGAATTTATTAGATTTTGTTATAGTTTTATTGAAGTTGGTTTTTATAAAATTTTATTTCACTGAATTTTTGTTTCCTCTTCTAGGATATTGATTTAACACACTGCAGAATAAGAAAAATAGAGAACTTAGAGCATTTGACAGCAGTAGAAGTAATATATTTTTGTATATCAATCTGTTTCTAATTTTTATTGATATAAAAGAACATGTATTATTATACTAAGTGTTATAAATGAAGAGTCAATTTTTTTTGTAACAATATTTGTGTATTTTTTATAATTTAATTCATTCAGTTCAGTAAAAATTTTTTTTTCAGGAAACAAACTATCTGACTATGGTAATAAATTCTTAATTAATTGTTTCAACTTTGCTGTTAGAAGAGAAAATGGGAAGTTCATAGCTCTCCCAATATTCCTGATTTTCCTTTTGAAAAATATTTTTTTCTGATTTTTAACTTTTTGTCTTGATACTCCAGATTTTTGTGTATATTCAGAACATCCCATTTCGCAAAATTCGAAAGCAGAATTTTAAGAATTAGATTTAAAAGAACAAAAAATGTAAAATTTTGATACCTTTTTTTAAAAAAATTCGTAATGCTAGAAGAAATCGTTAAATTTGATTGTTTAAATTTAAGGATCGTCTAGTAATTAACAGGGTTGGCAAAATTCATGAATTTTTTTTTTTAAAGATCCAGATTAATTTAATTTTAATCAGATATTTCTTATTTTCATCAAGTAGTTTTTTTCAATATTTACCAGCCAAATCATCTGATAAAATGCATTAATGGTGCTTAATATTATTTAAAAATAATAAGCTAAACTAATATAATATTGAATATAATGAGCTAATATTTCTTTCTAATATGATTCCCAAATTGTTATTTTATTATTAATAACTAATCAATGAATAAATAAAATAAGTTATATTTGTTCAAGATAAACATCCTAAAATTTTAAATTTTATTTTATCAATTAGATATTCAAAGAAAAGTAAATTAGTTTAGATCAGAATATATTAAAGAAAAAATATATTGTAAGTTTCCATGGGCAGAACAAGTCTTTCTTCAATATTGGTAAACACTAACTATGCATTTATTATGTTATAAAAGCACTTATTAAATACTCAAATGAGCATTAAACTAAATAGGTATGTACAACTATACCCATTTAGTTTTGTATTTATTTGAATATGTCACAGCATATATATGTATTACTAGCAAATTATTTTGTAAAAAGCGAATAGAAAATTATAATTTAATAGTTTAACGTTACACTTTTAGTATCTGATTTCATTTATTTATCAGTCTATTTTGAAATATAACAATTTACCCTTTCATTATTTTTTTGGATGAAGCCTGCAATTTCAAGGAAATCTGACATTAAAAAGAATCACATCTTAAAGAATATATTTATTAAAAATATTTTAAACTTATTAACTTATTTGAAAAATATCAATTTGCTTAAATCAATGATTTTTAAAAAAATATTTTTTTTTAAAGAATCAAATGATTTAAAATATGCCAATCCTGCTAACTAGATACATGATTCAAGCATATAGCCCTACTCTTAGGATTCATTTAAACTCTTTTGAGAATTCAGTTAATATATGAAGAAAAAAAATCAATTAATAGTATTACATTATCAAAGTTTTATGGTGAAGAAATCAGAGGTCATACACTTATTTATTATTTTAAATAAGTGCAGTGACAAATCTTGTAAGGTGAACTTTTGTAGTGTCTTAATTAATAATTCATCTCTGTCATGCGATTATAAAAATGATTGATTCCAATCAACTATACAGTAATTATGTTATAGAATTTTTAAAAGAAGAAATGAAGAATTACATCTGCTTAAATTACTTTTGTGCAAAAATATCAAGTGGTACGTTCACTCCAAGATAAATTTTTTTTTTTTTTAAAATTGTTTCGTTAAAAAAATCTTGAACTCAATTAATTGTATATTAACTAATTGGTACTGGTTATTTTTTTATATTTTTAAATGCAACATTATTATGAAAATTTTACGTGTACTGATTTGAAATTATTATCAGTTGTTCAGTATTGATAAAATTACACTGGAAACTGCAAAATCTTTTAATTCTAAACAAATTAATTCTGAACTAAAAATTGTACCTTATATTATTCTTTTGCAAGAAAATTTGCCTTTACTTACAGTCCCTGGGCCAAATCATTAGATGCACTGTAGTTTTTTAATAATTACATGTTTTGCATGAGTTTTTACATAATGTTAACCAATTCATGCACGGATGTAAACAAGTGCATACCAGTTTCAGTTGCGGACGTGTTTATGTGACTTTATGCACTGTGTTTATATGTTTCAAAGTTTTATACTATGCAATTATTTGTTTATTTTGTGTGATGTGTTTAAATAATCAATTGGAACATTTTCATCATGGGTAAAGAAGGCCATATTTCACCATGTAAAAAAGTTGAAGTAAAGGTCCTTGTGAATGCTAAAATATTTTCAAACTGCAAAATATCACAAAAATTGTAGGCCTCTGAAGCTAGCGTACAACACATGAAGAAGAAAATTGAGTTAGGGGACAAATTGTCCCCGAAGCGAAAGTAAAGATGCGGTAGAATCTTATAGTGCAGGGATGGCAAACCAATGGCACGCGACACACTATTCTGGGCACGCCACTGATCACAAAGCTCACTACGATAACAATTAAATTAAAATTCACAAAAACAAACAAAAAAATTAAAAATTATTAACAAAAAAATTTATAATTATTGCCAAAAAAAAAATTAGTAACCATAAAAAACAAGCTAACAATAAATAACCAGCAAAAAGAGATTTAACAGTCCTGCTTAAATTAACATCTTACAACCTAATATAAGTTATTTGACGTCTAATCTGCAAAAACAGAATTTACACTGATGTTACTTTAAGTTGAATTACGCTTATAATCGAGACACTGCAAAATGTTTTTTTCTTTATAGTAAATAAAGAGTTTTGATAGTATTTAGTATTATTATTTTCCCAATAATCACGAAGTCAAAATTATTTGACGGCACGTCTATGACCTCATTAAACAATTTTTTGAAAAATATGGCACGCTGGTGCATAAAGGTTCGCCTTATAGTGCTTCTAAAAATTTAGCCGGAAACTGTAAGTGGGGTAAATTATACTTTTTATAGTTTGCCTTTTTTAAAAGCAGTCTGGTATAGTAGTATGCTGTTCCAAAAACTGACCTGATGTATTGTTTGTTTTGTTTTTTTGAAAGTATTGTCCTGATTTTTTCTTGGCCTACTACAAAGCCTAGAAATGTAACTGTGATTATTATCTATTATACTGACTAACAGTTATGATACTAATATTAAATATTATTGTACTAACAAAATATTTATTCTAAAATTAGAGTGGCTTTGAATCCCTCCTCAAATTGTATTAAATTTCTAATAGATGTCAAAATAAGCAGAGCATTTTTTAACCTTACTCTGTATGTTTTGATTTTTTTAAAGTATTTATCGTAGAAAGTTATGTAATGCTGTTATAAAATAATATATGTGCCTTTCAAGATACAATTTCACCTTAAAATTCTCTCAAATGTTTCATAAAATTCTTCACAGCCTCTTCTCTTTTATAACTATATAATTCTAACAGAAATTCTTTTCTCAACCTATAAGTGCCCTTGTTATTCTCACCTATATATTTTTTTTACCCTTTTTTTGTTTCTTTGTCAGTCACAGTTACTAGAACCCTTTTGTATTGTTATCTTGATTGTGCATTGTAAATTGCATTTTTCGTCAAGTTTGATGCAGCATCGTGGCTCATAATACATAACATTTACATAAATTAGCTTCAAAACATTACAATTAAAAATGAAAATTCATTCTTTTTAAATGGATGAAAACGAAAGGATATTAAAACTGATGCATATTTCCATGAAAGTGAAACTGACGCATAGAGGGGAAGCTGACTCTATGGGTTCATTAATTTAATTAACAATTACAGTTATTTTTGACGTTATTAATTAATAATAGTTGCTCACCAGTATTTATAATCAAACAATTATTAATTCGTGAAAATATGTGAACCTTATCCAAAAAGAAATTGATATTATAAAATTGCATTCAATCTTGAAAAGTATCTATTCTGGAGAAAAAGAATCTCTTTGTAGGGGAGAGTTGGATAAAACGGGATACCATTATTGTTTTTATTTACTACGGAATATCTGTTTAGGAAAACAATACATTATTTTTTTTGTAGCTACAACATTTATTGAAGCACACAAAAAACATATTTTCAACTAATTTTAATGACAGCGAAATAGAAAAAAAAATTCATTTCCAAACTCTTACATATCCCGTTTTAGCATACCTGGGTTGGATAAAACGGGATAGGGTTTACAATGTTTAATTTTTTGCATATATATAAAGATAAAATAATAAATAATGCAAATATATAAATAATTGTTTATGTATAATAATTGTTTATGTATAAAAAAGTCTTCATCAGAGAAATACATTACAATTAGTTCTAAAGAAAGATGTGAAATCCTAGAGTCGAAAATAAAATGCTTAATAATGAACGTTAATAAACAAATTTTGCATTACTATATAAAGAGACTAAATTATTCAAAAAATATATATAGTTAATATAAATAAGTTGTTTAAAAAGCCTAGGCCTACATTAATATATGGCTATTTTAAAATGTAATAATCCAATAAATAAATAGGTGGATAAAACGGGACATGAAAAACTCTATCCCGTTTTATCCAACTCACAAGTGTCCCGTTTTGTCCGACTCCGTCACTTTTTGAAACAAACATGGTTGCTGCGTAAATGTGAAAAGAAAATTAGATAGACTGCACATAAAAATATTGGTAAATAAATGGTTAATTAAATTTAATACTCACCGGAATTTTATTCCCATATATGTAGGCAGTACAATGTAAAAAACAACGCACGTAAATGTAGAAAATGGCAAAAAAATAGAGTAAAAAAATTCTGAGACCTACAACTTTCTATCAAATAGTGATCTCGAGGCGGGACGCACCGAGAATGATATAATCACAGTCGAATAACACGGTTTTGTCGTTGTCCACTAGATAGCTGCAATAGTCTGGTCCCTAGGCGACATATCCCGTTTTGTCCGACTATCCCGTTTTATCCAACTCTCCCCTATATGAAAAATAATAATGTTAAGTAAAAGTAGATTGTATAGTAACTGCATTTATCTATATTTTAGGTACTGTGTTTCAGAAACAATTTGATTAAAAAAATTGAAAATTTACATTCTCTTACAACATTGAGAGAGCTTGAGCTGTATGATAATCAAATTACTAAGCTTGAAAATCTAGATGTTTTAGTAAATTTAGAGTAAGTATGTATGAAATTTTCGTCTTTATTGCAATGTACAATCTATCAATTACATATAGTAAGTTAAACATAGGATTGGCATTTTGTAAAATAATAAATCTTGTTATAAATAGAATTCATACAAAATCTATTTTTCCAGGCAATTGTGGTTGTGGCAATTGTGGCAAACTGTTTGTCTCTTTTTATGTGTGTATTATATATATGAGACTATTGTATATGGTAATTTAAAATTACTGATTGTAACAAAATATCATTATGTAATAAAGAATATTTTCATTTTAATTATTTATTTTTAACATTTGCATAATTAAATTCAGCATTCAATATGATTTGGTAATTACATTGAAATATAGGTACATTTCGGCACATGTTGGAAACAAGCAAAATGTCGCCAAAAAATGTAGATTTTTTCCAACTTTCTTTTTTTATTTAATACATTTTTTAAACACTGAAGAAAAGGGATGTTTGCAAAAAATTAAGTGTAATAAGAAAAGTAAAAAAAAAAGTAGTTAAATTTCTTTGCCCTTTACTCAAAAAATACCATTAAATTGCAGCTCTGTGTAGCTAAATGCTTTGATGTATTGTATGCTCTGATTTTAGAGGAATATATCTTTCTTTCTATTAAAAAAACAATGAATAAATAAATATAAAAAATGGAAAAAGAATAGCTTCCTCATTGTTTTGTAATTTTTACCCAATTGCATTATTACTCTGATTGCTTAGTTTAAAGAGTAGCTTAAATCTAAAGAAATTTTATTTGTATAAAAAGAAATAGCTTTTTATTGTTTTATTTATAATAAAATAAGATATAATAAATTCTTTTTATTTTCTTTCAGAATCCTAGATGTGTCTTTTAACAGAATTGCAAAAATTGAAAACTTAGATAACTTGTTAAATTTAAGGAAGTTATTTCTAATCAACAATAAAATCACTAAAATTGAAAATGTAAATCACTTGGAGAACTTGGAAATGCTGGAACTTGGATCCAACAGAATTAGAGTAAGTAGTATTTTTGTTTTAATTACTATACGGATTAATATAACTCTTTTTAATTTTCGTACTTTTACTTTCCTCGTTTGAATAAAATATACGATGAATCATATTTGCTTACATTCTAATATATCTTACTTCTTATTTTTTTATTTCTTACTGTTCTGTTATTTCTTACTAAGTTATTTTTTATTATATTGTTATTTGTTTATTTTATAAATTATTGATCTTGTTTTATACAATTAAGTCCCAATTATCTGCGGAATTTGTTGACAAGATTTCCATTGATAACAAAAATTGCTGGTAATCTAAAAAACTGAAAAAGTAAGATAGAAACATAAAAATTATTTTAAAATGTATTTGTGGTGGTTGGTTGAGTCTAGGAGATGAATAGATTGAGTTTACATTTAATTAGTATTTATTTAACATTTTAAATATTAAGTATAAGAAGAGAAAATATGAGATAAGAGCAGCGCGTCATTCTACAATGGCGGTTAAGATTCTTCTGGTGAAATGACAGAGACAGTTACTGATCGCGGTTACGATTAAGTTAAGTTCAGTCGCCGCATTAAGTTCAGTCACAGCTATTCATTTGATGAGAAATATCATATAAAAACATTTGGTATGAGAAATATTTTCTTTTTAAATATGTTATAGCAAATGATTTCTTAAGTAAAAATCAATAAAACATTTAAGCATTGCATTATCATTTTTTAAAAAAAACAAGTTTGAAGTCGCATATACAGGGTATCCGCGCATCTGGAAAGTCATGAAAAATCATGGAAAGTCATGAATTTCGGTATTGAGCAAAATTTGTCGTGAAATGTCATGATTTTAACTATTTTTTTAAAAAAGTAATAGAAAGTCATGAATGAACATGAACTTGTTGTAGCTAAAAAATCTAATTATTATATATCGGTATATTGAATATCTGAATTTGTAACAAACTTTCCACTCAGTCATATTTTATTAAAATGTAAAATTTTTTTATCAATTGTGTTCTTTAAAAATTGTGTTCTTTCAAAAAATGAAGAAAAAAACATCATTTATAGAGCAATTTATCTTTTAAACTTCTGTGATTTCAGAATTTGTATTATTTATTTTTTTATTTTATCAATTTAAAATTCTAGCTGAAGCAAGCCAGTGATTGGCGAATTATTTTCATTCCAAAATGAGGACAGAAAAATCAGAAGTATTTCTTTCCTTTCCCTTGAACAAGAAAAGTATCTTTAGAATATAATTCTGCGGAAAAAAGAAAAAAAAACTTTTGTATTTTTTAAGCTATTTTATTGCTTCAGCTATTTTATTGCTTTCTCTGTTTATTAAATTAAAAATCCGTAAATAAGAAGATGCAGAGTATAACAGTTTTGGTTACACCTATCATTTCAATGAATGTTATTATGATGCTTTTTTAAATTTACTATTGTGTTTTTGTCGGAGAAAATACTAACTTCGTTAAGTCATGAGAAATTCTTGGAATTAGTCATGAAAAGTCATGAATTTAAAAATATAAAATGTAGCAGATACCCTGCATATACTTTGTATGTTTCTAACTAAAATTTTTTGTACATTATTTGATAGTCAACCACATAAGGAAGGGTTAATTTGCTAGTTTAAAATTCTAAATTCCCTGATGCCTTTGGCAGTAATAATTTCAGTGTTTTGCACTAATGTGTTGCAAAGTTCCTTTCAAAGGAACTAACTAATATGAAGGGTATTGCCCTTAATAACATTTCCAGCTTTTCACCAGGAACCCTACCATGAGCTCCATGGAATGAAATTCCATCTGGGAATGACGTCACGTTCCAACGGGAATTATTTTTCCCCACCACGAACACCTTGGAAAGAGTTTCTTGGCTGGAATTGGAATCGGTTTCATTTCAACCAGTCTCCGGCACCTGGAATCGTCGTTCCAAGGAGGGAATGATGAATTTTTAAGGACTAAATACGATATTTCGTCGATGAATGTCTTAATTTTTTTCTATTTCATAAGAGAAGATAACAAAATTTCTAAAAGATAAACGTGCCCGAGACATTTTCAAGACGATAATTAAAAGAGAAATGTTTTGTTTCATTAGTATGTGTGAACGAAAAGATACTTTCAGAGTTAACTAAGAAATTACGGCAAACTAAAAATAATTATGCTTTCATATGATAATTGTTACTATTTCTATGTTATTATTACGGGATATATTACTTGGCCAATAACTTTTTTTGAAGTTCCACTCATTTCTTTTTTTAATTTTCTTTCGATGAACTTTTAGTTAAACAATATTTAACTTCCTTTCGAACGATAGTTCTTTATATTATACACCAATGGCAGCACATTTTAAAGAATTTGTAATATATTTGTATAATAAGAAATACAAAAAAAAAATAAAAAAGTTTCAGAAAATATTTATGAAATTTGTATTTATTTCTTCTTTTACTCATTTTCAAAATTTTTATTCTCATTCTTCCATTAAAATATATACTATAAAAGCTGCGGAAGTAGTTCCCTGAACTATAATTTTTAAGTATTTCATACGTAAAATGATTTTACAAATCACGAAAAAAATTTTACGCAGTTCTATAAATTAATTTCTTGTGAACATATTTATTTAACTATCAGTAAAAACAGTCACTTTTATAATGTAACAAATAAACCAAAGTAATAAGCAAAGCAGTAACTTCAGTCATTCATACTGTTACAAATTTAATTGAAAACTAATGAACTTTTCGGAAATTAAATTAATTTCAAAGAGATCAAGGTAAACGTTAATTTTTTTGTCTGATAAAATTTGAATTCTTTCTGGCAATTAGTTTTGATTTAAAAACTAGTATAATTAGTAATCTATCTACATGCAGTTCTCAGGCACGAAATTTTGAATCTTAATTCATTAAAATATGATCATTATTTTAAGAGTTGTACTTTTTAAAAAATATTTAAAATAAATAATGAAACGTATTAAGGGATATATCAGAAATATTTATTATGAAAAAATGATTTTATTTTATGAATTATACATGATAAATATGACAGTTTTTAATTAATAAAACTATATGTATAATAAATTGAAGAATATTTCAAAGTATTCGCAGTTCATGTTTTTTTAGTCTAATGAAAACAAAAAACATTATAAAAATAAAACAATAAGTAGTCAAAAATATTATCTAAATAGCAGAAGCTCGTTTCGTTTTACTCATGCTAATGCTGCCAAACTCAAAAAGAAAATCTAAAGTAAATTGTGTGATTGGTTAAATTTTAGCCACGCCCTGAGAGCGAGTTATCGGGGAATGTCTGATTCCAAGGGAGTGTTCATGGTACGGTATTGAGCATTCATGGAACCAAACTTTCCCAGTTTCACTTTCCAGCCGGGAATCTTCATTCCATTCCCGGTAGTTCATGGTAGGGCCCCTGTATTGTATTTGAAAAATAACTCATCTTCTCTTTATAGATATTTATGTATTTCATATGTTTGTTAATATAATTACTAGATAATTTTATTATTAGTAATGCCATGCATTTTATTGTCATATTTATTCTTCAATTCTGGTAGTATTTCTCATCTGTATCATTTTAGGTGATAGAAAACTTAGAGGGGCTTAAAAATTTGACTAATTTGTTTCTTGGAAAGAATAAGATTTCCAAATTACAGAATCTTGAAGCTCTTGAAAATCTTGAGCTTTTAAGTTTACAGGTGAGTACTTTTTACTCTAGTTAATTGAAGGGAAAAATTTTTTTAATATTGTTTTTAAACTGTTTTCAGGAATTGTATTTACAATTATTGAGCTATTTATGAATGATTTTTATATTTCTTTTGTATAAAATTATTTGAAAAGAAATTTTCAATTGATAAAATAGCTATACTTTTTAATTTGTTTTCATTTTGTTCAAGAAAATATTATGCAACCTTATATTTTACTTTTTTTCTTTACTTTAAATATTTATATATATGCTCAAATATATCCCACAAAAATATATGCAATCAAACCTCGTTAAAAACTTTCTTTATGTGAATTTCTTTTAACCTGAACTAATTTTCAGTTCCCTGTCAAATTGTATATACCGTATATTCCGGCGTATAACGCGCACTTTTAATACAAAAAATAACATTGGAATTTACGGTTGCGCGGTATACGCCGAATATAAAAAATTATAGATTAAAAAGATTTAAATGTGGAAAAATACTTTTATTTTAAGGAAATAACATACCATTACCTATGTACTTTATTGATTTTCGTTATTACATAAATAGTTCATTATATTCGTCTTCCGTTATTTCTTCAGGCACGTCATCACAATCTGTTTCGTCTTCATCATCTGTGTTACCCTCATCCTTAAATAAGCAGTCATCTTCTGATCCGTCCAGATTATTTGAAATGCTGCATTTTTTGAATGATTTTCTAACCATCTCAAGCTTAATTTCATTCCATGCTTTTAATATCCATTCGCACACTGTTTCCAAACTTGCATGACGCATATGTCCTCCTTTCGTATTCTCGCCCTCCAACATCCAAGTGTTCCACTGTTTTTTTTAAATTGGCTTTAAATGGTTTGTTTAAGCAGGCGTCCAATGGCTGAACTAATGGTGTCAATCCACCCGAAATAACTGCCATATTGGTGTTACATTCTTTCTAAAATTTTTTTGTATTATCTGTAAGGTGGGACCTAAACATGTCACACACTAAAAGGCTTTCTGGTTTTCTTACGCAACCAGGACGTATTTGCCAGACATTTTTTACCCACAATTTAACACCATTTTCGTCCATCCAGCCTTTTTCGTGGACATGAGCAAAAATACCTTTTGGAAAATTACATTTGGGAAAAGTTTTTCTGTAAAAAATCTAAATTTTCGTGCGCGTTGTACGAGGAGTATATCTTAAAATTTAAAAAAAGTAATTAGAAATTACGTGTGCGCGTTATACGGCGGGGTGCGTTATGCGCCGGAATATACGGTAGATATGCATATAATTGTATATCGATTGAGGTTAGGAACAGAGCTGTCTGGAGAAATATTGTGCTGCAGTCTAAGGCCCATGCCGGGCTGTAGTGCCAATAAAGAAAGAAGAATTTATGAAAATTATTAATTCAATATAAAGTGCAAAAAAAAAAATTTATTGAAATTAAATATTTATTAATTTATATATTCTTCATAGGACTTTATGTTTAGAAAACGCAAATATATATAGATAATAGAAAATGTCTGTGTATTGTATGAATTTTAATAAAAAAATTGGAAACTGATCAGATGGGGTGAAAATTTTTTTCATCCGAGTTGACTTTGTGCCTAAATGAGCATGTTTTAACTAATCGAGAGCCTGTTTTTTCCCTATTAAGAATTTGCGTATATAGTGTGGAAATAGATTTTTAGAACTCACGCCGTATTTTCTGTTAGTTGTGACACTACAGAATTAGTAGTGGTGGCAGCGTCATGGATTTTTGAAAAGTTTAATTGATTTCTTTTAGGAGACTTGAACTTCTTAAGTTATATTGCAAGTTATTAAGTTATTTGAAAATATACTGAAACACAGTAGTTCATACAGTATAATGCAATAAGAGTTATAGCCTTCCTTAATAAAAGAAAAAAAATCAGATTTTGTTGAAGAGCCAGGTGAAACAATTCTTCTTAAGTACATGTGTGTGAAATAAAGCAAATAATTCGGGGAAGTAAAAATTATTAGATTGAGGATGTGAAAATATCTTAAGATTTATTGAGGAGAGAGTTAGGCAAGAGGAACTTGAGCAACAAGAGAAAATTGACACTTAGAAAGAGAATAGCGAAAGCTTGAATTAGAATTGAGTACTCAAACTCATCAATGTCAAGATAGACCGGTATCAATGAAAGCAAATCGTGAAATACAACTATTACAAATAACTCCTAAATTTCTAGAGAATAAAAATGAAACGACATATCTCATTAATTTTGAGGGTAGAGCAGAGATAGCACAAATTTCAAAGGAAGAATGAATGTCTTATCTATTAAGCGCAGTACTACCAGACATTTAAAATATGTTGGCAAGAGAATCACTTAAAGATGTCTATAGTTATGATTCTGTAAAAGAACTGATTCTGAAACGATGCAAACTTTATGCCAAAGAACTTAAACAAAATTTTTACCAGCATTCAAAGTCTCCTGAAAAGTCTTGACGAAATTTCGCCCAAGAGTTAAATTATTTTAGTCAATGAATTTCTTATCTAAAAATTACCAATTTTGAGGATCTTAAGAATTTGATGGTAACTGAGCAAGTTAAGCATCATGTACCAAATGATATGAATGATCATTTTCCCGAAGAATGGATGGAGTTAAATGCTTATTCTAAATTAGCCAAGAATTTAGAGATAACTACAAAAGTTTAAAAAACAACTTTGAGGAGAAGTCTTTGTTTCATAGTAATAGAAACAACCAAAATGATTTCTGGCAAACTTAGATCAGAAGTGACGTTAAAACTAAAGAAAAGTTCGTAAGGCAGAGAAATTGCATTTAAAGAAAATGATCACAAAAACGAATCTGGAAGAAAACTGATTCAATATTGCTAATGTGGATTTTATGGTCTCGGCCTCTATGTCCCAATTTTAAGAAACATTCGGAAATTGTGGCCGCTTTACGCGTTTTAGTATCTTTACTTAGTGATACAATGTCACCATATTAAAATTTTGGCATGGTGAATGTTATTGAGATACTGGTGCGATCTTGCATTTAGTTTCTAAGAAATGGGTGGAACCCGAAATTTATACTGGAGAATTTGTTTTGATAAAAACTGTGCAGAATGAATTATTTTGTTTTACTTTAGAAGTTGAATTAAACTGTTATTTAGGAAAGGTAGTTACCAAGATTGCCGTATTAGAGGATTTGCTTGATTAAAGATCTCATTTATTGGGAAACAAAACAGTGGCATTATTAAATACTGTTAAAATGTGTCAATCGCCAAAACTTTTACAGAGTACTAAATGAAATGGAAAAGAAGTCTTTGAGAATCCAGTGAAAATAATACTTTTTGCGAGCCAGAAAGACATGAATTAATTAGAAATATTGCTGGACATTCCTGTGAAAGAAAAGATGAAAATTTGTTGATCTATACAACTGGATAATTTAGAAAAAATGCTCGAACTGAGAATTGATTGCGGATATTTAGAATCTAAATATATTGATAAAGTTCTATTTAGGAAAGATTTCATGGGCTAAGCTATTGATCTTCATGGTTGAAATATTCAAAATCGAGTTGTATAAAAAGAAATTCATCTATAAGTGTAAAAAAGTGAAGTTTTAAAGAATATGGAAGAATCAAAGAAAGAAAAAGCAAGGAACTTTGCTTGAGTTTACTAAAAAATGAGTGCAAGCTGATTGGCGGCTTATGGGAAAAATTATCGGAACATTACGAAAGATATCGTGAGAGAATCTGGTATTGTACACATTGGAACGGATAAATAGTTATAAGATCCAACAGATCATGTTGCATTTGCAATTGTTGGAACAACAGAAAACAGTGAAGATGCCTGAATGTTAATGAATTGTCATTTGAATCACTTCAAAGAAATAAAACATTTTCAGGAAAAAGAACTTGTAAAGGGCAGTCAATTCATAAGCAAAGCTAAAAAAGCTCTGAGATCGTCATCAAAATTCCAACGTGGGAACTTTTCTTTATACGACAGGGATGTAATGAGATGAGCAATATAGTCAAGAAAACAAAGTAAAGGATTTATGTCAGACATGTTTTTAGCAAAATGGTAATCAGTTAAAATGTAATTGAAAAGTCCTCTGATCTCAAAACTATAGAAAGTTATTTTGGTTAATTTAGATGCGAACAAAAAGCTAATACTTCACGTGGACTTTTAAAACACATAGGTATTTGTGTGTGTTATGATGATGGATGTGTTTTTATATGTGTTTAAACGATGGACCTATCTCAAAATGGAAATATATTTTTTTAAAACTACTGTTATAACTTTTGTACTGTAAAAGAATTAACTAGTGACAGGGTATCCGCGCACCTGGAAAGTCATGAAAAATTATGGAAAGTCATGAATTTTGGTATTGAACAAAATTTGTCATGAAATGTCATGATTTTATTTATTTTTGTAAAAAAAATCATGAAAAGTCATGGATTTAGGTCGCCGGAAAATCTAATTTTTAAAATGGAATTTACTCCCCTCCCCCCAATTTCTTGGTGTTCCAAATATCTGAATTTGTAACAAAATCCCTGTCGTGACTATTAAGGGATAATTTAAACATATCCAATAGATAAAATTTATATTAAACAAAACCCAAGTTCGGTCAGATTANTAACAAAATCCCCACTCACAGTTATATTTGATTAAAATATAAAATGCTTTTATCGTGTTCTTTAAAAATTATCGTGTTCTTTAAAAAAATGAAAGAAAAAACATTTCTAGAGCGAATTATCTTTTGAACTTACGTGATTTCAGAACTTTTGTTATTTATTATTTTTATTTTATCAATTTAAAATTTTAGCTGAAGGCAAGCTAGTAATTGGCAAATTTTTTTATTCCGAAATGAGAACAGAAAAATTAGGAGTATTTCTTTCCTTTCCGATGAACAAGAAAAGTATCTTTAGAATGTAATTCTGCAGAAAAAAAGAAAAAAAATAATTCGCTTTTGTATTTTTTTCCAGCTGTTTTATTGCTTCAACTCTTTCTTTACTCTATTTTTTAAATTTAAAATCTATAAATAAGAAGATGCAGAGTATAACTGTTTTGGTTATACCTATCATTTCAATCAATGTTTTTATAATGCTTTTTTAAATTTATTGTTGTGTTTTTGTTGGAGAAAATAGTAGCGTCGTTAAGTCATGAAAAATTCTTGGAATCAGTCATGGAAAGTCATGAATTTGAAAATCTAAAATGTAGCAGATACCCTGTAGTGATTAATAATTATTCATAGCGATTTAAAAAAGTCTAACTAATATTGCTTTGATATTTTTCTTTTTTTTCTAAAGGTAAAATAAATGATAAAAATTTCAGTTCATTGTTTAACATTGAATGGGTTTGTATTTGAGCTATACTGTTTCATTGACTTGCATTTATAGCTTAGGTTTATTTTTTCCGTTGGACATATCAATCTATGTCTATTACCTTAAATGGGCATTGAGTTCTGTCCATTATTTTTAAACATGCATTTTAAGATATGTTCATTTTATTAACTCAAAGTTCTAAGCATATTCTTTGAGAAATTTTACAAATGTCTATTTTTTTAAATGTACCTTATGATTTACGTTTATTTTTTCAAACTCATATTCCAAACTATGTCTTTTTTTCTTAAACATGCATTTTGAGCTATGTTTAACATAAAATGAACAACAGTGTGAAGTATAATCATAAATAAGTCATCTCAATAATATATTTTACCTGACCTTTCACTTTGAGTTTTTGTTTTATATCTTCCCTAATTTTATCTTTCAGGCTTGAACTAATCTTTAACTTGTCTGTAAAACAATAATGTATTGAAGTAATATTTTTCAGCTGTCACCATTGTTTTCTTTTTCTATTATTGTAACTCTCTAAATTTGAAGAAATGTAAAAAAATCTATGAAATGTCATTTTTATTATTTCAGGAAGATTAAAGTTTTTAGGTCATCCGAAGATGGATCTCAGTGGTATATTCTAATAGAATGTACCAAATTAATGTTTGCTATTCTAACAAAATGTACCAAACAGAATCAGAAGCCATATGTAATACATACAAAAAAAAAAAAACATTTCCTGAAGTTTTCTTATGTTATTTTTCATACCTAAAATTATTTGTTTTAAATTAAAATTAAGTCTGTTATTATAAACTAGGAATATTTCTTTAAAAAAATATTTAATCAGTTAAGTCTCTTCCCCTTAATCTAGCGCTAAGAAAAATCATATTTGTGATTATTTTTCTTTTGGAATTTTATTAACTTATTAAAATAAAAATCAATAATTTCATCAAGTATTTGATGGTAATTATTTCTTCAACATAGCTACTAAGTACCTAAAAATTATTTTTGTGAGTTAATGTCATGTTTCTTTCTTTGACAGAGTAACAGGATTACTAAAATTGAAGGATTAGATCATTCCTTGAAACTTGAACACTTGTATCTGAGTCACAATGGGATATCAGAGTTGGAAGGCTTTCAGAATAACGTAAGATTTATTTATCTCTTTTTCCATAAATATTGATTATTTTAATTAATTAGAAATTGGGTATTTTTTTTTTGAAATCGTCAATATTGAAATTAAAATATGTTACATTGTAGCACAGTATAAACTTGTACTTTACAAGTTTATATTTAAGTACAGTACAGAACCCGTTATCCGAAAATCAAAAAACCCTAAAACCAAAAAACTGGAACGAAATTCGATAAATTTTCCGCCATTTTTTAAAAAAAAAGATTTTTTTTTTCCTCATAAGATTTTAGGATTTTTTGTTCTTTTTTGAAAGATGTTTACCTTACCATCATTTTGGAAATAATCATTAGTGTATTACTTCATCGTTTTTTCTTCTTTTTAAGATTATTTCCAAAATTTTTTTTCAGTTGGGTTTAACAATAAAAAAAGGCTTTTTGTAGCGATTCAGAAAACCGGAAGAATCAGTTATCCGGAATATCGATGGTCCCGATCGCTCCGGATAATCGGTTCCCTACTGTATTTCTAAAATTGGGTGGTGCAGAAACCGCACATGATCACATATAATTTTAATATTTTGTTTATAAAGTCATGAAATTTTTCTTTAAAAAAATTGTATACACATATTTTTAAAAATTTTATTTAAAAAAAAAGTACAGTAACTATTATTTTTATATTGTTTTCAGGTCAAATTGCAAACTTTGGATCTCACAGGAAATAGGATTAAGAAAATATCAAATGTTGATCACTTGGTTGATTTAGAAGAATTTTGGGTATGTTTTAAAATCTTGAAATTAAAAAGCTGTTTTGTAGAATAAGGGTAAGCATTTATATTTAAAATTTATTGTGACTTTTAAATATAGTGCTTTAATTTTTGATATCCTGCATATTTGTTCCTAGCACACAGTTTTAATTCAGCGTTTAAACTATGTGCTTAGCCAGCTTTAATTAGGTATTTTATTTTTTCTCAAGATTAGTTTGCTTCTATATTTTTAAGCATTTTGTAATGATTCTGGTTTCATGACAGAACAAAGTTGAAACCATGAAAAAACACATTTTTCAATATTGCATGCAAATAACTAATTGTAGAGGGATAGAAAAATTTCTCAAAATGATTTTTAGAAAAAATCATGGCAATCTGTAACAAAAATGCCATACCAATCGGTGAAGTCATTCAAAAGATATTCAGGAAAGCAACCAGGTGGAATCGCAAAAATTTTTAGGTATCCGGTGGTTAAAAAAAACTAACTGAATGAATACTTATTTGAAATTTAGTGTAATTTGCAGTGTTGTATATTTATAGCGCAGTTTACTTATCATTATAAAATATTTTAATTCAAGTGTTCATTTTTTTTTTAGTTTAATGATAATGAAATTACTTCCTGGGAGTCTGCAGAAGTGCTTAAGAACTTTAAGAAACTGGAAACTGTCTATTTGGAGCATAATCCTATAGCTGAGGACCCTATGTATCGCAGAAAAATAAAATTGATTGTTCCTTGGATTAAACAGATTGATGCAACTATGGCACAAGGAAACTGAAGAAAAGAAAATATATAGTTCTATTTCTCTGTTATTTATGCATTTTTCCATCCATACTCTATTGTTGTGGGTTCTAGCTCTCACATTTATTTTATGAATATTATTTTCATACATAAGTTCAGATTAATATAGATTTTTATACAGACTATCATTTTTAAACAGATTTTTTTGTACTTCATTTCGATTGTAGTTAATTTCTGAACAAAAAATGTTAGTGTTTTTGTGCACTTAAATGCATATTTGTAGAAGCTTATTTTTTAATTTCTTTATTTAATTTAAATTGTTAATTTTTAAAGTTTTTTTTTGTTTGTTAAAATTTAGTTTAAAAATAATTTATAACTCTTTTGTGTTTAATTATGTTAATGATTTATTAAGAAAGCGTAACCATATTAAGAAGTTTATGTGTTTAAATTTTACTAAATATGCTTTTATATGAGAGCTTTGTAAAAATATTGTAAATACATTTTATGTGGCTTTCTCTATTAATGTGTTTAAGAAGATTTTTTTGTTTTTTTGTTTGTTATTTTGAACTTTAAGAAATATTGTCTGTAAAAAGTTGAATGTTATTCTAAAAAATTTGATTGTCAGTTGGTGTTTTTTTAAAAAAAGGCAATTTACCACTTTTTTTAGAATGAAAATTAATTTTGATTGTAAAATCTGATTAATAATTAAGGATAATTTTTTTAATCAAAGTTTAGTAATGTTTGTAAATATTTGAAATGGC
This sequence comes from Parasteatoda tepidariorum, assembly GCF_043381705.1. NCBI lineage: Eukaryota > Metazoa > Arthropoda > Arachnida > Araneae > Theridiidae > Parasteatoda > Parasteatoda tepidariorum. Next base: position 86,911,756 of record NC_092204.1, on the reverse strand, counting down.
TTGAAAATGAAAAGTGGTATATGTTTGTAACTACTGCATACTTATGAAATAATTTTTTGTTATAAATAAAACATATTCCAGAATACATACATTTTGTTATAAATAAAACATATTACAGATTACATATCATACTCCATTCAAATAATATTCTGATAATGTGTTACTATTATTAAAAAATTGTTTAAAGCAACTATAAATTTGTAATAACTGGGTTTTAATTATTATTATTTTAATTAACGCAAACTGTTGTAAGATATTGATAAAATAATTCCATGTTTTTAAAGATAGGCTGTACAATGTATGCTATATATTAGTTTTAATTAAATTATCTTACTATTTACAATTTATTGCAACAAATCAATAAAATGAACTCTAATTTACTTCTCAAAACGTATAATCCTAAAAAAAGTTTTTAAGATTCTTTAAAGAGTTTTTTCCTTTGATATAGCCGCCTCAAAAAGCTTTATCTCTCAAAACTGTTTTTTTTTCTTCTAAATGATGATCATCATTTTTTTAAAGAAATACTGTCTATTTTATAGAAGCACAATTTTCAACAGTTATTATAATAAGTTTGTAGCTTTTGACATTTTGATTAACAATAATTTAAAAAGTTAAAAGAAGATTATTGTAAGAAGATACTCCTTTAACTTTATTAAAAGTAAATAAATATTCAAAATTGTATTAAGAAAAAATTGAAAATTAGATCCTATGAATTCAGCGGATCATTTCTGAACGTAAAAATACGTTAATAACGCAAAAATAGTTTCTGTTAAGGTTAATAGTTTCTATTTAAGTCACATTTTTCAAGAATGAATGCAAACAACTCAACTCAGAGAGATGGAAAATATCACAAAATGATCAAAAAAGAAAATGTTAGCAATTAGTAACGAAAAACGCCATGTCAATTGATGAAAGCATTCAAAAGATTTGGAGAAAAGTTTAATCTGTTGAAAAAACTGCATGCTGCTGTAAAGAGAACATTGTTTACAAACCACCTCATAAAAATCTGTTAACTATAACGGTTGTCCCATTCTCGAATTATTAGCGAACATACATGCATATTATACTATATAGAGATTATTATTTGTTTATTTTTTATATAATTCGATATAATGTATTTCAGACATATTTTTCTTTTAGAAAAATTAATTGTAAAAGTTGTTATGTGTTCATCGTGTCCTTGAATTTAATTCGAAAAACGCCGCCCGAATGCGTATTGTGACTGTGACATAGAGTTAGAAAGTGTACATTGTTCAGAGAGAAAGGTAGAGCTGCACAATGAGCTATTGGCGACGGTCTGGGAAACATTTCTTGGGATGATCCGAAGACATGCCATTACAATTTTGATCCTCTGCAGAAGGGATGACTCCTCTGCTTTAGAAGCCCGACAACCTGCGCGTGAAGTCGAGCACTTAGGGTTAGAACAGTTTAATGAGGGCCGATACCACGCACCCTCGGTCCCTACACAGGCTGATCAAAGTGGTCACCCACCCGCTTACTGACCGCAGGCAGTGATGCTTGGTTTCGGTGGGAGAGCGAGAAAGAAAAAGGTAACATTCTGACTAATTTTTGATCGAATCATCAGATTTTTCCATGCTAAGACTTAATGGTCTGTGGGCCTAATCTTAAATATTTTAATTAATTTCTGCTAACGCTATATTAAATTACGAAAATAAGGCACAAAAATGTTCTTTCCATGAATTTATACCTCTTTTTGCGACGGATTCGGATTGCTGACCTTTAAAATATGGTTACAATAGTTTGGACAGGAAAGCGGTCAAAAGTTTGGACCCCTTTTGCGTGTTTTACAGTGTCACGAGAATTTTTGAAGCGAATAGAATTATAAAATTCGTTTATTCAAAGATAATTTCATGTAAATCAAATAGTTTCCGAGTCATCAAATTTCGTATATTTAAAATTTGATTTCACTTAGCTATTTGACCGGTTTCGTCCAAATTTTGTAGTTGGTCATCTGGGGAGAAGACCGGTTCCATGTCTTGACCATCTCCTCTTTTCAGTTGTATAGGAATGTACTATGATATTTTGCCCTTTCTTAATATTTTTCATATTTAAATGTCAAAAACATGTTTTAAAATTCCCCCGATGCTTTCTTTTAGAACTATGTTCAATGTAATTTTAATTTCCATATAGTTTCGAAACTTAAATTTTATTTTTAATCAATTGAAAATCAAGACAGAAACTAACACACTTCCTTCTCCTATGACTCTCCACACGCTAATGGGGATAGCATTCGAAGTATCGCAAAAGGTAGAGAGTTTTGCTCTATGTCACCTGTAGCCCATTTCGATCGCCAATGGTGTAATAATTTGTATACCCTATAATTCAATTTTTTTCGATTATTATTAAATAAAATAATTGTTAAAAAAATCGTCGTAGATAAACGAATGTTATAATTGTGTACAAATGTTTTTCGATTTGCTTTTAAAGTTCGCGAGATCTGGCGAAATACGTAAAAAGTAAGATTAGTATTAAGGGGTCGAAACTTTAGATCGCTCACCTAATCAAACTATTGCCACCTAGATTGCGGATACTTCCTATATTTGGAGGGTCGAAAACCCGAATTTACCGAAAAAATGGTATGTTTATTAAAAGAAAATCTATGTCCGATTTCCTAACTTAAAATATCGTCTGCACTGTTAGAATATAAGTTGAGACTTTCGAACCATTACGTTTGATTTTTGCTTCGTGAAAATCCGGTCGTTAGATCAAAAGTTATTCAGTTTTTCTATTTTAATGTATGTCTGATTTCCTAACTTAAAATATCGTCTGCACTGTTAGAATATAAGTTGAGACTTTCGAACCATTACGTTTGATTTTTGCTTCGTGAAAATCCGATTGTTAGATCAAAAGTTATTCAGGGTATTCAGTTTTTTATTTTGCTCTCTGTGCACTCTTCATTTGCATAAATTACTAGTGCTATCGTTAATTTATAATGATTTTTTGTTCCGTGACAAACGCAATAATGTAATAAGGAGTTAGTGATATTATATTTTTCTTCGTCGTAAATAGTAAATCTCTGCTTTAATTATAAAACTACACAATTTAAATCATATACGTTCTTTAACAAATAATCGGGTAATCTTCAATGAATGGACGATTTGCAACAATGTTTCTCAACCGGCGGTTCATAGTTTTAAATGGCTAACATGAGAAAAAATTTAATCATAAAATCACATACAAATATTAATTGCACTTTAGAACTGGAAATTTTTATGAGAATTCATTATTGTTACATAAATTACAATAATTCTTCTCGATCATGCATTTCATTGACTCTTTTATACGCTTATATTTTTTGATTGAATTATTATTATTATTTTTTTTTGTGCTTATTCGACATCTTTTGATTTAAATCTTCCATTACAAAGCGCAAAATTTAGCAATTTTTATGTGCATGACATGAAGCAATGCTAAGATGTATAACTTTCGGATCCTGCAAAGGAATAGGTAGGAATATTTTGGCTCCTTCAATTTTATTATTACTACTATTTTTATCTAAAAAATCAAATAGGCTGGAGGAAAACATCAAAATGAATATCTATGCGCACATCTGAAAAAACAATTTCTTTTTGATGACTACTTTTTTATTATAAGCAACGCATCACTATTAAACTTTTTTATAATAGGTTTCTTTTAAAGTTAGGTTTGGAGTCCCTTCTAATTTTATTGGGAAAAAAGAAAATGAATTATCCTATAACAGTCTTCTTCAAAGAGCTCTCTTTAATTGACTTCTTGCCCAGAGTTAGTCAAGAAAAGTGAGGAAGGATTTTGGACGTATTCCTAAACTTGCCTGATAAGATAACAGCAAAATCTGATCCATCACAAACTATTCAGACATAGAACTATTTCTTTGTTCTACCAAATAGGCACTCATACATAATCAGAAGTCTTTTCAAATCAAACGTACATTAAATTAGGAAGCAGTTGGTTTATTGAATTAATTTCATGTTCTTTCGTTTGTTGTTATTTTTATTTTGTAAATTTCGTACTAAGATGCTTTACGATTATGTTTTAGTTTTTGTCTTATAACTGTCTTTTTCTCCTACTTGTCATCTACTTTTATGTTTCATGTCTTATGTTTTCGTATCTTGTTCATTATTGTACGTCTCAAAAAGCAAATATTCTATCAAATTCATTGTTTCCTTATTTTTTACTGACTGCAAAATGGTTCAACCATTTTCATTCATATTATAGAAGGGATTCGTAAAAAGATAAAGTTTGGGAACCACTGATTTTAAGCATACATTTTTTACAACATATACTTCTGATTCTGTGAGTGTGTTAGTAAATAAAAGTCTGTTAAAATAAAGTAAATAAAAATAACTAATTTACAATTTTCGAAATAGTTTGATGCAACTTAATTGCACGCCAGACTTCCACCAGTAAAAATCGAGCTTTTTCGGATAAAGAAAAGTGACCTTTTTGTATTTTTAGATGGCCCCAACAGGTATTCCACGCCTATTTTTTATTTAATGGTAAAGCCTTGCTCGTGACCCATCTGTTATATTTCTGACCCCAGTCTCGTTTCTCCACCGGCTGCTCACGTGACCACCTGTTCCCTGACATTCCCTCGTGTTTTCCGCATAATCCCTATACACACAAATTTCCCCTGCTTTCTATGATAACGGTTTGTATTTGAAACGAAAAACAGAGTCATCGAACATCTGCTGCCGCTGTTTTGCGTTTGTTGAACTTGTAACTTTTCTCCTACTCTTTCAAGTGTTTTTGATGGAATTTCCTTTAATTTTCCAATTCACAATGTTACTATCATAATGAACTACGTATTCTAGAGAAAGTGGTTTCTCTTAGACTGTGATGTTTTTAATTAAAGCTCTGGGTAAATTAACAGATAATCAATGTGAAAAAATAAAGGGAATCTCAATAAAATTCCAATTTTCCAAAAATTTAAATCATGTTCATAAATGCTTTTGCTCTTTGGAATACCCAAAGAATGAGTTTTACTTCAAAATTTAGCAAAATTTTATGTTTATCAAAAACCTCATTATAAATATTTTCAAGAAATGTGAGGTTCCCTGGAGGAAGAAAGCGATTTTTTTGTCAGCTGTATGTCAATTTGCATTTAGGCAGAACTAGAGTAATACGATTGAAAAATTTAAATTTGAACGTTTACCTTAAATTAAATTAAATTATCAGTTGGAAAGCTGTAATTTCGTCTCAGATTATTATTATTATTTTACTTTTATTGTTTTTCTCATAAAATATCACTATAGAGAAACAAAAATATTCTTAGAACTACTGCATGACAGAAAAATTTTAAGTTCTAAAAGAAAAAAAATATCAACAGTATTATTTTATTTATTTAAAATTAAATCAAATTTGGGCACGGCTATATCTTCGTAGAGCACTTTTGACAGTCTAAAATGTTTTATCTTACATCCCCGCTTCTACGACTTCAAGTACTGTAAGAGCTTTGCCCTCTATTAAACATCACAAGCTGAAGCTCAAAAAAATACTTATTGCTCTCGAACTCGAGATACGTTAATTTTTTTGCAATGTTGTCTAAAAAGTAATTAGGCACAATAATAAAAACCCTATAAATAAAATAAAAAATTAATATTGATATTTCATTACCCAATATTTCAAAATTTTAGCTACAATTTCTCATGTTAAAGGAATAAAGTTTCTTAGTTATACGGTGTACGCTCTTTAGTATGACCTGCATTACAGTGACCCATCCTTTGAAACGACAGACTATTTGCTATTCGATAGATGCAATGCTATTTAAATGTCCGGTTAGAACGGCCACACTGAACTGTGCATTCTATTATAGCGACTGAAATTTAGTCATTTGATTTAGAGAAAGTTTCAAAGAAATTATTTAAAGCATTATTTCTTTTGATGTTACCACACACAACATAAAACTCCTTAAATCCCCTTTGAATGCTGGACCCCTTTGAATGCTTTGGCATGACCGTCTAGATTGTTATTCTAGGTGGTCATAATTTAACAAAAAATTCGTGAAATATAGATTACTTTATATTGATAATCAAAATAGAACATTGCGGTTGCCATTAAATAACTAAAAAACTAAGGATTACATCAATAACATTTTCGTATCTAAATGTTATTTAATCATTTATACAGAAATATGCAAACTTTCATACTGTTTCATAGAAAAGTTTTTGAGTTAGTAAGAAGAACTTTCGGCAGAAAATTCTACAGTGATGATGGCAGTAAATTTTTTTAAATATAAAATCATTACCGGAAGATAATTTCAAGCAAAAAAATTTTTTAAATTTTTTTTGTCAATAGTTTTATTAATGTAATTTTGAATCGTAGGTATGCAAATTTTCTTAAACTTAGCATTTCTTTCAAAGTAAGTCCAAAATTGGAACTTTTGAATAGTTATACCGAGGAATGCAAAATTGAGAGTGCAGTATATTTTCATTCATTGAAAACTATTCAACCAAATTTGGTACAATTTCAGAATTTGAATAAAGGTATTTTAATGTTTAAAAAGATGTATATTACAATAAAAATTCGATCGCTCATTAATGGAACAATAATGAATAATAATAAATAATTAATAAACATTTCAAATTGCAAGAAGCTAAGTTAGAGTAAAATAGTTTAATGGAAATTTGAACTCGTGTAATTAGTTTTAAAAACTAAGGCCAAAATGCAAAAGTCTTCCTAAACATACCATTGGGATCATATATTCCAAATTGCGGTAACCCCTCAACTCCCACACATTTTGATTGTCGAAAATACCACATCCACAGGAAAAAATAAAATAAAGGCTTCTTTATTTAAAAAAAAAAAAAAAAAAAAAAAAAAAAAAANTCTCCAAAAAGAAAAAAAAAAAAAAAAAAAAAAAAAAAAAACACTTTTCGATCTTGATTTGAATCACCTAGATTGCATCTTAATAGTAAAATTACCAAAAAGTTATCTACAGTCAGACCTCGATATAAGGTCACCCTAAGGGACATCGCAAAAGTGACCTTATAAGCGGGGTGACCTTTTAACCGATTCATTAGCAGTTCGTAACTAAGCACATAAATAGTACACACTATGACTTTTTAAAAATGGTAATACAAACGAAAACGAGCGGCCATAAATTAAATATTTGAGTCAATAAATTTTAACAGAATTAGTAAATAATTGAAGAAAGTTAAATTTTTAAATTTTNTTTACTAAAAATAATTAAAAAATAAAATCAGTGTTTTTCCTAAGTGTTTTAAGAAGGGTGGCCCACCCTGCCAGCCCTTTTACAGAGACAGATTCTATCCCTTCCCCCCTTTTTTTTTAGAAAAAAAAAAGGATATTTTTCTAGTGGCAGTTATTTATTTCAAAGATTGTTAGAGTAGAAATGAGGAGCTTCTGATAACCTTAACAAATGCAAATTATTTTTAACTAAGTTAATATGCATAAAATATTTTTTATAATTATTTGAATTTCATTTTAAAGGGCATTTATCTAGCTATCACCGTTATTTTAGAAAATGTTTTAATTTTTAAAAACTTTATATTGATTATTAAAAATAGCAATATGCCCGAACAAATTAAATGACGTGCTGCTGTGCGAAGTACAAAAAGAAATTCTCATATTTATCTCTGCAAGATTGATCTGCGAGTTAAGATTAGGGAATTTTGATTTTTTTTTAGTAACACTAAGAGATTTTTTGCAATGTATAAAAATATTAACTTCAGGGTAAAATTGGAAATTTTGTTCATAGTGGGTAATTGTGAAAATTCCTTCTGCAATGTTGAAAAATATTGACTGCAGGGTAAAGTAGGAGAATTTAGACCATTTTTTGTAATGAGAGACTCTAGATCAGGGGTCCCCAACCTTTTTGTACCTAAGAGCAAATACCAGAATATCGGTCGAATGGCGGGCACCCTTTATTTTTTTCAAGATAAATTTATGGTTGATAGACATAGGTAGTAATACACACTACTTATAATGCACAAAAAATTTAATTTTAAAATTTAATTTAACATAGGAATATAATTAGTATTAATATTCTTGTGTAAAATAAATTATTACTAAATTGCTTTCAAAACAAACGAAGTATAAAAATTATTTATAAAATATATAAAATACAGTTAATGCGACCTTGGCATTGCATTTCACTGGCCAGCGCTTCATAATTGGGAGAACATGATGAAATTCTTGCTCACAAGCAATCGTCAAGGTGTTCATCGGTAAGTCGGGATCCATATTTTTTGTCGAAAGCAATGATTCACACAATTATGTGGAACCAAAAAACGTTTTTATTTTATATGCTGCTCTTTTTAAGATTGGAATTTATTTCTGTCAACTATATTCCAGAATTTCTCATCTGATATAATAGTTTTGAGGATAATGTCATTCTGAAGATCCAAAATTTCTATCTCCACTTCTTCTCGCCTTACTTGAAGTAATTCTGAAATGTATGTTGCTATTGCGGTTACGTTTATTTGGTTGATAAAAGAATTTACATAAAAGGTGATCAAAAGATTGATGATAATATTAAATTGTTCAAAGCGCTTTTCAAATTGATCTTGAAGCAATTGGAGGTTTATGACAAATGTTGATAAGTCAATTTCACTCTCCCATATCATTTTTTTCATGTTTGGAAAATGCACAAGAGACTTCATTTTCAAATGTGACATCCACAAAGCTAGCTTAGCTCTGAACGAGTTTAAAGCCCCTATCATTCTTGTTATATGTCTGTCCTTTCCCTGCAGCTCCAAGTTTAAATTATTTTGTTTTTCCATTATGTCCGTTATGAAAGACAAATCTGCTAGCCAAAGAGAATCTCTTAGTTCTAAAAACATTTGATTTTTGGTTGCAAGATAATTTTTGGAATAATATTAACACACGTGTTAATATTATTTCTCCATATTAATTATAATTTCTAAAGCTCAATAGATGGCGCTCTGCGCAGTAATGTAAAATCATTAGTTTCAAATCAGTTTCCTCCATGACACTGTACCATTATCATCATCTTTTTGTTATTAAATATATATTATGTTAAAAGGCGTTTGTTATGATTGAAACCCCGAGATCTGAGATCATATCACCGTAGTTAATATTGTTACTTACGTGACTACAGACTCTCCAGATACTTTTCCTCTGACGCCATCCCACATGCTACTTGGAAGACGATTAATAAGTTTACCGTCAGTCAAGTTATCCGGTATTGACTGCATGATTGACAAAAAAATGATAATTAAAAAATTTAAATAGCATGACAGCCTAGTTCGTTATCTTAGGAGGTCATAATTAATAAAAAAAATTAGATTGCTTTATATTGATAATCAAAATAGAACATTGCGGTTGCCATTAAATAACTAAAAAACTAAGGATTGCATCAATAACATTTTCGTATCTGAATGTTATTTAATCATTTATACAGAAATGTGCAAAACTGTTTCATGGAAAAGTTTTTGAGTTAGTAAGAAGAGCGTTTGGCAAAAGTTTCTTCAGTGAGGATGGCAGTAACTTTTTTTAAATATTAACTCCTTACCGAAAGATAATTTCAAACAAAAATTTGTTTAAAAATTATTTTATCAATAGTTTTATTCATGTAATTTTGTATCGTTGGTATGCAAATTTTCTTAAACCCAGTATTTCTTTCAAAGTAAGTCTAAAATTGGAACTTTTGAATAGTTATATCGAGGAATACAAAATTGAGAGTGTAGAACATTTTTATTCATCGAAAACTATTCAACCAAATTTGGTACAATTTCAGAATTTGAATAAAAATATTTTAATGTTTAAAAAGATGCTCATTACAATAAAAATTCGATTGCTCGTTAATGAAACAATAATGAATAATAATAAATAATTAATAAGCATTTTAAATTGCAAGAAGCTAAGTTAGAGTAAAATAGTTTCATAGGAACTTGCACTCGTGTAATTAGTTTTAAAAACTAAGGCCAAAAGTCTTCCTAAACACACCATTTATTCACCATTATGGGATCATATATTCTAAATTGCAGTAACCCCTCAACTCCCACGCATTTTGATTGTCGAAAATACCACATCCACGGTAGAAAAAATCAAAAAAAGGTTTCCTTATTAAAAAAAAAAAAANAATTAAAAAAAAAAAAAAAAAAAGAAAGCACGTTTTATTCTGGAGTGTGATTTAATTCATAAATGTATCAACTTATTTGAATCACCTAGATTGCTAATAAAATTACCAAAAAGTTATCTACAATGATAAACAAAAAACTAAACGCTAAACAATAAAATGTTGAAAGTATAGTTAAATTATTAGCTTTTATGATATATGTTTTTGATTCGGATAACAAAAACCTTGCAGTTCTTCTGCTTTTCAAATGTTTAGAAAAACTAAAAAGATAAAAAAAAGAAAAGAAAACTAAAAATACAGATTAGATGTTAGTGTGCTAGGCAGAGTATAGCGTAGCATGTCAATTTCAAAAATGCTTCCCTGCTTTGCAAGATCGTTTCCCCCCACGCCGCGAATGAAGTTAACAAGTTTTAAGCAGAGAAACTTGTTTTACAGATCTACCTTTTCAGTTAATTAATTACAACTGTGGTATTTATACAAATACTTGATCTAGCCTAATTCAGGTGTGGAGATTTCAAATCTGGTGTTCATTTTGCTTCTAAAGCTACAGATTGTTTTTAAAATGATATTTTTAGTCCATTTTTTGCCGAAAAGTACAAGTCTAAAAACATATATAACAGGGGGTTGCATAAAAGCGATAAACTTTCAGGGGAGTTCGGGAACATTAAAATTGCATAGGAACCTATGCCCCGAAATGCTGTATTACATGGCTAGAGGTACTTCCATATTAAGATATTTTATGTAGTACACGAAGAAACAGTTCATAACAGCGAAGTTCTCCAGCTGATCATGTCGACTTTTACGGGCATAGGTTCTAATGAAATTTTAATCCTGATGATGCACCCTTACTTCCCTAGAAGTTTGTCGCAACATTTACATTGTATATAACATTTTTAAACTTGTATATTTTGCCAAAAAAAAAGAAGAAAAAAAAGACTACAAATGTCATCTAAGAAGGAAAAAAAAAGGAAAATTGAAACTTGGAGCGAGGGACAGTTTTTAAATCAGCGATACAAAAGTGTCTAAGATATGTTACAAAATCTTATGCAAACAGAAAAAAAATTCAACAGTGTTATTTTAGTCAATTTATTATTTATTTTCTTAGTAAATTCCTACTTTTTCGAGGTAATTTAGATTTCAAATTAATTGCCGAAGAGTTGCGTTTAATAAAGAATAATTAAATCAAATAGTTACAATTCTATGTTATTCTAAAGATATTTAAAACGTAGTTTAATTTTTCTTTACTAACATTTTTATGTTGTCCTGCTGCAGCTTAGTTTGAATTGCCTGTAATCGACACGTATCAACCAAGAAAAACTAATGTTTCATGCTTCTGTAATGTTATTTTTAATTTTGCAGTGGTAGTAAATTTTATTTTATGAGTTGAAATTAGTTGCATTTTATATCTTTTAAAGTTGTTGAATGACAAGATTTAAGAAATGTTTCTGTCACATTTTTATAAAATGTTATTCAACAACTTTTGTCAATTCGTTATACATACTCAAAGTATATTACGCACTGTTTAATATTTTAAATGCTTTGTATGTTGTGCATTAATATATTTAAAAAAATAGAAAAGAGATAGAAAAACAACTTTTGTCAACTCGTTGCCGTATGCAATGGGGGGATATTCGCAATCGAAATTTCAATCACTTTCCGACTAGCTAGCGTACTTCAATTACTACTGAATCTTCATAAATGATTGAAGAAGTTTCAATCATTTCTTGACTGCTAAAATCTGAAGAAATAGTTAATTGAAAATTTCATGTCTATAGTTAATTGAAAATTTCAATTAAGTATAGAGTGCTCAAGTCTTATTTGAAGTTTTGTGCCAAATGAGAATACAAATTTCAAAGGCTCCATGGTCACTACAAGGCTAAAAGCAGGATTTTTATTCTCCATGTCTGGACTTTTAGAAATAAAATTCAGCGACGCTGACAAAAGGACGAAAATAACGAAACATACAACTCCAATATCACAAACGTGCAATTAGAAAAAACATGATTTTGTTTGAAGAGGCTATAGATTGCTTCGGATGTACCTTAAAATGCGGTTTAATAAATGAATATGGTTTTTTAAATTAAGTTTTCTATTTTCCAATTGCACTAAATCACATTCTCTTACGTGGCTCCCAAATTTTGGCTCTATTTCTTTTCCGCAGGTGGCAACGTTTGCTTTGTTTTGTTTACGTTACTATTTCTCTTACACGGCGACAAAAAAAAGCCTCATTACAACTCCCCGAATGGCAACGCTAGAATATCGCCCAATGATTGCCGCTAAAAAGTCACATGCCAAATCTAGTTGAGGTGGCTCAACATATAGCGCTTTTAAAAACGGAAACTGAAATAACCAGAGAGCATCAGCTGCGGCAATCTCATACTATTAAGCTAGGCAGAAGTGAGTAGTCTTTGTCGATAGATCTCTATTTTAGTATTTTGTCGAAAGCGCTTTTTTTCACGAATTTATATATTACGAATTTATTTGACGATTTTTGATTTATATCACGAATTATACTATAGCACATTTCTAATAGGTTTAACGAATAACATGTCATTTATTTGAATTCAAATTCATTTTAATGACTTAGTATTTACTAAAAAGAAGTAATTAAAAAAAAAAGTTTTTGTATGGATTTGAATGATTGTTTTAAATTCTTAGAATTTTGCGCATTTGCAATGTACCTAAGTTAGTAGCGAGCGAAGCGACCTTGGTTTGCAAAGCAAACCATATAAGATTGTTTAGCAATTTTCGGGGGTTGGCGAGCGTTAGCGAGCTGGGGGCGCATCCCACTAGTTTTAATTAAATCATTGGTGATTCTACTAGTTTAGACACAGATCGTCCTGCTGACAGTTCAATAGAATATTTTGTCAATCAACATTTTGTCCATTTCTCGGCTAGCAAATTTTAACTGGAGCTCAGGGCCTGATATTTTAAAAAATGCAAGCTACCCTACTTTAACTACCTTTTTGGAAATCGTTTTTTTCCAAATGCCCACTCAAATATTGACATTCTTCGTCATTCGGGTATCAGAAGGGCAGAATTGTTCACCATTTTTTCAGGGGCACCACATTAGGTAGTTCAACGTTGCTCTCACAGTAAGAAGGTACAGAGAAGAGAAAGAAAGAACACCCATGCTTTGTCAGGGATTCGCGGGATTCGAACCCCAGACTTTTCTGGCATGAGGACAGCTCCCTGACCACCCTATAGCCCGGTCGGCTTTTTTTTTTTGTTAATCTACATTTTGACAAATTTTCTGACAAAAATAAACTTATAGGCACAAAACTGAGAAGTAGGAAAAAAAAAAACAATATTAAAAGAAAATAAAGTAAAAATTCAAAAATATACGCTTAAAAAACTGCATTAAATGGACTAATGAGAAAAAATAAGTTTTTTTTTGCTGATCTAAACTAAAACCATAAGACTTTTCCCTTTTGTATTAAACTTTGGTCACCATCGAAAATTTCCCCACATCCTTTCAAAAACAATTTTTCGAAAACAAGCGTTTTTTTATTTTTCAATTTTATAAAAATCTCCCCTTTTAACATATTTTTTTGACGAAACTTTAATTTCTCTGAATTCATGTCAAATTTAAGTATAATGTCTAGAGTAAATGCTTAATATCTATGACGAAATGATCTTCTGACTAATGATCTTCAAAGACTCAATTCGCAACAAGTCCGCACATTTTATGCTTCCCTTTGTCTCACACAAACTATATTGCCAAGTAACGCTCCAACAATTTCCCATCATTTGTTAACAAGAGCAAGAGAGGGAGCAATGCTCCAAACCATCACCTTTTAACTCTCTCTCTCTTTGTCTCACTAAAATCAACCGTGCATTATTCCAACTGTTACGAAACACTTTGTTGCCGCAAACCTCGTTATTCTGTAATAGCTATCATACACACAATCAGTTGTTGCGTTCATTCTGGTGATACAAGCACTATTACAATAATGACGATCATGGTGTTACGCAAGTATGCATTAAAAATGAAGCACAAAGTATTACAGTGAGAGTTCATTTACCATAAATGCATTGTTAAATTGGAAATGTATTTAGTTGTTATTTAAAAGAAATGGCAATATCGAGATATAGCGATATTTTAAAGATTATTCTCCCTGGATATCGATGCAAGGAGCCAAGATGGCTCAGTTATAAGAATTATTCTCCCGTTATATGGACCGTAAGAAACCAAGATGGCTCAGTGCTTAAGAGGACGCTATACTACGAGAGAAATGTTTCATCGCAAATTTATTTCCCCTTGATAAAATTGATCATTTTAAAATTTAAAGTATAAAAATGTTAGTTCAAGCAAACCTAGAGTAAGTCATGAAATATCAAATAAAAATCAAAATGAAAACATATTATGAGTGGATAACTTAGAGTCACGCAATCGGTTTCTTTCCAATAATTTGCTTGAAAAATTATACATTAAATTTTTTTTTTCAATAATTGGAAACCTAAGTTTGCCTGAATTCACTTTGTCCATCTTTTAACTAAATATGGAGGGGAAATAGAATTATGCTGTCTCATTATATTACCGGTGTTAAACAACCGTCACAATTCTGAGTTTACGGTCACCAATGATTGACTCCGTAACCTTGTAATTTTGAACCAAAACCCAAAAGACAAGGGAACTCCTGGATCAAGCACTGGGGCAAACTAACCTTCGTGGAGGACGTTTTGCTGAAACTAACCAGCATTTGTGTTATACGGAGAGGGAAACTACGAAAACCTCCCACTGATAGCCCGACGGCAAAGGGATTCTAATCCATGATCCATCTACCATTGAAAATATTTTGCATCAGCACTGTGGTCTGTGCGAGCTGGGAGGAGAATTCCAATCAACCATTCACTGCTTTGATTTTAACCTGGGTCACCTTATTGGCAGACGAACGATCTTCCTAAACAGCGCTGCTCAAACAGATTTGCGATGAAAATTTTCTCCCGTGGGATAGCTTCCTTATAAGGCTCTGAACAGTCATTGTGAAGAACAGGGGTTCGATCCCCAGTAGAAGCTTAAGCTGGATGGGTGCCAACTTGTCTGGGAAGTAAAGGCGTTTTTTGTGCAATGCTGACTGCATTTTCCAAATCATGCCATTGATTACGAACCAAAACAGATTGTTGAGGAATGTTTTACTTTATATGGATTTAAGACGTGATGTTTGTATGATGTCTTTCGATGAATATCGGATGTATGATTGCAATTTACAATGATAATATCGCCCTGAATATCAACAACTATAAATATTGAATGCAATAATGTCGCGACTATTATCAGCATACAAATTCGATTTCGATACGATAATAAATACACAAGTAATGATAAACACCAAAAGTGATAATACCGCGAATATTATCGACAACGATAATTATCAAATACGATATTATCGCTCGTGCTGAAAAATTTCATTGGAGTAACGGTAATATTGACTAATGTTAAAATACTGTAAATTATTCAAGCAGGAAAATATATTGATATATAAGGGTATATCGATATCTTTGATAAATATCATATTACTAAAAGTTAATATTGGCCAGAAAGAAAAAGGAAAAAAACTCTTATTAAACGTTTTTCAAGCTTCCAGCGACTTCATTATGATAAGTTATGCTAATCAGTTTTCATTGCCATAATTTAAAACAAATTTCTTAAATGTGGTATAGAATCATTTTTAAATGATTGTATTAGTAAAAATAATCTTTTATAATTATGTAGTTATTATTCAGAGAATGGAAAAGAAACGAAATAATTGTCTTTTAGATTAATAAAGATTCGCTCACTAAGTTGTACTCATGAGATTTCAATTATGCAATGCTAATTACTGTAATATATTTTACAAAGCTAATTTTTAATAATTGTCAAATTATCATTTCAAGAGGGAAAGTTCGATGATTAAATTTGCCTATTAAAGTTGAAATTCCAATGAGATTTAGTTAAACTATTTTAATTAATTTTTTAAAGTGACAAAAAATATTTCAAACGTAACTTCACAAATTTGCAACAACAGATTCTAATTTAGCGCCCTCAAAATTGTAAAAGTAAATAAAACTCTCCAATGAATTTTAATTTCAATTTATTGAATGTAATTAACTATTTGACAAACTATTGAAATGTATCTATGAATTAATTATATTGGTATTGTTTTTAACAGGCTCTATTAAAGAAAAAACTCTTTGATTATATGAAACAGCATCTAACAATATGATTTAATGAATAATTTTTAAAAGCATATTTGCTACAAAAATTAATTTTTCTCTTTTTGTGTAATATTTATTATCAACGATAACGGTTAGGTATTATTAACGTTTTATGTCATCAAAAAACACGAGAGGTTTTCTAAAACATATTTTTTTCTCAACAGTAAGATCTTTTCCCCTGCCAGAGGAAAAAAAAATGACGTATTTAAAAAGCCAAATGAATACTTTAAATAGTTTTAAAAAATAGGCAAAAGGCAGGTGACGACCAATTTTTCACACACTACTTTTGTCAACGTACTACTCCATTTACACACCCGAGATTACAATAACAAAGCAAAATGCTCTTTGAATACGAAGAGCATCAGCTGATACTTTTGTGAGTCACTCTAGGCTGAGGATAAAAGGGATTTTTAAAAATCATCAAAAGGGAATTTTCAACTCCAGAGCGAGACAACGAAACCGGCGTCTGCTTTGGCTTTGTTCACCTTTTTTTCTCGGCGTGTGCCAGTATTACTTTTATTCTATTTTTTTCTTTATATTTCCCTCTGTCTTCTTTCTACCTGCGAGATGTTCGGTCGAAGAATAAGATAGATCAGATACGCGCGTCTGGCCTGTTCCACTGTTTCTCACAATCGAATGGAGTTTAATGTAGAACACCATGATTGGATTAAAAGATGAAAAATTCTTTTTGGTTCTTAATGAAATATTGTTGTGCCAATGGATTTGGATCCGGAGGTGGTTGAGTTCGATGCCTTTAAAAAGGCTTTTGAGGCTCAGAATCAGCATTTTCTAACAGGTTGGTTTTTGTTTGTGATTCTATTATTTATTTTTTATTGGAGTAAGTAAGGGGGAAAATCTCGTTTTCAAGGCCGAAGGCTTTCGAATCTTTTGTGGGGATTGCAATTTTATCAATGCCTGTGTTGTTCCTTTTTGTAATAATGTAAGATACTTGATTCAATTGGTGCACAATTACATATTCTAGTGTTTTCTTTATTTTAATTTAATATGATTAATTAAAACATTTAATTTGTTAAAACAAATTTTCGTAGAATCGTCTGCTGGCTGGTCAAAAAAAAAAAAAAAAAAACCNAAAAATAAAAAAAAAAAAAAAACGTTTATAGAGACAACGGTTTTTTTAAAAAAATTAAACAATAATTATTAAATCTCTAATTGTTATTTTGTTGCCATTAATCTTTATACTTATTATTATTTATTATTATCTTTTTTTTGACAATTAGACAGTAAATTACACAGTGTTACACAACTATTTCTCTGGAGTAAACTAGTAAAAAAATATATATAAGTTGTTTATTTCTGCATTTTCTTATTAGTGAAAAAGAATTAAAATTTGGAAAATAATTCACGGATGATCTATTTATTTGTCTAGGGAATCCAAATTGGGATGCTCGCGATTTTTTGTTGTTGAAATTTCTGTTAAAAAACATAATTAATGGGTAGTTTTATCTTTCTTCATTTTTTTATACATATATTTATTTTAACTGTTTATAACTGTGTCTCCATATCTCTAGGGGTGAATTAAATCTTACCTTTCTATCATTTACCGTTATTTACAAGTTGACCATATAACCATTATTTACAAGTTTTCTGAGATATAAATGGATAGTTACATATTCATATGCTGTTTCTATCCATCTCTTTAATTGTTCGCATT
The DNA here is from genome assembly GCF_043381705.1 of Parasteatoda tepidariorum. Lineage (NCBI taxonomy): Eukaryota > Metazoa > Arthropoda > Arachnida > Araneae > Theridiidae > Parasteatoda > Parasteatoda tepidariorum. The sequence goes on along the minus strand of NC_092204.1, from coordinate 86,893,826 downwards.
TGTTACATGAAATGTTAATTAATGAATGGCAATTACTTCAACTACTAGAGGTTTTTGGTGTTTATTTGTGAAATATTTGCCATTAATAATAATATGGCAAATGGCACAAAGAAAAGCATACAAGTAAATGCGAAACTTGGACATGATTTTGCTGTTTTTAAATTTTTTCAAAATAATCCATGATTTTGTTATCATTTTTCAATAACGGACATTGAATATAGATTTTGGTAATAAATATTTAAAATACTCATTGTTAATAAAATGATTTATTAGGAATAAAAACTAAAAAAAAAAATGCTATTTACTTTTATAACTGTTTAGTTAGATATAAAATAATTAAAAAAATAATTAAAATAATAATAATTAAAATATTAGTTAAAATAATTTATAATGAAAATAATTAATAATAATAAATAATTAAAAATGGAAAAAAGACAGACATTATCTATTTAATTGCTATAGAATTAAAATAGGAATGTTCGTGATTCTTATAGTTTCACATTATTATCAGAATAGATTAGATAACGTTTTCTCTTTTATTATAATAAACTTCTCTTTTTTTTTACAGATTTGTTTGTTATATGCTGAGAATAGATATAAATATTCATGCTTTATATTCATTTTATTGATATTTTATATTCGTGTTGTCTATAAATCCATATATGCATTATTTTTGCGCATTTGCTACGATGTAAACATGAATGTATGATAACGTAAAAAAAACCTTATCGCTTGAGAATTTTAGTGTAAATTGATGTAAATATTCAAATTGCTTTTAATGAAAGAAATCTATTCAAAATTTTTGATTTAAAATTGTACTTATTACATAAAATTTTTATAGAATTCTAGTTTTTAGTAGCATAAAATAAATCATGCATGATCAACATTGAAATGTTTCGAGACAATTTTAAACGTTCAACCCCTTTTCGCAATGCAATTTTGGTTAGGACCCTACTTCAAGTTTAAAAATCAACGGAATCATTTCACTGAAAATCACCGAGAATATTTCTGAAGTATTTGAGTTTTACTAGTTGAAAGATTTAAGGAAGAAAAAATCATATTTTCCTGTCAATGTTCTTAAGAGAAGAAATATGCATTGAATGGAATAGTCGTTTAAAATTCATTTTATGGCCATCAGAAAGATTTAAGGATTTATTTTTTAGTTCTTACATAAGTCAAATCAGTAATATATGGTTTGTGAAAGTGAATTGAAAAATAAAATTGAGAATGAAAAAAGAGAGCTCAAAGAAATTTGACATGTTGACAGAAAGTGCTTAGTAAATACAAACCTCATAGGCTGAACCAATAAACTTTCTAATCCAGAAAGTGCTAACGTCTGTGAAATGCAGCAGGTGCAGGAATGAATATAACGAATAAAAATATTTCTTAGGTAGAAAAAAATATTCTTAAGATGTTTTTTAAATCTTGAACTACTTCTCTCCAGTTATTTTTCATGGTATTTTTATGAAATATTTTAGTTGGTTATTTCGGTTTAAAATCTCGGTGACTGAATTGCTTGATTAAGACTGTTGACTCATAATATTAAATAAGACAATTTGGATCATTATGCTAAACTATAAGACAATTGGCTCATAATGCCAAACTGTAAGACAATCGGCTCACAATGCTAAGCTATAAGACAATTGAACCTTACTGCTAAACAATTGGACAATTTTCTCTTAATGCTAAACTATAAAACTATTCGGTACTAATATTTTCTTCTTCTATTTTCCTAATTCCAAATTGTAAGACAATCGGCTCATAATTCTAAACTGCAAGATGATTGGATCATAATGCTAAACTATAAGATAATTTGCTCTTAATGCTAAGTTATAGGACAATTGTACCTTAACTATTAGACAATTTTCTCTTAATGCTAAACAATAAATCCATTCGGTACTTATATTTTCTTTAAGAATTATATTATAGGCTTAATTAAGCTTTTCTTTAAAATAGTTTTAACATACTTTAAATAGATTTTTAGCTATTTTGATAAAATGAACTGTTCTTTTAAGCGAGAGAAAAATAAGTTATATAAATCAATACAAATTATGGTCCGTAACAGTATAATTTCTTCTGATCTAAACATTTTTACACGCTTTGCTATTTTTTGCCGGAGGTTAAAGCAAGACACACTTTTTTTCATTCCATTTCATTATATTATTTTGATGATTCACAAGTGTATTAGCTTTTAATATTCAACAAGCATTCATCTTTAAAAAGCTGAACAATGGCTCTTGATAATTAGCATTAATTATTATGTAGATGGAAAACACGCGCCCAAGACGGATTTGATAGATGCTACCTGATTATTGTTAATGATTTCAGATGTTATCTTGCTTTTTTATAAACAGTAGCTGTATATATAAGATGATCCTTGTTCATTTTTAAACTTAATGAACACCCTTTCTCAATGATTTATTGTTATTTCAAAGCATGTTGAAATAAACTGTAACTGTTTTTGAACTAATTCAAACGAAAAAAAGATTAAGAGATTTGAGAACTTGTATATGTTACATGTTAGGGATAAAAATAAAACTAATAACCTGTGGAAAATTAAAATTTTTACGAAATTCGAAATATTATTGATAAAAAAAGGATCACATAAGCTAACGTGATATTTTTGGGTGATCAATTTGTTTTTAATACGTTAGGTTTGGATGTTTATACTTTTAAGAACATCTTAACTCATTCCATTTAGGAATATTTTTCAAGAATTACAGCAAAGTTGAAAAGAAATTAAGCAGAAAATTGAGCCATTTCTACGTTATTTAAATAAAAGTGGTTTATAAAATGAAATAAATGCTTCTAGATATAAATGAAGTTATATTAAATACTTAAAGCTGTTATTTATCCTCTAAGGAAATAAAATAAAGTATTGATGGCAAAGAATATTTTATAATTTTTTCTCCTTTTTTTAAGAATTATTATTACTCAATTGAAATTTTTATCACTGTTTCCTCGTAAATGTTGTAGAATGTTGAAATTAGTTTTATAAAGTTGAGAATTGGTTACTAGTTTCATTAAATACTCGATTAGCTTTTGAATATATAATAATTTAAATGTTGAACACAGTGAAACAATTGCGAATTCCACTTCATTTTAAACTGTTTTGAAGACAAATTTAAAGATATATTAAATTCATTCTTTCCCCCCCCCCAAAAAAAAAAAAATTAGTAATGAGTTTAAACTGCCAGTTTCTATTTTGTTCTTAGGTCTAAAAGGAATCCAAGAGACTTGAAAATCATCCAAATTCTTAATAAAAACTTTTTTTGTTTAACATCTAGTAATTCTTAAGAATGTTTTTCGCAAAGATAGTAAAAAACCATAGTTTGAGCGTCATAAACAGGAAATTATTTTAAAATTTTAAACTATAAATAATATATTGCAGAAAAATATTGTAGAATCCGTAAAAATGTGGACATTTTTACAATTTTACAAAATATCGCCAATTTTAAATACTTTTTATTTTGATGAAAATTATTAAAATCAATTCATAATTTTCAATTTTTTCATATTTTTTTGAGGTCATATTTTTAACAATGCGACGTTTGCTTAACTATTTAACCATTAAAAAATTAGATTGTAAGTGCCTATCATTCTTCAGAAACTGGAACTCATTTTGACATTTTGTGCCATTTTCATTATCAACCTCGATGGCTCTAGCTAGAGTTACACTAAACTTAACTTAATCGCCATGAATAGCTGTTAAGAACTCACAAAAGTAATGAAATTTGCATATTATTTGCTAAGAAGCATTAGTTCTTATGACATAATTAACATCGAAGTACCTTCTCAAACCATCCATTCTATTGTGATATTTACTCATCGAACTTTGTTCTTAAAAGGACTGTAAAACTGTTTTCACTGAGTGGCTACTTTATGTGCAGTGAAATATGATATTAGTTGTAAAATAAATCTTTTATGAGATTAGTATTAATGATATGTGTTTCATTTTAATTACTCAAAGATTACTAATTGACCAGCTGTATTATGTACTGAATGAAGGTTTAAAAGGAACCAAATTTTTAATTGTTGCTAAAATTTATTAGGAAATCTACAAAATCTTATAAAAAGTATAAAAAATAAATCGATGATACATTTTGAGTTGTGAATATTTTTAAGGTTAAAAATTATGCTTATAAATTTTTGTGGGCCTTTTATAAGAAATTTTCTAAGTGAAGGATATTAACGGTTATTAGTGTACGCTATTCCATGCAGTAATGCATGAAAAAAAATTGAAATAAAAAAAAATTGAAATAAATAATTCTAGATACCAATTAGAAAACAATTCTCCTTTTTCTTGCGTTGTAATTACATTACAATTAACCGTTACAGTTGTATTCCACGTAGTAATGCGGTATTGTAATAAAAGATTGAAATAAATAATCCTTGATTCCAATACAAAATAATTCTTCTATTTCTAGCGTTGAAATTACTTTAGAACTGAGAGTTACCGTTGCATTCATTCCATTCAGTAATTCATTGTTGCAATGAAAAAATTGGAATAAATAATCCCAGATTCCAATTAGAAATTAATTCTTCTATTTCTTGCGTTGAAATTACATTGTAACTGACAATTAACGCTGTATTCCATGCAGTAATGCAGTGTAATAAAAAAAATTGAAGTAAATAATCCTAGATTCCAATTAGAAATTAATTCTTTTGTTTCTTACGTTGAAATTACATTGTAACTGACAATTAATGTTGCATTCCATACAGTAATGCAGTGTAATAATAATAATAAAAAAAATTGAAATAAATAATCCTAGATTTCAATTAGAAATTAATTCTTTTATTTCTTGCGTTGCATTACAAGTATTCTCGTTTTATTCAATGCACTAAAATAGTGTTGCAATAAAAAAAAAAATTTAAATAAATAATCCTAGAGCCCAATTTAAACTAATATTTCTATTTAATACGCTTTTTAAGAAATCACATTCTTTGCCTCTAAATAAAAATCTAACAATCCATAAACTAAATTGCGCAATCCGTGAATTAAAATTCAATAGAAAAGTAAAGTACCTAAAATTGGTAGATTAAAAAAAGGAATTACATAAAGTAAAGGATTCAAATTGTTAACCGTTGGAGCATTTCCGTAACATACGGTTTAACGTCGGTCAGACAAAATCACCCAAGCGTTTTTTGTTCCCATCAGGATGTCTTCAAATAATTGGAATCTTCTTTCTCTTGTGATGAAACCGGTTATTTTCGTAACTAGTAGCCATCATCTGCTTTCATCTTCTTTTTTTTCTTTTCTCCTTCAGTTTCACTCTAACCGTTTGCCCACTAATAATCAGAGAAGCATTCCGGCAACCTTTTGTGTTGTTTATCATGATAAAAAGTAATCACAGGAATAATAATGGAATCCGTGATTCTCATATGAGCAATAAATTGAAGAATGATATTTAGCTTACACAATGTAAGCTTTATTTAATAAAACGAGTGCTAAGCATACTGGTTGAAATATATATAACGTACCGGTAAACGTTTTAAATATACGACTTTTTTAAAAATTGGATAGCTCAAAAACTGTTTAACAGATTTCGTTAAAATTTTGCATTTTGGCATTTAAAATTACATATTTTTTAAAAAATGAAAAATTTATTTGTCCTGCTATTAGAATTTTTGCGACTATTATTAAATAAAATAATAAATAGGTGTCTATTAAAATTTATTCATTAAATTTTTTTTTTACATTTTTAAATAGACGAATATTTATAATTGTGAGCAAATATTTTTTGTTTCCCTGGAAAAGTTTTCGATATATTGCGAAATACGTAAAAAGTAAATTAAGACTAAAGAGTTTAAAGTTTCGACCACTCCCTCTGACCAAACTATTGGCACCATATTTTCCTGATCGTGACTTTCAGTGTCTAGAATCATCTGAATCTGTCAAAAAATAGGCATGCTTATTCAGAAAAAGTACTTTTTTGTATCGTAATTTAAAATATCGTCTGCCTTAATTAATCATCATACTTAAAGATAGGTTCTCGATTCATTAAACTTGAGTCTCAGTACATGAAATTCTGATCATTAGATCAAAAGTTATTCAGGTTGTTCATTTTCACTCGCCATTAAATATCTACCAAAGTAGGTATAAATTGTTTTTGTTTCAATGTTTGTAAGATAAATATTGCTGTTTTAGTATCTTTGTATTGTAATATATTAATTAAATGCTTCGAAAGCTATAGTTCGTTATTCCACAAATAATCATTTCTTTCAATTTAATCAGCAAAAATGATTATATGTGTGCCATAAGAAGAACATAGCACAAAAAGAAAAAAGTAGAGGAAGAATTACTTTTCGCCTTAGTGCAATTATTACAAGTACTCTTATGTTAAGAAAAGATATTTTAAATTGTCAATTTTGCAGAAAAAACCAAGTACTTAAAAGTACTACACTCATTTAATAAAATTACACAGCAAGTTGACGATAAAATATCTGCTTACATAAAATGCCATGAGCTAGTGAGCGCCACTGTAAAAACCACTGATTTAAATTAATCTTTTTTTAAAAAAAAAAAAATAAGTAAAAGGTTTTACAAAGGAATCAGACACAAACTTGATTTACATGAAAATAAGCACAGTTTATTTTTCTTTGATACTAAGCATTTTCAATTCTCTTGAAAGTTAATTTTCTCTTGCCCGCATTCTGCAAATAATCCCTTCCCTCAGATTTATATTTCAGTTCTTTTAAAATTACAGTATCTCCCCCTAAAATAAATGAACATGGAATTAAATAGTTCATTTTATTAGAAACAAATTTAAAGCAGGTTTTTATATTCAAAAGGAATTATTAAATAAAATTAACGCTACAATTTAACTAAAAAAACAAATAAAAAACAAACAAGCATCAAGTTATTCAAATGGGATTGTTAAAACAAATTTGTTCCAATTCAAGGCAGCTCAACTCATATAAATCATTTTAATCCTTTTTAAGAAACGCATCTTCATACTTTTTTCACTATTTTGTAATAATTTAGGTCAAAATAAGTAAAAAATATTATATTTAATATTTTTTTTAATTTATGGTAAAGAAATACAGCATGACACATCGATGTCTTTTCTGCAAAGGTAAAATTTTCCGAACGTCCTACTTTCAAACAATAATTTTTCAAATTTGCACTTATTTGCAGTTATTTATCATTGAAATTTCTTTAACTTAGAAAATAAATTATTGATAAATTTTTGAATATAAATAGAAATGAATTTCAAACTACTTTTTAGAATTTTATATTTTAGTAACAATATAATTCCAACAATCTAACAGATTTTTTTAGTAACTATTAGATTGCATTTTATAATATAAAAACACCCAATACATATTTGCTTGTAATTAGAGAGTCAGAAAAAATTATACATAAAAGAGACGTCTTATCTGCGTCAAAGAGTTAGTTTCTATTTCTTTTATAATCATTATATTGTTATTAAAACAAACACGAAATTTGTTTCAGCAGAAATTAAAAGAACAGAGAATAGTCCTTTGAGAATAATCACAACTTTTACACCCTACGTAAGAATAAACTATTCTTCTTCATACATACCACCACTTTACTTTTATAGTTCTTTTTATTCATCATCATCCCCATTAGTTCTTTGTTCTTTCGAGCAATTAAACCAAAGTCTACTAATAATGAAAAGACCAGTACGTGCTTAGAATATTTCTCGCCACAGTTGTTTCTAATATGAGAATGAAAATAGAATAATAAGGACTTTTCTCTCGTGTTTCACGAAATTTTACAAGGAGAGTAATTTTCTACAGAACAACTTCTGTTAATTAGTTTCAATATTTTGCTATGAAACTTTTAACAATAAGTAGATAGTTTTAAAAGGAAAATACTATTGGATTTGCGCAGTGAATTATACTTGACTGTGCACTTTGATGGTCTGAAATGAACTTTGACCAAGAGAAGCTTAATTTGTACCCTGTAGCGAGTGCTTTAATTAATCTTCCCAAATTAAATAAAGTGGTCAGGGATCTGTCCAGACATTTCGTGAAAGGTCCGTTTTTCGTGAAATTGTGAAAAAATTACTCACATTCTTTCAACCAGGGTCCGCTTTTATGAATTTGTGCAAATAGGGTCCGTTATTGCAAAAAAAAACTTTTTCAAGGAGTTTTTAAATTGTAAAGACATACAAGATTATGCTCAACACTGTAAAATTATAATTAAAAAAATTAAATTTTAAAAAATAAACAACAATTGCTGCTTCTAAATTAGAGATGCAACATACAAATATGTGGTATTTAGCCTATACTGCCGAACACAGAATATTAATTTCGGACGAATAATGGAAGAATCGTTCTGCCGAAGACAAAACTTAATTCGTTTACATCCATCTTTCTTGTTTTCTGCCCTGGAAAGGGTTTATTCGATTAACAAAATAATAATGAAGATAAACAAATTTGTGAAGGGTCCGTTTTTAAGTTAAAATATTTTGTGAAGGGTCCGTTTTTATGAAAAGATATTTTGTAAAGGGTCCGTTAACGGACCCAAATTTCTTCTAAACAGACCCCTGGTGGTGGCTCAGAGGATAGGGCATTCGCCTTCCATTGAGATTAACCAGGTTCGAATCCCAGCGACGGCTGGTTGATTCAAATTTCACCCTCGGCTCGCACCGACCGCGGTGGTGACGTAAAATATCCTCAGTGGTAGACAGGCCATGGGTTAGAGTTCCCTTGTCGTCAGGCTAACCGTGGGAGGTTTTCATGATTTCTCTCTCCACGTAACGCAAATGTGGGTTAGGTCTATCAAAAAGTTCCCCATGAAGACAGATTTCTCCCAATACTTGATCCAGGAATTCTCTTGTCTTCTGGATTGGTTTTAAAATTACAAGGCTACGGAGTTGAACATTGTTAGTCGTAAACTCGAAATTGGGTCTCCTATTCAACGACGGCTATGAAAAATAAAATAAAAATCAAACCAAGTGAAATCCATCTTTAATACCAAATCTGTTACTTTTCGGTTACTGTTATTAGTAATTATTATTATTATTAATAATAAATTATACGGTTTACTGTTAAAAAAATTGGCTTGGCAATAATGGGCTTTGATGGTCTGAAACAAAATTTAATTGAAAGAAGTCTAACCTATAACAAGTGGTGCATCACTTAATTCTCTCAAATCAAATAAAATTTATCTTTATTATCAATATCCATTATTATTATTTTTTAAAGATTAGACACTTTTGAGTTAAAAAATAATTATGGTATGACAGTAATGGACAGATCTGAACCAAGTTTGACTATGAGAAGTGTAATTTGTGCCTATTACAGGTGTTTTATTTTATACTTCCAAATCAAATCGAATCAAATCAAAATCCACCTTTGATACCAAACCCTAAGGTTTTCAATAGATAGATTTTAATAGAGTGGCAATAATTAGCTTTGATGGTCTGAAACAAAGTTTAACCAAAAAAAGTCTAACTTGTTTCTATAACAAGGGCTTCGTTTAATGCTTCCAAATCAAATCAAATGAAATCAAATCCACCTTTTGTTAGTAATCAAACATATTATTAATATAAAATCGGTGTATTGTTAAAAAGAATAATTGCATGGCTGTTATTAGATGATTTGTCCAAACCTACTTTGCTCTTAAGATTAGAAAAAGAACATTTTGTTTATTTATTTTATTTTATTATTATTACTTTTATTTGAAGCCCTATCATAGGTTTTCGCATTTTTTTTCAAGCTGAAATTCTATCATATTATTGGTAACCCCTAACTTTTAGAATCTAATCAATATCCAAGCGTATTGGTTTATTAGACGAAAACACACGTGGCGATATTACCAAATTTAACTATAACTCAACTTCGAACAAATAATTACTCAACTTTTCTCGAAAAAATCCAGGGTAATATCTCGTGTCTTCTTTTGTATTTAAGAGTTTAAGCAGTCGCTGTAAGTTTCACACAATTAATTTGTCTAATACTGATAATAATAACTGTTTATTACTACTATAATTCATGATCAATGTTACCGTTAAGGTGTTGAAATTAGTTATTCTACAGAGCTAACTAGTAATGCGCAAATTAACCAGGTTGATTCGCTTAGGTATCAAAGTATTCATTTCTCAAATTAATTCTTTGAAATCTGCAAACTACCTAGATGATCTGCACAATACCCTACAAGGCTCTCATTAAAGCGAAAATAAGATCTTCGCTGGAACAACCGCAACGATTCTGTATGCTTAGATTAACATCATATGATCTTTTTTTTCGCTATCTAAAAATTAAAGTTTCTACACTCAAGCAATCAATACAAGAGTTGATAGGACTAATTATTAATCACTTTAAGAACTATAATACGAAGAATCAAGTGATTTAAAATATTATTGCAAATAAGGAGATTAACATAAAGTCATTTATTTATATTTCAATATTTAAATATTCTTTCTATCAATCAATTCTAGTTTTCAGAACTATAGTTCATATTACCACACATTTAGTAAAAAAATACCAAACTGAATTGTAAGTTTAACCGATTAAATGATTTTTATGCCATTCTTTTAGATATCATGATAAATATACCACATTTATCAAATTTTATCACATATTACAAAAATCATATTTTATTGCTATTTTTAATCGTTACCAAAGAGCTTCGGTAAAAATTACAAAGCTCTTGGTGTTCCCATAGAGCCAGAAAAACGATAAAGTTTATCATATTTCGTTAGTTTAGACCTATCTTTTTTTTAGTGTGAATCAATAAATTGATAGAATGAGAAAAAAAAAACTTTTGAGCTTTAACGATATGGAAGTCGTTATTGAGCACATTACTTAGAAGTAAAATTGCTGAAAACTCTTGATATCGCATTCTAACTTAGTAAATCAGTTGATTAACTAGGTAATGAGTGCATTTACGGCTTCCATATTGTTAAAGTTAAGTTTTTTTTTTTATATTGCAGAAAACTCTTGATACCGCATTTTAACTTGGTAAATCAGTCAGTCTGTAAATTAACTAGGTAATGTGCACATTAACGACTTCCATATCGTTAAAGCTAAAAGTTTTTTTTAAATTTTCTGTAAAATTCTCGATATTGCATTTTAACTTGGTAAATCAGTTAGTCTGTAAATTAACTAGGTAATGTGCACATTAACGACTTCCATATCGCTAAAGCTAAAAGTTTTTTTAATTTTCTGTAAAACTCTTAAAACCGCATTTTAAAAATTTTAATCCAATTTAAAAATCCATAATCACATTATATGTGGTTCAAACAACACTTCGCCTTTAAAATAAATGGCAAAACGTCCCGAGTCAGGTCATAAGCCATACGGTAATCTCCCAAACCACGAAACAATGTCGGACATATGATAACCCCGAGGGCGCACTCATTTCCAAATGATGATAAGATGATCATTTACCTAACGGTGATCATCAAGTTCTATTGTTTGATAATCATCGTCTGATGATCTATCCTTCCACCTCCTGACCGATATAGATGAGGAAGATTAAATTTCTGTTTGGATCATCTTTCTCGTGTTTGGAAGTCAAATGTTCTGTTTGCTCAAAATGGGATGTCCGGTTTCACATGGGAGCCATCAGAAATCGTTGTCTGTTGGAACGATTGTTTAGATCTTTCCTTGTTAGTGAATTAAGTAAGGGAAAAAAAGGATATTTTTTTTTCCTTTTGCAAACAGAAATTCCTCTATTAAATGAATAATCTAAAGAAAGGATATAGTACTTAATAACATAAAAACTTTAGGTGGAAAAAGTCGACATGTTTCGAGCGCTTGAAAATAAGCTCTCATTATCAATATCTAGACTCGTCAGACGTGAATGAAGATAAACAGATTTGAAAAAGAAAATGTAAAGTTGTTAGCGAAAAATATGGAAAATAAATAAAAGTGACAAACAAAACTAACTTTGCATTTCAAAAAATATGGAAAATAAATAAAAGTGACAAGCAAAACTAACTTTGCATTTTCTGTTTCGAATCGCCTTCTATCCCCCATTCCCTTCTGGCTAGTCTTGAAAATGGGAGCTCTTTATTGAGCGCTCGAAATATATCGACTTTTTAACATCTTCAAATTTTCTTGAAGCAATGAAGTTTTTACATCATTAAGTATAAAAATTCATCTATTTCGTTATCATATCAATTTTATCTGCATTTTAAAAACATATATTTTTTTGCACATTTAAAATGGCATATTAAACAAATATGGTGTGTTGTTTTATATATGGTATTGAAGACCGCTTGAATAAACTTATATTCAATTTGACTCATTTCCTTTTTCGATTCACAACAACTTCAAGCAAAAATCTAGTTCAGAGGTTTAGGGTTCATTGCTTCTAAACATACTTTACTGACAAATTATTGTATAAGAAAATTACATCCAAACTGGAATTTATAAAAATTATAAACCAAATCATTTTTAGAAAAATTATTATAATTTGAAGTTTACTATATGGCGTTATTGCTAGACTTTCAAAGAAGTACGATAACTTAATTTTTTCGTTATGCTTAAATTTTGTCAAATGAAAGTAAACTTCAGAACTTAAATTACATCTTTGAATACGTAGTAATATTTTTTTTCCATCTCTTCTATTAAACTTTTTCAATTTCCGGGCTGTAGAAGATAAATTGTGGAAATTTAATTATATTTATCATAAGATTCTAATGCATTTCCTTTAAGCCTAAAAAATTATTTACAAAATTCAGTTTAGTTTGAAGGTTAAATACTTTAACAATCGAGAAAATTTACCAATAATTTATTTAAAAGCTATTTAGTGAGAAAAAACGCAACCGGATCATTAATTGTGCAATCACATTATTTAATTCGAAAATTCTCTAATTATTTATTGTTTTTTTTTAAACTTATTGTTCTCATAATGTTCTATAAAGAAATAGTTTAAATGCACTGTCTTAATATGTATTATTGAAATCTGGAAACATTCATTTGCAACTTAAACAATTTTATAAAAAAATCAATTTTCGATTTTCTTAAAATAAATTACATTTTTCTAACAATTTTTAAACGTTCAATAAGAAATACTTTAGCGTAAACACAATCCTTTTCCTCTAAGAAAAAATAATTAAAAACGTTTATTTATTGCAGAATAGAAACGTAACGGAATTTGGTTAATATAAACAGAAATTTGTATGAATATTTGATTTGTGCTGGAATTTTCAAAAAATAGATAGAATTTGTTGTTGAATAGGACATTACAGTGCTATGGTGTAATCACTAGTTTTCAACTATTTTATTTTTTTAAAAGATTGAAACACAAACAAATGAAAAAAAATTGTCAATGAATAAAATGGATACTTGTTTGTTTAAATTTTATTGAAACACATAACTGTTTTGACAAAAATTCCTGTTTTAAACTATCGTTTTAGTTTGATTAATCTTCATTTTATTGTGTTCACACTGAGAAAAAAATATGGTCAAAACTACCGGAATATAGTAAAATTTACTATGTTTTTGGCTCAATGGTAACACTAAAATTTGCTATTTTATCATGTTAACTTAGGGAAACTTTATTCGGTTAATTCTTCTTTTCTATTTTGTGTTTTTTATTAAATGCGTGGTAATAACAGCTGTAATTTTGAAAACCAGATTTTCCGGTAAATTGTTACCATATAAACATAAAAATTGATTTGTTTGGATAAAATATATTTTGTTTTTATTAATCAGAATTTTTTTTTTTAATGGAAAGGGCATTATCATACAGTACGGAAGTTTTACCAGAATTATTTTCTCCGTGCAGTAAGTTAAAAATAATGATATTGTTAGACAGATTTCGGGAGTATTTAAAAAAAATTAAAACTATTTTAATTCTCCTGAAAATTGTTTAAAAATATGAGTTGTTTTGTAGTCTATGAAATGTCTTTATGGAATTGTTTAGAAATAATGCATCATGACAAATCTAATATGATGGTTATTTATATGATTTCCTACAACAAATAAATTTAAAAATACACAAATAGATAAGTTGCCATTTTAGGAGAAATTTAGATCCGTTAACGATTCGGAGACTTGGAAAATATTTTCTATCACGAAAATGGACCCTTCAAGAAATTTTTCTTTTGAAAAACTGGGTCAATTGCATTTCTAATTTCAAAAATAAAACTCCTTTAGAAACTTGGTCTTAGTGTTTTTTTATAGAAAATAGGTCCTTGTTTCACATATTCACAAAATAATGAGTAGATTTTTCATAATTGCATATTCAGTAATATTAAAAATTCAAATAATATTAAAAATATACAAATATATAAGTTGTCAGTTTAAGAGAAATTCAGATCGGTTGACGAACCGGAGCCTTCGAAAATATTTTGCACGAAAACGAGCACATCTCAAAACTTTTGTTTTGAAAAACTGAGTCAAATACGTTTTTAAGTCATAATTTTGAAAATAAACTGAACTTTAACTTAAAAACTAAAAACTTTATTTTCACATATTTATAAATTATGAGTAGCTTCACACAATTTCACTTTCTGTTCAAATTTTTGTATACCGGGCAAATGTAAATGTATGGCCCGATACTCCAAGTACTGATGTTTCTTCTGATCTATCGTCAGTAAATATTAAAATATCGAATAAATGTAATTATATCCACGAATAAATTATTATCAAATCGAATGTAATAAATATTTAGGACATTCACCAAAGCGACTATGTGATTGTTGACATTCACCAGTGAAAGTCAGAAATAAGGGTATTTAGCAAATATTTCGGACATACACCAAGTGACTACGTGAATGTTGACATTTAACGGTGAATGTTGACATTTTCGAGACTTCGATCATTCACCGTATCATATACATAACAATTTAAGAAATATTTGAATTGTTAAAGAAATCTCCTTCCACGTGAATATTTCCATCCCAAAATTGATGAATTCAGAAGGTTCAAAAGTTTGAATGGAGACGTTGGATGTTTTACCTTTATCATTAAACAATTTTCAATAAATAAATAAATAAATAAATAAATAAAGGGAAAAAGTGAATGGTTTCATTTAAGTCGTTCCTTTATTTTGTTGACTCGCCATGAGGCGAGTGAAGATTGGTTATTTTCAGGTCTACTGGTAAACAATTAGAAACATTTTGCCATTTCGTTAAAATTTTTAAAATTTATATTTTGATGAAATTACTTTCCTCCTAAAAACTATTAAGAGGAATTTCCCATCCCATTAATCTCTCAAATATTATCTTGAACTAATATTTGCCGTGAGATTAACTATGAAATAAAAACAGTTTTTCTTCTTCTTTCATTCATAGTTCGCCTTGCTATTCTAAATTTGCCTCACCTGCTGTTTGTTAAATAGTAATTTTCTTTTGTTTTTACGGTTGAATGTGGTTGAATTCTATTTGCGTTTTCCGTTTCGCTCTATACTTCTAAACGAAATTCTTCAGGGCATTGCCCTTTGTACTTCCCCCTTTTAGACTTCTCATTTTAGCTAATTTTTTTTATCCACTTCAGAATCATTAATTACATAGAACAATTATTGGGTTATCTAATCTCGTTAAGTTAACTCCGTCATTTTTCCGGAAATATTACTGAAGAGAGAAAAATAAATAACTTAAAAAAATAAATAAAAGGGAGAAAGAATAAATAAGAAAAATAAAATTTCAGTAAATAAAATTTTAAGAAAATAAATTAAGAAAAATAATTAAGAAAAATAAAATAAGAAAAATAAAATTTCAGTAGATAAAATTTTAAGAAAATAAATTAAGAAAAATAATTAGGAAAAATAATTGAAAAAATAAAATTTCAGTAAAATAAAAAAGAGAAAAATAAATGTATAAATATACATTTTCAGTAAAAATAATCAAACATTTTCCGATTAAAGACAACAATTTTATTATTATTAAATCATTATATCTGCGATTTTTATCAGTTTTAGTTATTATTTTTCTGTTACTAATATTTCATTATGTGTTTTTTTTAAGTTTTAAACAGACTTCTGCGATGAAAAGTTGTGCAAAAAATAAGTCAAAATAAAAAATAATTAAAAGAAATGATATGCATGGATAAATAATTCATTCATAAAAAGGAAATTGATTTGAAATAAATGTTTGAAATATTTAATTTATGGACACATATTTTATTCTCTTTTCTATACTTTTCCTTTACGATAATTTTATTTTACTTAAAAACCGGTGATGAACAGTCCCAATTCTGAATTTACTACTATCAATATTCAACTCCTTAGCCTTATAATTTTGAACCTATCCCAGAAGACAAGGAAAGTCGTGGATCAAACATTGAGACAAATCTTCATGAATGACTTTTTCACGGAACTAACCCGCTTTTACGTTGTCGGGAGAGGAAAACACGAAAATCAACTACGATTTTCCTGACGTCAAAGGGATTCTAACCTATAATCCGTCTACCACAGAGGATATTTTACATTACCTGATGCTGGTGCTTGCGGGGAGCAGAATTTGTAGCCAACTCTGGGACTCGAACTCACTTCACCTCTTCTCCTGAGCCACCGTGACTCTTCTTTTCCGTGATTCTTGCCAGTTCTCTATGTCGTTACGACACTCAATATCAGTATTATTTTAAATATTTCTCAATCAGACGTAAGCAATCACGGCTCATTAGTCGTGGATTCGGTTCCACCCATGGGCAAGTGTTACAATTCATTATGTTACTTTTACAAAACAAATTCACTTTTTCTTTTCCTCCCATGTTTTCTCATCTTTGCAAATTTATCAGTGACAACAACCTCGATTTAAGTTCTAATGTATTTTTACTGTATATAACTTAGAAAAAAAAGCTTACGTAAAATAAAGTTTACACACTTATTGATACAAATTATCTAAGTGTAAGATTGTAATATAGATGAACCACAATAACGATCACTATTAAAAATTATAGACCGTAAAATATATAATGTTATTATTGTTATTCGAAACCGCCGACTTCTCTTTTGTTCCTTTAAAAAATTTACATAAGATTCCTGAGACATATTTTAAGATAAACTTTTTAAAAAATGAACATAAATATCTAAAAAAATTAACCGAGACTATATCAACTCTATTCTCATCAATTAAACCTAATATTTAATTTTTTTCGAGCAGAACCATAAAAAAGAGCCATAGAAACCGTAAATTTTATTCGTCTCTACAACTTACGCACGTTATTAATCATAACTTCTAATAACGCTAAACTGTGTTAAAATGCTTAACCTATCTAACATTGTTTATGTCTACCATATGGTGACATTGTTTATGTCTACAAAACGGTTCTTCAGTGATTGTCACTTTAAAATCACAATAATTCACTGTAAACAATTCAAATGACGCACATGCTAGTAGTACACAATGAAAACAACAAAAATGACGCATATATTATCAAATAATTGCCTTATTCCTCAAATTTCGAAATGACAAATTTCATGCGTCTCACAAAACGGAATTGACTGCGTCGAACGTTTCACATCTTTGTTAAATCAAAGTTTTGGACGGCCTTTCGTACAAAACATCGGTTGGGGATAAAATCAAATAAACGAAAAGCAATAAATAGAACACAATTTCAATTTATTTCTCGTGTTTTGTAAAATGGATACCGTTAAATGTCACAGTATCAATTTACTAAATTGAGTCTGATTCAACAAACTACTCTCAAATGAAACAAAACATGAGCACGACGTCGTTACTTATATAGATTGAGTAATGACCAATTCCTTTTATTTTTAAATGATTTCCTGGAAATAGTATCAAACCCATTTAGATCAATGGGTTTTTCTGTTGATAACACAATCAACTGCTAAAGAAACTAATAATTCCTTTTTAAATTTAAATGTAATTATTCATATAAACGTTTACTAAATAACGTTTTAGTTTTTATTGAAAAAAATATTTATACCTGCATCTAATGTTTATTTTTTTATTTCATTTTTATTTGCTTATTTTTTTTATTATTTATATTTCTTGTTTCATGTTTATTTTTTTTATCAATAAATAAAGAAAAAATAATTTTGGACAATTTTGCCTAATATTAACGAGTTGGCGTATTTCTATCACTTACCTGTATTTCTTAATTCATCAAAAGAGTTTTTTTTCTCATTGTTCTTCAAAATGTAGTTAACCCTTTGGAGCAAATGGAACACCGGCTGCACTTTTGTATGTTTTTTTCTGACGCTCTAATTACAAGCAAAAAATATTTTGATAATTTTTAATTATAAAAAGCAGTCTAATAGTTATTAAAACAAATTTGTTAGATTATTGGAATATTTGTAATAAAATGTAAAATTCAAAAAAAAGTAGTTTGAAAGTTCCTTTGAAATTCATATTCAAAAATGTATCAATAGTTGATTTTTTTAAATTAAAGAAATTTCAATGATGAATGACTGTTTTCTTAGCAATAAGTGCAAATAAGTGCAAATCTGAAAATTTGTTTGGAAGTATTTGGAAGATTTTACACTTAACGCAAAAAAAGTCACCGGTGTTTCATACTGTATTTCATAACCATAAATTATTAAATATAATATTTTTCACTTATATTGATCTGATTTAATACAAAATAATGAAAAAATTATGAGAAATATGATTAATAAAAATTCCTCGTCAAAAGGTAAGATGACAAGTCATTTTAAATATCTTTTTATTCTAATCATTTAAATCAATAACGCAATTCCAATTTATTTCTCGTGTGTTTTAAAACAAATAGCTTTAAATGTGAGAGTATCAATTTTCTAACTTGTGGCCGATTCAACAAGCTAAGAGATGGTACCAAATGAAACAAAATAAAAACATGACGCCATTATTTACAGATAATTTCACTTACGATTGGGTACTAAGCCATGTTCTTTTTATTTTTAAATGATTTCCTGGGAAATTGTATCTAATCAATTTAGATTGATGGGTTTGATGATTGATAACACAGCTATGATAACTGTAACGTTAAAAAAATTAATAACTCTTTGAGCTCTTATTGAAAATGTCATTAATGTTTTAGCTTACATCTGTTATTTTTCAGAAATTAACTTCTTCAACTTTGAATTTTCTGTATATTTTATTTTCAAATTTCAACCTAATTGCTCATATAAACGTTTAACAAAAAATGTTTCAGCTATATCTAATCTTGAGTAAATTTTTTTCATGAAAACCCAATATTTAATATTTCTTAAACCCTATATTTAAATATATCTTTTCCGACTTATATTAATAATATATTTTCAAATTATATCAATTGTATTTAATAAATAACAACTTTAATGTCTATAACAACTTTTTTTTGTCTCTGTTAACTTTCGACAATTCAAGAACAGTTTCATAGCAAAAACTTTTAATTAGAGAGTTATTTCTTAACTAAAGTTAATAACATCTTATTATTACTCAAAATTAATAGCTATAAATTATTAATTAGTTTTAATTAATGAATAATACAACGCAAAAATATATTATAAATGAGAAGAAAAGATAAGTTAAAACACTATGTATAACTACTTTTATTTATCAGATTTTCATGATCTAAATTACAGGCTTTATCATTTGAGTTAAGCACTTAACGTATTATTTTATCCATTCTGTTATTATTGTTTAGTTTATCAGTTTCATTATTATTAAGTTTATTAATTCGATTCTATCATTATCTATTCATTTATTCTAATATAGACAATTTGGTTTATCAATATTATTTAGTTTGTCAAACAATCATGTCGTCAAAGATTGTTCCTATTTTAGATTAATTTGGTTTTATTTGTAGATGCCTTAGTTGCTTACTTACTTATACTTATCATTTCAAAAACCTTTGTTTGATTTTACGCAGTAATGATTATTGCACTAAAGAATAAATTTTTTGTTGCATTTATAGAAATACTTGATCTTGCTTTGTTCAGGTGTGGGGATATCAAATTTAAAATTATTTATGCTCCTAAAACAGCAGATTTTTTTAAATGATATTTTTAGTCTTTTTTTTTTTGCCGAAATGTACAAGTTTAAAATTATTATATAATACAGGAGATTGCATAATGCGGCAAAATTCTAGGGCAGTTAGGGTATATTATCAAGATTAAAATTGTATAGGACTCCATGCCCGAAAGTGTCATCGTACACGGCCTGTTATGATCTGTTCAGAAGCACAAGTAGAAACAGATCATAATAGGGAAACGCCCCTAAATGCTTGTGATGACATTTCCGGGCATGGGTTTCGATGCAATTTAAATAACTTCTTTACTCCCCTAGAAGTTTGTCACAACATTTATGCGACCCCTGTTACATATAACGTTTTTAAACTTATAATTTTAACAAAAAATAGACTAAAAGTCATTAAAAAAAAGTGTTTCTTGGAGTTCGAAGGACCGATTGCTGTTTTGAAGTCAGCAACACTTAAGTATCTAAAATCTGTTACAAAAATCTTATGCAAGAAAAAAAAAAGTTCTCCAGCTGTATTTAATAAAAAATTTAAATCTGAAATATATTTCTTGGGGTAAGGAGGACGTTTTGAACGTTAATTTTAGTTTGCGGCAGAAAAAAAAAATTGGGTGGGAACTTATTTACTGTCTAGTACTACAGAAATCTTTAGTTCACTGTTTCCTAAAAAAAAAGAACTTAAGTTTGTTTCTCAACAGTTTCATGAATACAACTGCTGCGAGTTAACTACAGTTATTAAGATTGTTAGGTCAAGTTTAGCTCCAGTTACACTGATTCTAAAAATGGCACAAAGCGACAATCATCAAGAAAAGCGTTTGCGATATAGTTTTTTAATATTTAATAAGTTTTTCTAATTCTGCATTATTCGGGCTCATAACTTTGAAAAATGGAGTTATTATTCGGTGATTTCGATGATTTTCATCTAAGTGGGGGGAAAAAATATCGCCAAATTGGCAATTTTTTAAAAGAGTTTAATAAAAATTAAATTGCGTCTTTTTCACTTTCCTTGGTGGAAGAGCTTCGTAAAACACTGCAAATGTTCTTCTAAAACATGCATCTCATTTTAAAGTGATGGTAATTGTGTTCTAGAAAATAATGATACAAGTTAAAACTAAAACACCCATACAAAAAAATCTTGCTTTTTCTTGTTAAAATCTTTCCTTTTTCTTTTTTGATATCTTATTTGTAATGATTAAGTTTTCTAATTTATAAATAAATCAGCCATTGCCTAAAAACCTGGCATGTCTTTAAATTAAAACTGATTTTCTACTCTCTTGTAAAATTAATCTTTGAGCAATTTTATAGCCTTTTTCACGCAAACAGACGATTAAAAAACTGCTGGAAGGAGAGTAAATTAGCATGTTGAGTGAGTTTCTTGTTATTTCCATGAGAAAAATTGTTGAATTTTCATGGATGATTGTTATTTTACGTAAATGTCTTTGTCGGAGTTTTTCTCGTGAAAATAAAGATCGACTTTTTATTTCTAGAGTTAAAAAATGAAATTTAAAAAAAAAAACACTTATCATTCTTATTTTTAAGTTTAATTTATCAAAATGGTGAATATAACTAATTTACTTAAAAACATTTGAATTTATTAATAATCATCTATGTTCTTCGTTTATTTGAGTTTTTTTACTTGGTTTGTCTATAATTGTTTCGACAAATTAAGTTAAAATTTCAAACTTCATATTTCAATTTGTTTTTATTTCGTCACCTAGAAATTTACGTATTGAAAAATTGAGACTAAAATGTCGCATTTTTACTTAACGCCATGAAGAAAAAAAAAAGTTCGAATAAACAAATCATAATTTCTTTTCTTGATGCAAAATATTATATTATATATATGTGTTATATGCTGATTGCCCATAATATATATTTAAAAATCTTTGTCAAGAAGGAGTTTAACAGAATTATGCATAATAAGGGCAGAAAATCAATATTCGAGGATCTCCTAACTCAAAACTTATTTCAATCTCACAACTCAAAAATAATTATATTTGATCTCCTAACTCAAAACTTATTTCAATCTCACAACTCAAAAATTATTTGATGAAAAAATATAAAACTTACAAATTTCTAGAGAAATGTTTGAACAACACTTCGATACAAAATATTATACGGCGGTTAATTTATGTTATTTTTTTTTTTTTTGTATCGCAGGGGAGTTATTATTAGCCACTACGTCCTCTTATATTTATAAAACTGAGAAAGCAACCTCACGTTGGATAAATTTCTAATTAGTTTTGTGGTATTTAAATAGTTCACATTAATGATTTTTCGATGCAAATTGCTGAAGAATTATAATTTTCTGTAGCCACTTATTCCTTTGACTTAAAGATAAAAGAAAAAATGTTAGATCCTTTTAAAATTTTCGATTTTTTTAAAAGCATTAAATTTTTAAGTTTTATTTATTTATTCATTTACTTAATTTTGGTGTTTTCTTATATGAAACTCCTGAAACTGCGTATATATTTCAGAATGTTGACAAGCGATAGTGACCGGTCAGCGATTTTCCAATTCAGCAACTTTTAACGATCAGATCGCCAGTGTTGGCATTCTTTTTAAATGAATAAAAACATGATTTTTGAATTTTTTTTTAGTTTAGGTAACAAACTTTAAGAAAATAAAAGAATTTAAAAGCTTGCATTACAATTACGACCAACTACAGTCAAAAGAAAAAAAAAAGAGCGAGTCGGTAAAGACCATTGGATTGAAAGCTAGTAACCGAACGTAAGGTTTCTTAGTGACTAAAATTGACAGGCATCACAAGCAGGAGAAAAAGGGTGGAATTTTTAATAGGATTTAAATAAATATCTTACATTGCTAATAGTATAAGATTAATTTATTATGCTTGTATCTTTTATGCAAAGCTGAAGCTTCTTGCAAAAGAAAAAAAAATTAAACTTTTAAATGAACCATAATTTTTATTAAAATTTTATCATTAAAAGAGATAAAATTACTTTCAAATATATTACCTGTGCTCAAGAAATTTTTTCTTAAATTAGTATTCAAGTAGAAAAAAATGCAACATCTACTTATTTTCCCTCTTTTCTATTTATCAAAGATATCGATCTTAGAGATCATACTCTCCGCCGCACGAGTGCATCCAAAATTATACAAAACTTATTCAAACAACAATTTTATTAGGGAAACGAGATTTAAACAAAGTGTTTCGCTATAAAAAATGAACATAAAATAACGCTACGACAATGGGTCGTAGAGATTTAAATCACAAGTTGTGCACGAATAAAATATTATTAGAAGAGAGCAAACATTTGAACTTGATGCCATAACTCAGTTTAGGTTATGATATGCGAGGTCACTGTCCCTTCACAGTAAATTATTTATTTTTGATGTAAAATAGTTTTTTTTTTTTAAAGTGACCTTACCATGTAGTGATGGATTCTAATTATTCAAAAATACCGTACGCTCAAACAATTTTCTCAGTTTTTTAATTCTAAAATAATATGGAAATGNAAAAAAAAAAAAAAAAAAAAAAAAAAAAAAAAAAAAAAAAAACTAGAGATTAAAAAATTTTTTTACGTTAAATTTATATTCGAGACTTAAATATTTAATGATTGTCATATTTTTATATATTTTTAAATGCTTCCATTTAAACAGTCAGCACTAAATTCCATCACAGCACGTAACCATAGTAACCGTCAGTGAAGAGGTGTTCTCGTGATGGTTTGACAAACCGTGAAGTTAATCAGCATAAACTGGAATTGATTCAAATGATTGGAAATGACTAATAAAAGTCAAATTGCGAATCTCTTACCACAAAATAAAACATACTTATAATTTTAAAAAAAAATCAGATTAACTGCATGCAATTTTAATTTTTTAAATGATTTACTTATTTTTAAGCACTGGTATAAAATTCGGAAAATTAAGAACTTAAAAATAAATAATTATTATTAATTAGTTTTTATTGAATAACTATAGGTAATATTGTGTGTTATTGTTTCTTTTGTGTGTGTGTGTGTTGTGGTGTTTTTTAGCAATTAGTAGTTACTCAAGTTTGATGAAAACATACATAATTTGTAAGAGTACAAAATTTGAACTGAACTCAATTTTGACAAAATATTTCAGTTATCATAGATTTTATGATGGTACTGTTATCAGAATGTGTCGAGAGTAGTTTTTTAATCTATCAGTCTTAGCCGGGATTCGAATCTACGACGCCTGATAGAAATTATATAACAATTCTATTCCAGTCGTATTTTGGTACAAGTGGAGTCGTATTCTTCAAGCGCATTTTGGTACTCTGTGCCAATCGAAACTTGTATGAAATGATCTTGACTTTCTTATTTCTCGATTTATTCATTCACTGTTTGAAATTTTAGAGATAGGTGATCCATATTATTGTCTAATCATGTGACAAACGTTTCACGAGGGTAAGTTTAACTTGATAAGTAAGTTTAAGTTTTATCAAACTTGATTGCATGGTACCATGAGTAAATTGAAACAGAAACACGTGGTTCAATTGAACGTCTTATTAATGTAGCTGAAAATGTACATCATTTTACGGTTAATGGTATAGATATTATGGTTCAACTTTGTAATAAATTTTCTTGGAGTGTATCGTTTCTCTTGTAAAACAGAAAATCCAAAGTAATTTTTATGGTTATTATGGTTCAACGTTGAACTGAATTTTCTAGGAGTATTTCTCTGATGAAGAAAAAAATCCAAAGTAATGTTTATGGTTCAACGTTGAACTAGATTTTCCGATAATGTTTCTCTGATAAAACAGAAAATCCGAAGTAATGTTTATGATTCAACGTTGAACTGAATTTTCCGGGAGTGTATCGTTTCTTTGATGAAACAGAAAATCCAACGTAATGTTTATGACTCAACGTTGAACTGAATTTTCCGGGAGTGTATCGTTTCTCTGATGAAACAGAAAATCCAACGCAATGTTTATGATTCAACGTTGAACAAATTTTCCAGGAGTGTATCGTTTCTCTGATGAAACAGAAAATCCAACGTAATGTTTATGATTCAACGTTGAACTAAATTTTCCGGGAGTTTTTCTCTGATGAAACAGAAAATCCAAAGTAATGTTTTTGGTTCAGCGTTGAACTGAATTTTCCGGGAGTGTTTCTCTGATGAAACAGAAAATCTAAAGTAATTAATGCATTTATTTTCACCATGCAATAAATTTTGTGAAATTTTTTCCACTTACGTTTATAAGCCTTCCAAAATTTTCCAATAAAAAGATAATCCTTCTGTCCAAAAGATAAATCTGAATTATTCCACGTGAGAAAAGCTCATAAATATATTTCGATGAGAAATACAGAACCGTAAAAAAAGATACTTTTTTCCTCCTCTTAGTCAATTAAAGTTGTAGATTCTCACCTGTCCAAGATGGCGCTCAAGTGTGAAGAAACTGAATTATTTTCCCACGAGTGTTCCGCACACATGGACAAAGATATTTTAAAGCAAAATTACTTACGGCGTCATTAGTTCTTTTCACCAACTATATTTTTCATACTTCATTTGAGCTTTTATTTCTTATAATTCGGAGTCCGAAAAAAGGCAGATCCTTTTCCACTAGGATTTTTTTCTTCAGGTTTTCTTAGTAACAAATTTAATCTTATAATAATAGCATTAACATTGAGCATTAAATCTCGATTAAGGGCTGTATAAATAAGACATGAGTATGTTTTGAGCAAATTTTGAACTTCCTTACTCATTGTAACCAAAAATACTCAAAACACAAATCTATGCTTACTTGAGAAAGTCACAACACTTGTATTTTTCCTATGCCTTTTGCTGTAGTATTTTATTTTATGATTGAATTTAAAAAAAAGAAGATATAATTTTATATTAAATAAAATGTTTCAGCTCATATTATAAAATTTTGAGAATATTTTGTATTTTTCTTTCGTAGCAAAAACTTTTGATATTTGAAACATCTGGCAAAATTTTTTTTTAACTTCGTCTTTTCCCAAGCTTAACTTTTATGCCAATTTAAAACATTTTCCGGGTTTAGTTTTTTTCTCGTTCTTTTAAATGTCATTGCATGACATATTGTCTTAATGGTCTTTTTACTTAAATAATTTCAATCAATAACGTTTTTTTTCTTTCTTTTTTTTAACTTTTTTGAAAGAAATTGAGTTATTGGCATTGCTGATTTTAATTTTTTGATTTTAATTGACACCTTGTTAAAAGTCTTTTCCAACCTATGAGAAAAAAAGAAAAATGCTGGCTTCTGAAAGCATAAAGGAAAAAAAGTGGAGAACTTGAGAATGCTCCCAGGCATTCAGGCATTTTATGAAAAATCTATCACCGGTGCAAGGAAGGCTGTTCTTTCCGAGCAACCTGTTCCGGTTCCCAAGAAGATCTCATGAAAAGACATAAATTTAGCGGAAAAGAATGCCTTGGACCACGGTTAAATCTGGCATTGATTGATAGACTGTATCCAATATTTTTACGAAGCAATATAGGAATGCTTTCTTTTCCCCATCTTCTAAACGCAAAGTTTTTTCAAAACCGTAAAGAAAATTAAAAGGGTTTTTGAATGTTATAAAATGCATAATCAGGAATATTTTTAAATATCAATGTTTCATAATCTTTTTTTATTTTCATGATTTAGTGTGGAATATAGTTGAAGAAAAGTGTTAAGAAATAATTTATTTCTATCAGTGATTTTATTGAAACAGGGATTCAAACTTTTATTTTTTTTTTTCTCTTTATTTTCATGAGTAAGAAATTTAAGATTGTTTTCTCCACCTTGTAAAAAAGTCAAAAGGAATATGGCGACTTTTGTTTCAGATCTTAGGAAAAAAAAAAGAAAAAAAAAGAAACAGAAACAAATTTTATTTATTAGATTACCAATTTATGCCATTAGCCTACATTAGCGAGTACAGTTATTAAACCAAGGTTAAATTTTTGGACTTTTTATCAATTTGGGGATTTTTTTTAAATGTTTAAGGATTATGTTCCACATGATGTACAGTTTTGCAATC
The DNA here is from genome assembly GCF_043381705.1 of Parasteatoda tepidariorum. Classification (NCBI taxonomy): domain Eukaryota; kingdom Metazoa; phylum Arthropoda; class Arachnida; order Araneae; family Theridiidae; genus Parasteatoda; species Parasteatoda tepidariorum. Next base: position 86,867,029 of record NC_092204.1, on the reverse strand, counting down.
ACGAGATAAGAATCTGACTCTAGACTAGTTGGTGATGCTGTCTGTCCATTTATTTTTACGTAAAGAATGTAGTAATTTAGTTTGGCTGACCCTTTCTCAACTGAAAACTAGCTCCAACTTGGTAACTAGAATACCTTCCACTCTAACTACTTCGCGATATAAGTGACATTTTTAACCTTACTGAAAGGGTCACAGTGGATCAGGAGATAGAGCTTTCGCCTCATAATGAGGTGAACCAGGTTCGAACCAGAGCGGTGACTTGTTGATACGAATTCTGCGAACGACACAAACTGATCACAGTACTAGCATAAAATATCTTCAGTATGTGCCGTCAGGCTAACCGTGGGAGGTTTTCAGGTTTTTTTCTCACTATGTAAAGCAAATGCTGGTTACTTCCTTCAAAAAGTCATTTACGAAAGCTAGTTTATCCTAATGCTTGAACCAGTTCTCATGTCTTCTGGATTGTGTTCAAAATTACAAGGTTACGGAGTTAAACATTGATAGTTGCAAGCACAGAATTGGGTCAGCTGTTCAACGTCAGTTATAAAATACCTCATTGAAAGATGATTTAATGTCACATTGGTTTTTTTACCAATACCCACCATTTACAGCATTATATGGCCTCGAGAAACTTATCAGGAGATATTGTCTATCTCTTTTATGTGGGCGGATCAACGTCACTCGAACTATACAAAAAAGAACAGATAGAGCAGATCGAGAAAAACTATATCCAATTTCGAAGCGGGATTTGAACCCGGGAATTCTCGTGGTATGAAGCCAACTCATTGAAATCGTAGAACCAGCCGTTCCTATTGAAAGAATGGTAAGCAGTAACCGTGCAAGAAAATAATGTCAGAAAGAATAAGACGAGAATTAAACTAGGTTTCTATTCAAACAGTGTGTTTTCAGCAAGATTTAGCATTTTGTCCTAGTTCCAAGCAGAAAAAAAAGGACAGAATGCCTTGTCTAAAACTAAGTGACTGTTTTAAAATGACCCCGGACATTTTCGGGAACTCAAGAGAATTTATGGACTATCTGTAGGTAGACAATGAATTCCGCACATAACGAACATAAAATAAACTATACGTTTGTGTATTAAATCATTATTTTAGAATATATTTTTCTGAATTTCATTCACTAAATTTTAATTTTCAAAGATATGAAGAAAACTTAGGCAAAACTCTACTTTGTCATATAAAATAAACTATACATTCGTCATATTAAGAATAAACTACAAATATATTACATATTAAGTTCTTAATTCAGAATATATTTTTGTTGAATTTCATTCATTAGTTGCTTTAAAAGCTAAAAAAAGTTAAGAACAATACACTAATATGTTATATACAATTCTATATTCAAATTACAAGGTAAACTTGCAATGACTGCCAAAATTGTAACAATTTTTTTACAAAAAAAATTTAATTATTAACTTCTTACTTTATGTTTTTTTCCCTAAAAAGTTCGAAATACTAATCAGAAATTTAAAAATAAAATAAAAGTAGGGGGAAATGAAACAAATTTCTAACGTAATTTGCACAATACAGCTTTATTAATTGGAATTCGTTAACGCGATGCAAGTTTTGATAAAATATTCAAAATCTTTTCTATTGTAATCAATGTCAGCCAGAATAGCGATTACTACTCACTAAGGAAATATTAAATAATGCAAACTGGGGTGAGCAGTAATCTAAAAAAAGGAGTAGCGCTCTACAAATAAAAAGAGGAAACTCATGACGGCTTTCGGCTTCATTCGAGATATTCTTCGTGAGCACTTACCGATTAAAAATTAAACAACCTCTAGATACAAAATAGGCAAAAAAAAATCTCCCTTTTACAAAATCGATATTACAATCCCATCCCGAGGGCCCCAGAAAACAAACTACTTAATCGACTTTTACCTGTCATTTCATTCTTCCCGCGCTCTTTCTTACTTTTGATATCTTGCTCTCTTTGCTCTCTCATCAATCGGCGTGACAGGCATACAAACGGTTCGATCGCAGCGACATCTAGTAGGAATAATATCGTCCACTTCATGGCAACTGTAATTGGCGAGTTATCGCCAAAATCTTTAGTTTCGTTTTTCGCGTGAGAGAGTGATGCAATATCATGCTTGGATCGATTTGGGTATGCGTTTGTTATTCCCATTTCCATCAGATGCTGTTGGGGGTGGGGGCCAGAAAAAGGGTGGGGGTAATTCACCTTCTGGGGGTCGACACACTGAGGGTGTATCTGTGTTGGTGTGGATATGTGGGGTGAATAGAATGTGGGGTACAGAAGGTACTTTACTTCGTGATTCATCTAGTATTGGAAAGCAAGGGGGGATAGGGGAGGAAATGAAGCAAAATCGTTTGGCATTAAAGATTCTCTACCCCTCTTTTACCCTGTTCCATGGAGCACATATCTTTCATAAGGCAGGGTGAATAAAATGCCTTTGGTGAATGTTGCAGGATTTGGCCTTGCACCTTCTCACCCCTCATTTATCGGAAAATCAATGCCAAGATAAAAATGGAAACTTTTATTTATTTATTTCAAATATTTTTCGGTCATTAAACTAACTGGTAATTTAGTATAAGCATTTTTTCAAATGGACAAGGAAAATAATTTTTAGGTCATTAGGTACAAAAAAGAATTTTTTTTTTCCGAACCGCCATTGTTTTTACAAATGAGAGACTATAGCTATACGTTGAGTGACTTTTTAGCAAATTTCTAAAAAAAAAGGCTTTATAACGTATGAAAAAAAAATTTTTTTTTTCATAACAGCTTTATTTATTTATTTATTTTTTATTAAAAACCAGTGGTTGTAAGAACTACATTATTTTCGTAGTTTCCAACTACTTCATTAACAGTGTAGTTAACAACAACTAATGTAGTGACTGCAAAGTACTTTTGAAATGTGGTCACTATTTTACTACTTTTAGGAGACTAACTTTGCTGGAGTACTTAATTTACAGCTACGTTCAAAATGGTTTGGAATAAAAAATTGTCTCATATAAACATCAGGAATTGTTAAGAAATATTTATTCATGTTTACATGAGACGATTTGTTATTCTATATAATTTTTTTTTTCGATTTTTTTCTTCTTTTACCTTTTAACTTTTTGTGCCTTTCTCGATAGCGAATATTTAATTTAATGAATGCTAGGAAGTAGTAAAATATTTGTAATTTTTTAACAGCTATGATCTTTTATATCCTCTAAGAAATAAAAGTGCATCCAAAATTACAGAGAAAATAATAAATTACGTTTTTTTTTTTTTGAGGAATATGTAGAAATGGATTTAAACCAAAGATTAACATGTGCAAAATGTATTTAATTTCAGTAATTAAATTTTATTTTAAAAGCATTTATCAAAGCATTAGAAGAAACTAGCCCTTGTGGCAGACCTTTTGATGGATTTAACCTGAATTTGCATTAGATGCAGAAAAGAATCCTGAAAACCGTCCATGGTTATTCCAATCAAAAGGATTTAAACCATAGATTCTAATAACCCATGATTTGTTTACCACTAAGCAAATATTACGTCAGCACGGTGTTCAGTGCTTGCTCTGAGCAGAATTCGATCGTACTTGGGACTCAAACCTGGAACACCTCAATGTGAGGCGAGTGCTTCATCTCTTTAGCCACCGTAGCACCCAGTTATTAAATTTTATATTATTTTATTTTGTAACTGGCGTTGAATATACGACCCAATTCTGAGTTTACGACTATCAATGTTGTAGCCCTGTAATTTGGAACCCAATCCAGAAGACAAGGGAATTCCTGAGACAAAGCATTCGTTCAGAACTATTTGATGGAACTAAGCCGTATTTGCGTTACATGGAGAGGGAAACCTCGAAAACCTCCACACGGTTATCTCGACGACAAGGGAATTCTAACCCATGATCCGTTTACCACTGAGGATATTTTTCGTCTGCACTGTGGTCGATGCGAGCCGGGTCAGTCAACACTGGGATTTGAACCTGTGGAATATTGGGAGGCTAGTGCTCTATTCCTTGAGCCACAGCCGCTCCCAATAATGAAATTTAAATATTTTCTATCTTTGATTTGAATTACTGACTATGTGGAAAATTATTTACTTTTTATTGCAATTGATTAGGAAATAATTGTCGCTTCTTTATTTGAATCAAATTATATACAAATAAATGATGGTTTAATAAAAACATTGAAGTGTTTTTTATACAGCTAATCAGATGAATTGCTGTATAAACGGTTTTGCATATTAAAAATAACACAAAAGAAATTCTGAAATGCAACGAAAAAATATTACACTTCATATATATATATTTATAATGGTATTTGTATCAGTTAAAAATGTTCTAAGTTTCAGGGAAATCCGAAGCCTTTTTTTAAGATAACTTAAGTTAATAATGTTTTTTTATTAACTATTTCTTTAATGACAAAATTTTCCATTTCAGTTTATTGAAATAAGAATTAATGCCTTCATAAATCTGTTCATTTTCTCAAAACTTCCTTTTCTCTTATCAAAATCGATTAAAGTAAATGGAAATCTCTTGATTAAACAAGATATTATGATTAAATAAAGAGAGGGAAAAAAAATCATATCTAAGGTTTGCTCAAATCTTTGTTTCCCCTTTTCTCTAATTTTCTTCTTATTATTCCTTTCTTTTTATAAGTACATATTTAATTATATTGATCACCGACTTCCGTAATCCGATTATGACTTATAATTTTTTCCTCTCTTTCTTTCTTTCTTTTCCATTCTTTTCTTTATTATTATTTTTTTATGATTAAATATTACTCGAAGCTCCCTACTCTATTTGAAGGGAATTAAAAAAGAAGCAACGGAGAAACAACCGTTCTCAGTCCTTTCTCAGAATAATAATAGAAAAAAGTTCCACTATGCTGCCATTTTAATTTATTTAAAAGGTAATATTATGTTTAGGGAGAATATAGTGCAAAAATGTCCACAAAAGACATAAGGCTTCTAAATTTTCATGCTTTCTTGAAAAAACATTAATTGCTTATTAAAAACGTTTAAAAAGTGAATAAGCAGTTAAATATATGAAATACTATTATTATTATTTTAAATTGTGTCTATAATAAATTTCTACGGTTTCATATTTGGTGTTTTTATAAAAAAAATGTTTAATATATAAAATATGTTTGCTTTTATACAAAATTAAGTCTTGAATAATTGTTTACGGCAAAATATTTGGAGCTTATATAAAAAGAACTGTTTAATGTTTATGAAAAACATTTAAAAAGTTTATGAATTATTAAATATATTGAAATTTTTTTCTTTTCTACAAAATTGTGTCAAGAATAATTCTTTACTGTTTAATATTTGGTGTTTTTATATGCAAAATGTTAAAAGTAAATATGTTAAATATCTGAAATCTTTTTACTTTTTTTATAAAATTTTGCCTATATTTGATGTTTTTACGAGTAAAAAATATTTATTGTTTATTAAACTTGTTTAGAGAGTTAATTAACTGTTAAACTTATAAAGACGTCTTTTTTTTCCAGAAATTTTTATCTTAGGAAAAGGTTTGAAGACAATCCTTGTTAAGCTAACTTAAAATACATTTATTTTTCTTTTATAAAATGAAAAAACATAATAATTTGAATAGTTCAGTTAAATCAGAAAATATTTCTTCAAAGATTCAAAGTTAACTAACAGAACACTAAATGAATAAACTTATCATTGGCTAAATTTTTTAACGATCTATTGTTAAATTTTTTTTAAACTTTTGGTTTTGGTACAAAATTAAATCGGGGCTAATTTTTTACGGTATTATTGGTGTTTTAATTAAAAAATGTTTATTGTTTATTAAAAATGCTTTAAAAGTTAATGAACTGTTAAATATATTGAAAAATTCTGCTTTTCTACAAAATTGTATCCTGAATAATTCTTTACAATTATGTTAAGAATAATTCTTACAAAATTATATCTTTAACAATTTTCTACGTTTTAATATTTGGTCTGGTGTTTCTAAAAATAAAAAATATTTGTTATTAAATAAAATCAGCTAGAAAGTTAATTAAACTGTTAAACTTCCGAAAACGTCTCTGTTTTATCACAAATTGCTATTTTAGGAAAACCTTCCTAGTCAAGTTACCTCAATACATTTTAATTTTTTTTATAAATTAAGAAATAACTATAGTTTTTAGAATTTATTTCAAGCTCAAAATATTTCTGCAAATATTTAGAGTTAAATTACAGAACATTAAATGGCTCAATTAACCATTGTTTATGAACTTTAAACAACGTATTTTCAATTTTTTAAAAACTTTTTGTTCAGATCTTAGAACTGATGCACTCAAATTTTTGTTTTTAAATTTAAGTATGAATTGAATCGGGGAACTACAATAACGGAACTTGTGATTGAACAAATATTAGAAGTGAATAATAATAATAAAAAAAAAACATTCTAATTTTCTAGTTTATGTTGTGCAAATATATTAGAAAACTATTATTGGCAGAAAAGAGTATTGGATCTTGGGACAGTTTTCAAATCCCAATTTACATTCTCGGCAATTATAGTCACAATCACAATTTAGAGCCAACCTTTAAATACACAAACTTTTTAACCAGCAATGTTTTTATTTCGAACACAGGCAAATTAAAAATAAGAGCTAGATTGCTACTTGACCCTTTTGACGCAGAATTTTTCTTAGACAAATTTTTCAAACTATTTTCACTATTTTGTATTACTTTAGTTCGAAGTAAGTGAAAAATATTGTATTTAGCAATTTAATAATTTACAGTTATGAAATACAACACAAAACTGAACAAAATCTTCGAAATGAAAGCTCCCAAACAATAATTTTCCGACTTCCAAACAATAATTTTTCAACTTTGCACTTATTTGCAGTTACTATTTAGATTGACAAGAAACAGTTATTCATTATTGAAATTTCTTTAATTTACGAAATCAATTATTGATAAAGTTTTGAATTGAATGGAAAAAAAATAATTTCAAACTACTTTTTTTAGATTTTATATTTTAATGCAAAGATAATTCAGATAATCTAACAGATTTCTTTTAGCTAATATTAGACTGTTTCTTATAATTGAAAAATATCAAAATATATTTTTGCTTGTAACTATACACTCTCAGAATTAAAATGAAGACGATTGAAAATAAAGTAACGATTAAGTCGAACGGCCGACATGCTGGTCAAGGAGTTGGCCTCCTTATCAGGATGATTCAGGGTTCGAATTCCGCTTCCGGCATGGGTGCAATTTTTTTTTCTTCTCTGTTCTCTCAGTCTTTCTTGGGTAGTTTGGGTGATATTGATCCACCTACATGATGCACACGAAAAAGTAATTATTAGAAAAGTTAGTAGGCGTTATGAGGGCTTCTTTAAAAACAATAAAATAAATAAAGCTAAAAATGACGAAATATTTCTTTAATTTTGACGAAATTCATTTCCTCGAAGAAGTAATGATAGTTATTATGACACTTAAACGAAATATTCGAATAGTTTCATGAAATTTGACTCTCCATTTTTAACACTGTAGATCGCCAGTGAAAAAATATTAGAAGGACATCGGTATCTCAATTGTGTCAAAGGTATGAACACAGAGTTTATAAATTTGGGATCATTGACAAGCATGGAAGTAGTTTCAATTCTTTACAGAAGGTTGAATTTTTAAAAATCAAATTAATTTTACGTAATTAGCTAAATGAATTTCTTTTTCTATATCAATCTTCATCCCAAAAATGTTAAACATAATATTACTAGAAAAAAATTGTCATAGAATGGATTACCAGGAATCATTGTCATTAAGATTGGATGGCAGATATTTAGTGTGGAACATTTCTTTTTTTTTTTCTTGGCTTACTGAACGTGTCTAATTATATTGATCGCCGAATTCTTTGGGCCGATCGTGATTTACACTTCATTTTTTTTCCCTTCAAAGTATGATGCGAGGCATTGTTTAGAATTGTTACGTAAGCATTATTTTTAAATTTATTTGTTCCATCGGGAGCTGTCCCTGTATGGGGTTGGAATTCTCGAGTTAATTGCTTCCGCTCCGTAGTTGTTCTGATTTAATGATCGTCGGAAATTGTAAAAAGTAGGAGCGATATCGGAAATTCTTGTAAAGATCGGAAATGCTTTTAATGGTGAAATGCATAGCAACATAATTGTTCAATCACCGGGCATCTGAAAGGATTTGCATTAACAATCCAAAAATGTCATCGCCAACTTCATCCTTTCAAATTATTTTTTGATAGTTTTGAAAGCTACTGTCAGTGACACTTTTGCAAAATGGCGAGCAAAAAAAGTCCTATGTTTAGAGTGTAATCTATCGCTCATTTTGTTAAATATTTCAGCAACACATTCCTTTGCAATATATCAAGTGAAGTGCACACAAATTTTTTATTTCTATTGTAACAAATTTTAAATAAAGTTGATTTCACCTAAATATATTTTCTCAATCATTTCACGGCCAAGAAATTGGCTTGTACCATGGATGAAGTGTTGCAAAATAGTTAACAGTTAGTTAAACAGTTTTACTTTTCATTGTTCCTATAGTTTTGCTTATTTCTTTCGAATCTAATTTAATTAGGGTTAGCAGACGTCCTCACATCTTGAGGACAGTTCTCAAGTTACATTAATTGTCCTCAAAAACTTTCAAACTCCTTGAGGACAGAACAAATTTTGATTTGTGGTTCTCAAATGCCCTCTAATTTTACAGAAAACATACAATATGTTTTTATACACAGTGAAATATTGAAACAATTAGAAATGGGCATGTTTTTTTTAAACAGAATAATTTTGCCTTACAGAGAATACAAACGATAAGTAAAAAAGCACCGTATGCTAAAAATAATAAATGAAAATACAATAATCGTCTTAAAACAATTTCAGCAAAAAATAAGCACATTTTAATAATCATGTACTCATTCATTTCACCTACGCTCAAATGCAAATTATTATATGATATTTCAAAACTGCTTATGATAAAATAAAGTTTGATGAAGATGGTTCTACTCCTGATATTAGCTATAAATTTAAAAAAAAAAAAATCTTTGTTGTACTTATAAATTAATATTTTCCCACAAATTCATAGGTGTCCTAAAATCGTAAAATTTTTCAAGGAAGTCTCGCTGTTTTGTCCTCATATCATGGTTTATAAATCTGGTAACCTTAGATTTTCTTGAGGTACCGAGAGTTTTCGAACTGATAAAATCGGATACAATATCTCGTTTACTCTTAAACCTTCTCAATCTGAAAACTTTTTTGCGCATGGCTTACTGTTAGAGCATAACAATCTCAATATTGGATATAAAGGTAAATCACTCCATACAGAAGGTAAGGGGCCCATAGAGGTTACGGACCCATAATATCAAGTTGCCTGATGTTGGCAATGTGGCGGTCATTGCGCACCGGCCATCTTTACTTCCTGAACAAACTGGTATCTATTGATCTGCAGCAGAACTCGGATAAGCCACTACCGGAGATAGAAACTGTAAATAAGTAACCCGTATTTCGTGTTGCATTTATTTTAAGGCGTTTTTTTCTTCTTTATCACTTATTGCTTATCTTTGCATTGTTACATCAAAATCTTGGTTGTGTTGTATGCTAGGCGGGATAATATTTATTGTTTAGGGTTCTTTACTTAAGAAAAAATTAGTTGCTGTAAAAGAATAATATACAATAATAATATTCAGTTTTTATTGATCGGGAATGGAATTATTTCAGTGATAAGGTTTAAACTTTTAGTTATGTAAATAAATGAACTATAATTACAGCAAACGCTTCGTTTTTATCCTTGTTGAACAAAATGGAATAAAACCACGTACACTCAGAAAAAAAGTGCAGTCAAAACTAATAAGAATATAAAATTTACGGTGTTTCTAGCTCTATAGGAACACAAAAAAAAACTCGGTCATTTTTACCGAAGCGCTTTGGTAATGATTTTAGTGAACTAAACAATTAAATATGGTTTTATAATATGTGATAAAATTTAATAAACGCAATAAAATTTGCTAGTTTTATCATGATGCTTTAGTGCGTGGCATATACGGCTAAATTTACTTTATAGTTTTGTATTTTTTACTAAATGTATGGCAATAAGAACTATAATTTCGAAAACCAAAATTTTCAGTAAACTGCTGCCACATGAACAGAAAAATTATCAAATGAATGGTTTGATTTTATTAACCAGAATAAAGCTTTTTTTTAAAATTAAAAGTTACAAAACATGTCTTTTTAAACGTTTATGCATAATTTTGGAAAGTAATTCAAAAAACTATTTTTTTATTAAGTGAAAAATTTAATAATTTTAAATTTGCTGTTGAAATTGAAATCAAGAACTTAATTTATCCTATAGTTTGATTTAAATTTTTTTCGACATATTCTCAGATATCTTATTAAGTATCACAAGAAATAACAGTAAGACGTCTATACTTATTCGCCGTCTTTTATTGTCAAATACAAATGAACTGTTAATTACATTTCTCACTACAGTTCTCTTCAACTCATGTCATCTTCTTAGTTTTTGTTCTAATGATATTCATGGCAATAAGCTTATTAAACTTGATGAGGTCTCATGGTCGTCTGACTAAAGCCTCTCATTTCCCAAGAGTCTGTACTGTAGCAATTAAAGTGTTCCTTCGGCCAAATGCTTTCTCTTTCAATTAGCGACATTCTATTCAGGAGATGTCATCGTGATTATACACTGCTTCACAATTGCTAAGGAACAGTTACATTTTTCGCAGTAACAAATAATCGACGTTGATTGATGAAATGAAACAAAGTGCATATTTAGTGGAGACTATGTGCATTTATTTTTATGCAAAATAGTTCAGATATCGACAAATCGAAAAATAACAAAATAAAAAAGTTGCTCATTGGAAGATTTTCAAAGAACCATGAAAAATGGGTCTTCTTATCAGAATGGTCCCGCAGTGGACTGATCGTAAAGACACGGTTCCCAGCAGATCACCGAAGTCAAGCATCACTGGCTGTCGTCAGTGTGCGGGTGGGTGACCACTTGGATCAGTCTGCTTAGGGACCGAGGGTGGGCGGCATTGGTCATCGTTAAACTGTTCTACCGTAAAGTGCTCGACTTCGCGTGCAGGTCGCGAAGCTACCGAAGCGGGGGTGCCATCCCCTCTGCAGAGGATCAAAATTGTGATGGCATGTCTTCGGATCATCCTCAGGGATGTTTCCCAGACCGTCGCCAATAGCTCATTGTGCAGCTCTAGTGCGACGTAAATGAACAACAACAATCTTGTCAGAATGAAACAGTAACGTGTACTTCAATAAGATGTGTGATTACTTCGGACACTAATTCACATTTTGCATTTGTTATTCATACTGTACACTAAACAATTAAAGATTCCTTGGGGTATATCGTCCCAGTCCTCTCTAAAGGAGGTTTTCAGCTCTTGCACGATTCGGAAACGGCATGCTCTTTGTAAAACACGTTTACTAAGGACATTCTAGGCATACTTTATAGGAGTTTAGGTCCGAGGAGTACACAGGCCACGGCATACGGTCAATATCTTTACTTTCTAGTGCGTCGGATAACTCAGAGCACCTATGTGGCAGTACATTGTCATCCGTAGAGAGTCTGAACAGAGAGTCTGAACCTACCACAACCCTAAAAAGGCAATTCGCCTAATCACATGTGTTAGAATCGAGCACCTTATCTCCGTCTATATCTTCTGTATACTTTGAAAGTGCTTTAGACATGAACCCGTGATCACAACGAAATAGAAATTAAAATTATAACAAAAGCTGATCGTGTTTTAGATAACTAAACCATATTTAAACGATATTTTAAATATTTAGGCTAAAAATTAAATAGATAAGGATTCAAAAAGGCTAATTAAAGAGAGTAGTTAATTTGGAAATTCAGAAATTTAAAAAAAGTGTAACGGGTAGTTTATCTGTAGCAACAAACCAATTCCCTGTGGTGCCACCTATGTCCCCACCACCGAGACTCAGTTCAAGTTCGGATATGAAACCTTAAACATGACTTTTTCCCTTTCCCCGAGTTTTCTTAAATTTTAATCCTTTTTACTTTTGTTCAAATGTAATTTATGTTTGTATCTGTGGTTATTAATTAAAATTCTTTATTAAGTGTACTTTTAGTCACTTTTGTCCTAATTTACAATTAATTTGAGCTAGCCGATATTCATTCACACTACAAAAGTGCATTTTTATTTTCATGTATTATGGACTATGGGAATAAATTGAAATCCTTTATTTTTCGTGCGATTCCATCCATAAACTGCTTACGCTTTGAAATTGGTCCTTGTTTTTTGAAAATTTAAAGCTTTGGCAATTCCTAAATATTAGCATAAGCAATTTTTTGTCAAAAAATGTTGCCATTTAAGATTTAGAGACGGATATAATATTAAAAGAAATCGTAACATTCTTATAACTTTATATTAGTTTTTATTTCATTCATTCTTTTCCTTCATTTCAACTTTTCATTCCTTTTCATTTTTTCTGATCTATAATTTTATTTTCGGATCAAATCAAATGTTTGGAACTTAAAATTCAGACCATTTCGAGTGCCATTTTATCCTTTGCATAGAATTTCACAATTTTCCGAGCAATTAACAGCATTGCTTTTGCCATTGAATACACAAAGACATTTCTACGAATTCTTAAAACTCGCTATGTAAGCTTTAAGCTAGTTTGCATTTTAGCTTTCCGTTCTTTTGTATTAAATGGAATTAGAAAACTTACGTCGTTTCCCTCAAATTTCTACTTTAGGTTGAATAAAAGTCTCTGCCTCATTAGCGGAGCTTAATTATAAAATTCTAGCGTGTTGGAGTTCAGCCAAGAAGGATATTTCTCTAAATGTTTAGCATTTTGGTTTTGTTTTCTGGGTTTATTTACGAATTTTCGGAACAACTATCGAACAGAGTTGAGTTAAAACAGTTGCTATATTTTAGTATTGTTACATTTCTGTTCATACTATTCTGAAAATCACATGGAGGTTAAACATTTACAATTGAATACCTGCAAGTTACGTGATCGTAGATGAATCGCGCCGTTTGTCTATTCAGAAGCCAATCACTTCCATACACACGGACGATGACGCTAACAGGTATCCATTTAAATCGAATTTAAATCATGTGGTTTAAGATAAAATGGCATTCTAAATAGTTTGCATTTTAAGTTCCAAAATCACTTCACTTATTCTCGAATTGCAAGTACCCAATTGATATTTAGCAAAAAAAGTAGCCGTGGCTAAGCCTATTGTGAAAAGATAAAAAAATATCAGTAAACAATACAACCTATATGTTTGACAAACCCACTAATATTACTTGTTACCCTGTGTATTTTATAAGCTTATCTCAAAGTTTTATGTGCTGATATCGAAATGTTGTTATAAAAAAAAAAGAAAGAAGAAGCCAGATAAAAGGTTTGAGCATTATTTTTAAGAATTTTGTTAAGAAATTAGAAAATGCAAAGATAAGGGGAAACAAAGTTAAAGTAAAAGCGTAATAAAATTTTAAATTTCAACCATGTAATTTAAAAATAAACGGTTACTAGAAAACAAAGACAAAAAAAAAAAGTTTATGGGTTACTGAAATTCTACTGTTGAGTTATTGGGAAATGTGCTTTGAAGTTGATATCTTACTCGAAATTTATTTTATTTTAACACGAAATTTACATAAATCATAACTTCTAATAAAGATATATAGTCTGAACAGAG
>NC_092204.1:86795162-86853079 GCF_043381705.1 Parasteatoda tepidariorum | reverse complement strand
ATATATATATATATATTGACGCTGCCGAAACGTTTTAAATGCAGAAAAATTTCTCATGAAGTTTACATGAAGTGCGTGCAATCAAATGTAGAAGTTTAAAAATTATTAGAAATTTGATATTAAGCAAGTGTGAAAATAGTTGTCGAAAAATAATTTTTTATTTATTTAGTTATCTTTATTTCTTTTTTATTTCCTTTCCTTTTCTTTGTTTTAAAATTTTGTTACAGCAATAAGCCTCTGTCCTCTAATTATACTTTTTAAGAAGCAATGTTTCCTTATATTTTTTGGAATAATAACTTTAAAAAATTAGGTTATGCATACATTATATTAGGTTATGTATACATTATATCAGCCCCAAAATTAAATTTATTTTATGTAAAAGAGCTAGGTTAAATAAAAAATTTAAAAAAAAGGAATTCGTTTTTAAACTTTAAAGTTAAAAGTTTTTTTTATTGTAAGTTATTCCGCTAAGAAAAGAATTAAATTACAATTGTTTGCTCCCCCAAATCGCAGAATGATACAGTGAGAAAAATTTTTGAATGCACGATTGTTTATTTAATATAAAATGTCTCTTTTCAACAAATTCGCTTTCATGTTTGTTCAATAAAACCAAGCCTGTTATTTACTTATCTCAAAAATATTTTCGATAAGCAATTGTGTTTTCAAGTTTCCTTTCGAATACTTTTTTTTTATGGTTTTGTTTTCGGTTTCACTATCTTTTCATAGTAATCACTGACGTGGGCGTGTCTATGCTTGGCGCAGTATTTGGCGCGAATCGGGCTAAACTTTCTGACAACCCATAGGCTGTCTCTCTCCGATGCGCCTCTTTGACCTTTCAGAATGAGTGAAAAATATTAAAAGAAAAGTTACTTGAAGAGCTACTAATATTCTTTTTTTTCGCACTTACTTCATGCCTTTCATACGAAACAAAAGCGCTTGACTGAATGTTTAAAATCGAACAAAAAGCAAAGAAGCTCTTGGCGAAAAGTAAAATTTAAGGTTCCGATCTTCGTCACGTGATCAAAGCTCGCTTGGATCGTCTGCTGGTATCCGCAATGAACGATGGGAAGAGTTGTGGAACCGCAGTGAAAATCATATGTGGGCTGTGATGATCTTTCACAACCTGAGATATTACTGTTATCTTCATACAAATTACAGGTAATGTGATAACTGATTTCTCTTTTATTACCGCGGTTTTTATAAAGAGCTTTTTTTTAACCTTTTTTTAAAAAAAATACAATAGCGGGACAGAAAAATGAATTAGATTCCATTTCTTCGAAATTAAATATAAAAAATTATTTTCTTATGTTCGATTTAATGTGATTAATTTCGATGGAAAAATTAAAATAGTTGTTTAGAAAAATATTTTTTTTAAAAAGAGATAGTTTCGTAAAATTTAATTATTATCATTCTTTGAGTACTTTCTTTTACGCGTTAAATTGATCGAATATTTCTATCTTAATTGTTTTGTTGTATATTTAATATAATTACGCTACGAATATTTAACATTTACATGAAGTAATGATTATAATTTTAAATTCTTTAGTCTTTACTATTTTAATTGATGTAAAGTTTACTTACATATGCATATACATCTTATGTTTCGCGATAAATTATTTTATTGTCTTTTCAATTTGAATTATTAAGCTGTGGATAATTATAAATTCTCATATATAATATTTAAGTTCGATACTTTAACTCTTTCAACTGATCTAATGTTTGTAAATATGTAATGTTTTAGTTCATTCTAAATTATTATTATTAATTTTTTTAAGCATTAATTATGCTTCACATAATTATAAATTTATGCTTATAAATTAAATTTTTTTAATCTCTTTTAATTGATTTAATTTTTATAAGTATGTTCTATTATAGTTCTCACTTAATTACTCAGCTGTCATTTTAGTCTGATTTTTTACAGCACGAGAAATTTTAAATTCTTTAATCTACTTTTGTTCATGTATTTACATATAAACTTAAGTTAAGGTTAAGCCTGTTCTTACTTTAATTCATTTAATTTTATACGGACGAATTACTACAAACGTATATATATTCCGGTGGCTTTTGTGTTGTTCATCTACTTATGTTAGCAAATTAAAATGTTGTATTTAAAACTTTGTAGAAATCCCGTTTAGCATTTAGAGATGTGTAGGTAAATTTATTTTTTGAGTTGGTTGTAAGTATAAATTCAAAAGTAAGTTTCTAACTTAATGAACCTTTTCTCTAGAAATTTGAAATAGCTAAATTGTGTTACCGTAATACAAATCGTATTATAAATTTTACATTATTGCAGTTATCTCTAATATAGAAAATTATGATGCAAATTATCAAAATTAAAAACTTTTTCGTTTTGTTTCCAATGTTTACAGATCAGAAGTAATTTTAAGCTTTTAAAACATTTCTTCGATCTATTGATCATAATTACATTATTTAAATCATAATTCTGGAGTGTTGGCTTACTCGCTACGCTTCAATCATTGTTTTATTGAATTTTCCATCGTTTCAACTTCGATTTACTGTTTGCATAAAAAGTTTAACCATTTGACCCAGATGGGACACTGGTGCCCCTTTAATATATTTCCTTTCTGGGGCTCTAATTACAAGCAAACATATATTTTGGTATTTTTAATTAAAAAAACAGATTAATTGTTAATAAAAAAATCTGTTGCGTTACAGGAATTATATTGGTACTTAAATATAAAAATTAAAAAAAGTAGTTTGAATTTATTTTGTACTCATATCAAAAATTTCTGAATAATTTATTTTTTAAATTAAAGAAATTTCAATGATGAATAACTGTTTCTCTTATATCTGAATAAGTGCAATTGTTTGAAAATGAACAGTGTTTGAAAGATTTTATCTTAAACTAAGAGAAAAAAAAACCATGCTGCATTCCATAACCATACATTATTAAAATGCTAAATATATTATATTTTCCCCTTATTTTGTGAAATATATAAAACTAAATGATATAAAATTAATATAAAATAATGAAAAAAGTATGAAAAATATGTTGTAATAAAAATTCTGCATCGATGATTAGTAAATAACTACTGATGTGGAATTGCCCAGTTGCATTTTTCGTTATTTTATAGAAGACAAACTTATGCACCTTATTAGATTAAAAATTCGCTCAGTTTTATTTAATTGGATAATTAGTTTTTTTTAAATTTTTGTAATTGCTCTGCCTAAATTAGGAACTTGTATTGATGTGATTTATGCTAGGAAACTGAATAAAAACTCGTGTTTTTTTTTAAAGCAATGTTATTGTTTAAAAATTGAAAAAAAAAGATGTCTTTTTTAAAGAGATTTTTTTTAGAGTTTTTCATAATTTAAAGTTCATTTGCTTATTGAAATGAATTATACTTAAATAAACAAAGAAACACTTTTACTTGAAACTATAATCTTAAGATGTAGAATTGGTATACCACGGATTGTTTCTCAATTCCTCCTAGTACCACCACGTATTGTATTGTTTCTCAAATTTTTTATATACCCTAACTTCTGATGAAAGTAATAGATTTTTACTTTTAAGTATAAATTTTTTTTTAAAATTTTCTATCTTAACTATTATTTTTTTGCTTTAAAAAGTTCCATATTTGATTAAGCAATATGCCTTGATACTTTATAATTAGTAATAATGTTAGTTTGATTATAATAAGTTTGTAGCGTGTAAAAAAATCGTCGGAAAATGCAAACTTACAATATCATGACATAATATTTTTTTATTTCAATTCAAGTTAAATATTTCATGTCTGGGAAATTAATTATTTTAATGCATATTGTTTTTAATTAAGATTTTAAAGAATATCTTATTTTCTTTCAATTGAGTTTTCTGTTCTTTTAAATTCGCTTGCTTATTGCACTTGTTAGATAACAATAAGCTTTAATGATTGCTTTCTAGGCTTGTACGAAATAGTTTTACTTATTACCTGCTTTTGTTTGATATTTCTTTTACTAAAAATGATTATTTTAATTGTTTTAAAAGATTTTTTTAAAATAAATAATATGAAATAAATAAGAAAAAATATGCATTCCAATAGAATTGTATAACTGTTTATTAAGAATGACTGGTAGCTTTCATCACTTTTAGAATGTTTTTTTTCTCTCTCTCCACAGTCTAGATAAAAGTATTTTTCATCACCCTAAGTCTAGAAGGCGTGTTGATAAATTGAAAAAACAGACGCAATAGTTTGAAAATATTTTTTTCCATGATTTTTCTCAATGTCCACACCATTGAAATCACCTTAGTTAAGTTAAACATCTTAGCACATTTATCTAACCAGGTTCCCAGTTTAATTGTATCTTTTGTTCTACAGCAAAACTTAATAGAATTATAAATCTTTTGGAATATTTGGCAGAAATAAAACATAACTAGTTAAATTATGACTATATATGAATGAATCAAAGAGGTTACATTTTGTAAAAAATTGATTTGTTTGCATACTTGGCCAACGGCATGTTTGTATCTATGTAATTAGCATTGCGCACAAGCAGCCTTTACTTCCCAAGACAAACTGGTATCCAAAGATTTGAAGCTTGTTTTGAGATTTGAGGATTGCCAAGTCTACAAGCCGTTACTAATAATTGCATTTGATGATACTTTGAAAGCGTGATCACCATAATAAAAATATTTATGTTTGATAATTTCCACACCCTCAAGAGAAAAGAAAAATCTTTAAGATTTCTCAATTGCCATCACTTGTTCCAAATACAAATTGTTCTGTTGGGACGTTGATGATTCTGCACCGTTAAGGTTTATGTAAAATGAAATTTAAAAGAAAAATTAAAGGATGAGTTTCTAGTTTGAATTTTATGGCTTACTTGTTACATTCCATTTAAATTGGATTAAAATTAATGTACCACATATCAGTGATAATTCATAAACGTTTTTCTTGAGTGAAAAAAAGTGGAAATTATTTCCTGAAGAAAATTTCAAGTATTTGTTCTTTTGAATATGCAATATTTTATCTAATTGTAACATGTTATTTCCTAGCTACAGCCGACTATTTTTAAGCTATTCATTATATTTCTTTCATTATATGCAGCTAAAAATATAATTTATTCAGATTAAGAGCTAAAAATAAAATTTTTATAAACATCTAGAGGAGAGAACTATCCAATATTTACTGGGAATCACTTGAGGATAATGTTGATATTAAACAAAGATTTCGCAATTTATTATTACAATCAAAATATGTGTTTATTCTATATATATACCCTTACATTTTGTTTCAAAAATGCTCTTTCGTTTGAACAATATTTTAATGACGTAAAAGGCTTTGAAATATTTTAATAACTTATTTTTCTTAATGTGATATTTAACTGTTCCTTAGTATTCTTTCCAGACAGGAACTCTAGAGGTTTTTGGTATTTTTACTAGATTAGGGATGAGCCAACCTTTTCGGACGAGGGCAAAAAATCGGGAAAAAAAAGTTTGTTGGGCTAAGTAAAAACTTCTAAAATAAAAAAAATAAGAAAACGATTTACAAGTTTTAATTTAAATGTTTAATAAATGAATGAAATTGCGATTTCATTTTTAAAAGTTCCTTCTATTGAGGTTCCAAGTGAGATGTACTTATTTTAAGGAACGAAGCTAAACGTTTGTCTGTTAGTCTATTTCTGAAATGATTTTTTCTAAGGTTCATAGTTGAAAACACTTGCTCACATATATATGGGCATAAAATATTAAATTTGGGAAACTAGTTTTTGGTAATGACTTGTAAAACTCAAACTTTGGCATATTTCGAAACAACCGCTTCAGATGGCTCCAATCTATGGCTATTCTATAAAGAACTTCCGCTTTCAACATTTTACCAATTGAAGCTGCCTTCCACCAATTTATGTTTTGTAGAACGAAATTAGAAAAATTAAATAAGTCATCAGTACTTTGTTAAAATAGAAAGAACACAAATAGCTTTAAACAAAGTCGGCAAGAAAATGGATGTATATTGTTTATATTCGCCACGGATCGGCAAGTTAAAATTCTCTCCTCGGGCCAGATAAATCCTTCCAGTTTCTAGGGCCACAGTTGGCTCGCGGGCCGTAGTTTGCCCATCCCTTTACTAGATAAAAGCTCAATGCACAAAAATATCTTATTACCTACTTGAAAATCACTCGAAGAATGCTCTCCTGAAAAATTTGAAAATGTGTTTTATCGCCAGGTTTCTCAAGCACTTCATTTTTTTTAACGTCATGTGAAAACTGCGCCACCTATGAATTTATCTATTTGATGTTTGTTTTTTTTTCTATCTAGAAATTTTATTACCTAATGATGCACTTGATAGAAATAAAACGATCCTTCCAGCAACGCCCTCGTGTGATCTTTAACGTCTGCTTGCATAGCGTTTTGTCTTTTTTTATTTTTATTTTATATAATTGCCTCGTCTGTGTAAATATTTCTTTGCAGTCGACAGTTTACGTCGTCCACGAAGAGAAGTAAAAAAAAAACATTCCTTCTTTTGACTCTAAAAATATCCCTGGATTGGCGAGAAAAGCAATACAACTCGCAAATGATGCTTCTTCTGCTAGGCAATCAAGCAAGGTAGCTAGCTCTCAAAACCATCTTAGCTCTAATCCCAAAGCTTACAAAGATTAACAGACCAACCTTTTCTCTAAAAAAAATCACGGTTTAGTTCTTTTTTTTTTTGAGGCGAAACTATACTCCTTGTCTCACGAGCAATTGAGAAAATTTATTTTTGGATTCTATTTTGAGTGCATTGAGGGAATACAGTCATTTTAGCTTGAATTTTGACTTTCGTTTTTTTCCCCCTACGGCTTTCCATGATTGTATTGAATAAACTTCCGGAAAAAGTTATATTTCGTCTGAAAGTATTTGTTGCTTCATCTGCTTCAAGTCGAAATGCTTCAATCTTTTAGGTTTTAGGCCCTTTTATGACATTGATTTTGGTTCTCGTTTTGATTTTTTTTGGAAGGATTTCTTTTACCTTACTTAGAGTGTTGTTTTTTTTCATTGATTTTATTTTCCACGGTACTCAAAAAATAAAATATTTGAATTTACGTTAATCACTAGGGTTTATTCAAAATTCGAACTCATTACTGAAAGTTTCAGTACCTGTTAATTTAAACAAAAAAATTAACTTTATCCATATTCCAAAATTTATCGTATTTCTTTGAATAACGATAAAAATATTTTAGTTTATTTTAATATATTTTGGTTTACTAACGATAAAGTGGATGTTATTTAATTTAACTACGAAAATAGGGTAAATCAACACATCTTCCACTCTATGCTGAATGCTATTAAATTCGACTGCGGAAGTGGGATAAATTAGTATTATGGTTTGTAGTTTATGCACCCTAACTCAATAACTTTGTTTTCAACTCAGTAATTCTACAGTTTAAATAGAACTTTGAGTTATTTGAACAGCATATTTAGTTTCAGATTCTACTAGGATGAAATTTAAATTTGATAATTTTGCTCGCTTACCATTGGCTTTTCATTTTCCTCAAACTTGTTTTTTTAAATTTTTGCAACATATTTTACTAATATTATTTTACTGACTAGTCAGTCATATACTTTATTTAAATACCTCTATGTTAATTTTGTAAAATCTATATTATATAAAACGCTAAGACGTACGTATGTATGTATGTATCAATAAAACCGATGATATTTCTTTTCTCGTGTTGGCAACAGTTTTCATTTTTAATTGATAGGATTCGGCGCGCAAGAGCACGTAGTGAGCAACCAGATAACAATAACCAGAGTGAGCATTATCAGGTTGTTCAATTCAGATTCATGCACTAAAAACATGACAATATTTAATTTAAACTCAATTAGGAATTAATTAATTAATTGAAGTGAGAATGCTTTAAAAGGCCGCTGTTGAATTGATATTTTTCTACTGGGAGCTACCTAAACGTCTAAAAAACGTTTAAGTGTTTGTATTGAATGCATTGAATTTTTTTATATTTCGCGTTTATTTATGCATTGAATTTTCACGCTTTAAAATGCAGAATATTAGTGAAGCAATATTTGATAATTTATTTTGCTAATATGTTTCTTATTTAGCTAATGTTTTGATTTTTTCACCATGTACAATCTAAATAGCTAATATACTTTTTTAAAAGCCAATAAGAACATTGGTAGAATTCTTCTACATAAGTACAATACTATGTCTTTGATGATAAAATACTATGTCTTTGATGATAATATATTATGTCTTTGTGCTAGAACATTGTGTTCATTGGCGAGCGAGCGCAGCGAGCCATGGTTCACGGCGTAAACCACATAGGATTGCGTTGCAATTCTCGGGGGTTGGCGAGCGTTAGCGAGCAGGGGGCGGAGCCTCCTAGTAAAATATAAAATATGAAAAAAACAATAAAATATGACATTTTTAAATAAAATAAGTTTTTTTTTATTTTTATTTTTAAAAAACCGGCCAGGTTTTTTTTCTTTCAAAAAAGGCCGGCTTTTTTGCCTAAAAATAAGTAGTTTAAAGGCAAGTACCAGTATAATTTTATTAATCTTATGCTGGTTTTAGTCATAGATGTCTGGATCTTCTTTGCTTATTAATGATAGAATCATGTGATTCTACTGTCCAATAAGAATGGGCTAAACTGGATACATTATAAAAAGCAGACGAAAACTATCTTTTTATGATATATCAAGATGATTTATCCGTAATATAAAGAAAACTATGACAAATTTGTTTTTAGTTCGGAAATATGGAACAGTCAGTGAATATTCTAACCTGATAACAACTATTGTACCTTAATTCAGCTTTAATCTTCCAATAATATCCAGCATAGAATAAATTTTCGGAAAATACTTATGGGTACTTATCAGTAGAAACTATGTGCAGAACTTGCTACCGTCAATGATCAAATTCTTGTAATGTATTACTCCTTTTAGTCTTAATGCCCTATTTACAGACAGATATGACATTTGCGTCGTTTGATTTTATGGGTCCCTAATGGCCAAGTCGATCGAAAGAGATGGCCGAATTATATACTTTTGCTTTAGTTTGAAGTCATCGTTATTGTCGCTCATTTAGTGCTAGTAAATGAAAACTCTTATTCGATTCTGTGTCAAATGTGTTGTTACAGTTCTGTATTTTTAGACAATAGCTGTAAATTCTGTTTTCTATATTTGAGACAACTTTATTGATTTTTGGGAATTTGCTAAAAATTGCGAGTTTCCTAGGAATTGTGTTTTTAGCTTTGAAAAATTTTAAACAATGAGATATTTTTGGCGCATTTGAAGAATTAAGATTTTTCCTATTTGAATTTTTGTATTGAATTTTCCTTTTTGAAATTTTATTATTTGTTAGCATTTGGAGTTTAATTTAAATTGCTAAATAAAAAATCAATGCATGTTTTTGTTAATTTTGCTAACAATTTGAGTTATCATTCCTTTAATGAATATGTTCATTCCCTTTTGACATTAAAATTTGATGAAAAATAAATAAGATCTGAATTACAATTATAACATAGCTTTAATACATATTATAATGGTTTTTAAAAATAATAGTTCATCATGGCTTAGTTTCTGCATATTATCCATTTCTTTTCTTATATCAGTTATAATAAAAACGTTAATCATTGTCTTAGATAAAAGATATTCCATAATTAATAAATTGATTACGAATGAATTTGTAAACGAGTTTATAAAAAGATTGTAATAGATAGGTACAGAAATAAATTTTAATTATTTCTAAAGTAAAACTGCTTGTTTATGAGTTTAGTAATGATTATTAGTTCTGAATCCGACTTTTGCTTAAGGATTTTAATCTATTTCTTCTTTAATCGGTTATAGTAGCTTTAAGAAAAATGAAAATCTTAGTCTTAGGATGATGAATGCCCTAGGAATATGAATTAGATATAATAGTAATCAATAATCAGTATAATATAATAATAAGTAACTATTGAGCCGATTGCGACTAAATTTAAGAACGAGCTATAAAATCTTGAATTTTTTTTTATTCTCCATTTATGGGTTTTAATGAGGTAGTTATTTGTTGGGCAGAATAAAACGATAGTTGTGGGGGTTTCTTTTTTTCTGTTTATTACTATCGACAGGTGCTTTTGCAGATATGCCATTCCAAATGAAACGTTACAGAAAACGATTTTTATGAAAAACTGCGAATCGTTCTTTTTTTCTTATTTTCCTTCTTATCTCATGACTTCTCACGTAAAGAAAAAAAAATCGTTTTATGGAGGGGCTGTGAAACCGCTGTATCTTCGGTCATTAGCATTGTGAGAAGTGAGGGTAGTAGTAATGGGTTCTCTCTTTCACGGATGGCTCACCTGAAGAAAAAAATGATCTTTTCTGGTAACAGTTGTCGTTCTTTCTTTTATTTATTTAGTTTATCTTCCTTTTCGATTAAATAACTTTTTTCTTTACTTGACACTCTATCTTGATTGCGGTTTTGCAAAAGTGTAATAACTTGAAAGGTCTTAAAATGTTGGCACTTCCAAGGTATTACGGTACTTTCAGAGTATCTGTCACTTTTACGAGCTGCTAACAAGCGTTTTCATTTGTTTGTCTGTTATCGTTAGAATGGAACGCGTTTTATGAGTGAATGTTAATTATATTTCTATTAAAATATTTTTTTTTAAATTTTGTTAAAAAATTTTGTTTGATCATTTGCTGAAAAAACTTTTTTAAACCATTAAAAGTGGTTTCTGTTCGCTCGGTAAACAAGAATCTCACTTTTTTAAATCGGGACCCGTTTTTAGGATAAAATCATCAATACAAGTGTTTATTCAATTATATGAACTGTGTTCAAATAATTTCTCACCCACTTGGCACTTAACTGTTACCTACCCTGTTTTATTCTATTTTGCCCAATCTACACCGAAGAGCCATTACATTATGACCACCCTCCATCTATAACAATGGGCTCTCCCAGGT
Organism: Parasteatoda tepidariorum; assembly: GCF_043381705.1. Taxonomy (NCBI): domain Eukaryota; kingdom Metazoa; phylum Arthropoda; class Arachnida; order Araneae; family Theridiidae; genus Parasteatoda; species Parasteatoda tepidariorum. Next base: position 86,842,200 of record NC_092204.1, on the reverse strand, counting down.
TTTCATGGTTTCTCGTCCAGGAACAATGTTTTCGTGGGAAACATTAGGACCCATAATCCTCATAGAACAATCCCTGACGTCTGTAAGCTACTTGAACATAGTTGCAGACCAGGTTCACCCATTCATGGCAACAGTTTTTCCTGCAGGGGATGGTGTTTACCAACAGGATAATGCACCATGTCATGAGGGTCGAATCGTCATGGATTGGTACGAGGGACATTCCCGTGACTTTCAAGTCATGTCTTGGCTCCCAAATTCACCTGACCTTAATCCAATAGATCATTTATGGTCCTACTTGGAAAACCAAATTCGTGCTGCCACGCTACCCCCTCGCAATGTGAGGGAATTGCAGGACCAGTTGGTGAGCGCTTGATAGTAGATAACTCAGACTACCTATCAGCACCTTGTGGAAACAATGCCAATGCGGGTGCTAGCAGTTTTGAGGGCTAAAGGTGGTCCTACATGTTATTAGCAGGGTGGTCATAATGTAATGGCTCTTCGGTGTATATCTAAGGGCGAAAACGCACAAATTTGCTGGCTTTGATGCCTTCCTAAATGACGTCTTGCTTTACCAACACAAAATTACAGAAAAGAAGAAGAAAAAACTACTTTTTTTTTACATGAAGACATTTTTTATTGTTCTTCCCAAAGTATTTTAATTCTCTTGTCTCTCATCGGTAAGAACATTTGATTTATTTGCCAACTAGCGACTGTATTTTTCATCGCTATTTTTCGTAAGATTTCCTTACTTAGTAAATTTCGGAATATTAACTGGAGCGAACAAGATACATGGCATTGCGAGACTTGATACCACCGACTGTTGTTTGGAGACCCTGCTCTTCACTGATTATAATTTGTTCCAAAGTTGCTATATTTTAATAAAAACATTCCCTAATAATTTGATAATTTTCTTTAAAGAATGTCTGAAAAATTTGATGAAGTGATTAACTATTTTGAATAAATATAGAGTCTCAAAGTATTAATCAAATTTTTTGCATAAAGCAGTGTTGTTGTAATGTTATTCATCATAATTGTGTAAAATTTACATAATTATTATGAATATCATTATAAAATACACTGTAAAAACTAAATTTCTGATATGTCTTAATAAAATATGACATATCTCAGATAATCTAATTAACATTTGAACTAACAATTAAAGATTATAACTGATGAAAGAAAGATTTTCTTTTTTTTGGGTGACCCATTTGACACTTATATAGCATACCATTCAATTCCTATTTGAGTATTGTTTAAGTAATTGTTGTTATTGCTGCTTTGTGTGTTAGCGTAATTAATCTTTAAATGACATTAAGTTATGCAATCGGATGCAAAAATCAGTCTTCAACTAGTTGTAACATAGCAATCCTTCTAAATGCATCAGATGTGTTGCGTGGATTAAGAATGCATGGTTGATAAACACATCGTTATTCAACTGTCGTTTCCTTCATTTGAAGGAGACAATGATCCTTTCCGAGTTAAAAGATGCATCAACCAAACACTCCTCATTGCCTTCATTACTAAACGTTTCCTTGTAATGCCTGCTCATCGATTAAATTGCAATTTCCTGCACTGTTGAGAGCTAATCGCGTTTTCTTAGATGATAAGATTTAACGACTGTATATAATATCATGCAATAAAAAAATTTACGTACAAGTGGCAAACAATTCAAAATTGAGATATTTTATATATACTACTCATTGCATAAAAGAATTGTTTTATTAGTTTTTTGAAATTCTATTTTAGCGTTCTTAGCATTAACAATTGAAAGAAAATAGTCACTTTTCTCGAAATATATTATAGAGCTCTTACGAGTCGTGGTGGCTGAGGAGATAGAGCACTCGCGTATCAACGAGGTGATCTGGGCTCGAATCCCAGTGATGGCTGGTCGATACGAATTTCGCGTGACATTGATAGTTTTTATTTCAATTTTCTTTATTTTTTTATTATTCAAGCATAAAAATCTTGTTGATTGGTTGTTTCAGCCTTTTATAATTTCATAAGCAACCTTTAAAAAAGGAGGATAATTAAGTAGCATACATATCTGTTATAGTTTCCTTCGAAGTTAACTGGTACATCTAAATTGAAATCTATTTTCATAATTACATCTTTCTCTAAAGGCAAACAGTCCTTCTATATTTAGAGAAACTTAAGAAAAAATCCAGAAAGAAAGTACTGGAATACTTTTTTAATCGGTATTTCCGTTAGTTGGCATCTGTAAAATTCTGGAAGCATTCAGAGCATAAAACAGGAATATATCAGGATGAAAGATTTAGCTTATAGCTTACGTAGAAAGATGAACTTAATGGATTAAAATGGAAGTTAACAAAGTAAACGTTGAGTAATTGATAAAATAAAAGAGATACATGGAGTGAATGTATGACGAACATCATAATTTCAAGCTACTTAATATCTTGGAGGCATCTTCTTAACTTTCGGTGTCGTCAGTGTCTCCTTTTTCTCTGCAATTCTGCCTCTTTTTCTTCATTATACACATATTGAATTACGAAACTATTATATTGAATTAAGAAACTTCACCTAAAAATTCGATTTAAAAGCGTAAATTCTATTAAAAGTGCTCCAAGTTAACAAACATTCGTTAAAAATAATAAGTAATGAATCATTACACAAATCAGTACGTTTCCGCTTTAGACAAATGTTCATATCGTCTTGCATCTTTAACTCTCCTATTTCGCTTTAGATTATGATTATTACAAACTAATGTTATATACGGTGGTATACGGTGGAGTTTTCAAAATGTTCCGTTTTAGACGGAATTCCGTTCTGTACAATGTTCATTTTTTGTTATTATAATTCCTTTTTATTGATTTTACTATAATGTTTTTATTATTGTATTATGATCAAAACCAATTAAACTAGAGCATTTTTTTTAAAGAATGTCCAGCATATTGTTTTGTTAAGCTCCTTCCTATTATGCTAGGTACAAAAATATTTAGTGATGGTATTCGTGTAAAATAAATGTTTAAAACAAATAAAATGCTTTTTTAAAAAATATTCTTAATGGCCTTAATATTAACGGTATTTTTGATACACTAAAACCTGTTCCTTTTTATATAGACACTGTTTAGTTTTTAATACCTTTGTAGTTTTTTATACTGTCAAGTGTACAAAAAATTTATTTAATGAGTTGTTACTTTGTCTTTTTTCAGAATAAAAAAAACCACTGTTGACGAAATATTTTTAGTTATCTTGTGCAGTTCAAAATATTTTTTGTCACTATTTTTTAATATTTTATAAATGATTAAGTCTTAAAAAAATGCTTATATTACAGGACTTCGCTTAAAATTATCTGGTTCTTAAAAAAAGAAACTCGAAGTTGGAAATTTTTATCCACATTTTAAGAACTACCTGACTTGCTTAATTTGAAGAAATAATTTATTTTCTCTTTTTATGATAATGACTTTTTTCTTTTACGATATTTCCATGTAATTAAATTTGACTAAATTATCGGAAAAATCGTTATTTTGACGAGTTATTATTTTTTTTCTTGCAATTTTAATGAATATTTTCTTTGAATTATTAAAAATAAAGTTAATTATTAATTTCTATTTGAAACTTTTATCTTTTTAGTTGAAGTCTAAATTTCTTCCTAACTTAAATGATTTAAAATGCGGTCTTTATTTTATTCTCGAATTACTTTGAAAAATGAAAATAATTGAGAATATTTTTCAGTTTTAAGTTCTTTTAATCAAGCTCTTTCTTTGACACTAATTTCAGAATTATTTCATTAAAGCAGATTTCATAAGGAAACCCACTTATTATCCAGATTTTCGTTTTTAATGTAGATATTTAATTTCTTGAAATTAGTATCTTTCAAACTTAATTTCTTTTATTATGAAAAGATTTTTTTCGCTTTTTTAGCGTGAATTAAAATAATATGAATGCTGTATTTAGTAGATATAATCTTAATACTCTAAATTACATAATTTTAATGTCTGTTTTAATTCATGCTTTTGATGCTTGCACTGAACTTTTACGCATCATTTACAAAAATCTCGATGAGTTTAGCTTTTTAACTTATCTGAATTTCTTGTAAGTAGTTTCTCATTAAGAATTTTAAAAAATAGGTTTTACAGGTGAGCTGAAAATTAGAAAATATTATTTTTGTTATACCTAAAGCTGAAAAATTAGTTGCGTTTCATTTTTGAAAGATGCGGTAGGCGAAAAATATTTCGTGGCAATCCAAAATGAAGGTAATAGCTTTAGTTGTGACAAAAATTGATTTTTTTTTTATCGCCTTGAAAAACGTAGTTTTTAAAATTTTTCTTTTTGTTATTTTCTTTTTATGTCAGTTGGCCAGTAGTTAGTTTGCCAAAAAATAGTCGAACTTTTGATTGGCAATAAAAGGAAAATAAATTTTGTTTGCATCGTTTAAAAAAATTTGTTTACTTCCATTGTCCAGATTCAGAGATCCAGTTGAAATTTCAGCTCTCAGGCCAGTCAGAAACTGGTCTAAATTTTGATTGTCGTAGAATTATATTCAAAGATTAATTCTGCTTGTAGCATCAAGAAATGATTTAAACTAGTTTTTTCAAGAAGCACAGAGCTACAATTAACATTTGAATACTCTAAGCTATTGGGAAAATGCTCGAAAATATTTTTACTAATGATAACTTTCCTTTAGTGAAAATATGTGACAGATTCTGCTCGTAAAGTCGTCCAGAAAACAATTGTAATTTGTATTGTCAATTAGTACAGAGTTGTAATCAAAATTTATGTCCTCCAACTATATGGAAAGTAGTCGGAATTTTGATGGAAACATATTTTTTGCGATAAAATTATATTCAAGTAAATTGTGTTTGCAGGATAGTAGGTGAATCAAAATATCATTATATTTTTTTCAATAAGTAAGGATGTTAAATTTTTAAAAAATTTTAGCCATATTTTTACTTGATTACTTTGTGTGTTAAATGACCTGTAAATTATTCAGAAGTGGGTCAATGAAGCATTCACGATATTATTTGATTCATATTATTTGATATTATTTGATATTTTCATATTATTTGATTCAGCTTTTCGGAAATTTGATTTTATTAAATTTAAAGTAACCTTTCCTTTAGTATAAAATGATCCGAAATTCGTTCTAATTGTCAAAGAATCATTAAACACTTGTACTAGTAATGTTGTTTAGCGACTGTTTTGGAGTTTATGAAAAAGTGTTGGGAAAAATATCATCATTCTATGAAGTTTTACGACATAATAAGATCTGTCTAGTGTAAATGCGGTTCTATGAACCATATTAGTAATGCCATCAATATATCGTATTAAAATTTAACTTACTGAAGTTTAAGTGAACACCTATGCAGGGTGAATAAGGATCTATTCATATTAATTATTTATTTTAAATATAGTATTAAAATGTTACTTATTCAAGTTTAAATGAAGGCCTATGCAAGTGTAAATGATTCATATTAATCATTTATTTTAAGCATATCATTAAGATTTAAATTATTCGAATTCGATTTAAACTTAAAGGGATTTATCGTTAAAATTTAACTTATTCGAAAATAAACGAAGACCTTTCAAGCTAAAATGCTGATTTAGTGTTTCTCAAGTTTGAACAATAAAAGATTTAACAGTTTCAAGTTTCGATAAGATTCTATCATTCATATTAATTATGTATTCCAAATATAGCTTTCGTTCATATCGTTATTAGTTTTCCTTAATTATTGAATATCCTGAACGGAAATTTCTTCTGGGAGTCATTTTATCGATCGAAGAAAGAGTCATCCCACGTCTTTTCTTTGCCACTAGAAATTCCTTTTTATTCCTTCTCCAAGAAATCCATTAGAAGGCAGTTAATAGAGGGATAGTGACATTCATTAACACATTTTAGCCTCCGATGAGGAATTTTCGAAGGTTTTAGGCGGAGGTTGAAAAATTTGTCAGCGGAGTCAAATGAGGAGGAAACTCGCGAGTGTCATCGTTACATATTAATTTTCGCCCAAGTCTCCCAAATTATTATTTTTTTAAATGTCGGATCTAGAAGGAGTTTTAATTAATCAAGCGAGAGAACCTCTGTGGGATGTCTTGGTGAAAATGAATATTCATTGAACATCTTTATTACAATGTTATTTCATTAAGGACGTCTGTCATTTTCTAAAAAAAGAATAGAAGAAATAAAATGTTTTGAGGTGTTGGTATGAAGGTTGCTGTTTAGATAATAATGAATTGTTGATTGAACGGGGTCTGTGCTATACTCCTTGTGCTATAACGTGCCTCACATTAAATCCGTTAAGAGGATTTGAAAATAGTTCTTATTATTTGGGGAACATAAATATGCAAACCATTTAAATGCAAAAAAAAGTTCATTTTTGCTAGCTGAAAACCAGTTATTATTATTTAAAAAGCTATTTTTTGAAACAACGCATCGCAACATCGTTAACACTAGAAAGACTGAAACTTAGTATATACTTATATTGCCCAAAAGCAGTTAAAATGAGTGGATTGTAAAAAAGTAAGTAATGTGTAACGAAATTTGTTTAAAATTAATTTGTTATATTTTTTATATTATTTACAGTTTTGTAACAAGTTATTAGTAAATATTAACAGTAAAAAAATTATATGTTGAACACAATTCTAAGAAATTGCGTCATTATATACATCATTTTTTTTTCTAATTGAAATTAAAAGCAGTCAAAATGGCTTCCTTAGGCAATCTAGTGTTAACTAGTTATATCGTTCCAATAGTTAGATTGTTGAAACAATATAACGCAACAGTAACAATACTAATAAGTTTTATTATTCGAAAGTATGATTATTTTGATACAATATAGAGCAACAACAGAAACGAGTTATATCGCGCTCAACAATCATGTTTTTGAAGTAATATATCGCAACAATTGTAACAAGCTATTTCGTTTACAACAATGATATTAGTGAAGCAATGTATCGCAATAACAATAACAAGTTATATCGTTCGAAACAATTATATTTGTGGAACAATATATCACAACAATAGTAACAATTTATATAATTCGCAACAATATTAACAAGTTAAATCATTCGCAAATATTATTATCATTTTGATACTGGGGATCGCAACAACAGTAACAAATTATGTATCGTTCACAACAACTATAATTTCGAATCAATTTACCGAAACAGCAATTATATTTCTGAAGCAATATATTCCAACAACAGTACAGCAAGTAGGACAAATTGCCACAGCGAATGATAAACCGCCTTATTTCATGTATGAACTCACGCTGCAAGGCCTGTATATCTGCAAGAGGGGACCATACCCCCTAATAACCCATTTTTGTTTTGTTTTTTTGTTTATTCTGCAACTGCTGTTTCATATCTTCCGACTGGAGTCGGAAGATATGAAACGAGTGTTACACACGATCAAACTTGTATATTACAATTGTTGAATGGTTATTTGTTTTGTGTAGTATCAATGTATTTACATATCAAATTTCATTAAAATCGGTCCAGTAGTTCTTGAGATTATCGCCCTAGTCTGCAAATTTTCTTAATTTCTTACACCAGTGCAGTTCAGCTCCATGTGAGTGATATTTGTTTTAATATCCCTGCAGCATTGAAGTTTAAGTGATTCAATATTTAAGTTAATGTTCCGTTTTAAACCATTAACTTATTGTTCAAATGATAATGAGTCAAAGACAGATTGTATTATTAAAGTTTGCATCATGTCTAAAGTTAGGGGATGGAGCAGAATTTAAGCTTTATGAAGATATTGATATTTGAAACCAGCAGCTGCGACACGCACACTGGATAAAATTCGTGATTTAATGACTCAGACTGGAAACTAAGTAATATGTGGGATGCATTATGGTTCCACATCATTTTGTAAATAGAGTGCCAGTTGGGAATTAGTATTATCCAAAATTGAAGACATTCATTAATTCTGCGATTTTCCAGTGTTATGTTAGCCTGGATGTTAATGAATAATAAATGATTTCTAAGCAGAAAATGGGGTTTGTCAATCCTCTTTCAGTTCTGTACTTAACTTTACACTTGTACTTAACTTTACAGGACGACTTAAAATATCTGGTATATGTTTGAAAACGAGTTGGGAGTATTGAAGGCTTCGGTGCTTTGCTAGAAAATTAAGTTGAATTAAAGGCCATTACCGTAACCTGCGATAGTGAAACTTCAATTTAAAGAGAGGTCACTTCTCTGAATTTATGAAAGGTTCATTTTTCCCTTTCAGTTAATCATAGTTTTTGGCTTATGATGAGATGTTACTTTACTAATAAAATGTTAATTTTTGCTTTTTTTGTGAAAGGTTATGATTTTTTCCCTTTATGAAAAATAATATTGACCTTAGTTGACTAAAGTTAAGTGAAATTTTTACATTGCATACTTATTTAACATTTTTTCTATCATAATTTCTTTATCATCATGTTAAAACTAAAATTTGAAAGAAACAAGTTGAATGTTATGAAATAGCTGTTTAAAGATTTGGCTCTTTACAATTACGGATTAAGAGTATTAACTGTTAATTTTAGTACTATTTTAGTTGCTTTTTTCCTTCAAATTTTTGGGTTTCGGAACAAAATAGTGTCTACATAATATAAAAGTTTTATTCAAACGTATTTGTACATTCCATTCACTGCCTGTTCCTCTTGTTTCGATGTAAATTCATTTGTAAACTCTTTTGAATAGTTTTATTAGAAAACAGCAACATGTGATGTTGCCAACATGTTTGTTGCATATTCTATTGAAAATAATGACTTTGGTTTCTCTTACTTTCCTTTTCTCTTTGGCACTAAAGACTTCAAGCGTATATTTCACACTATGTATGGAAAGTTACGCATTTCTAGATTATGTAAAATTAGTGAAAATGAATAAATTGATTACAATTGGATGCATGCAAGTGACGTCATCGTTGGTAGATCGTGGCATTTGTTGATTCAGAAGCCAATCAGGTTCGACAATATTATCCGCAAATAATTTCCATCATTATTAAATATTCTCATGGATAAAAGTGAAGAAAAGAAAGAACTCTACTAGAATTCGTGGGATGCTTTAAAGTTTTCGCTTCCATTTTAAATTTAAGGGAAAATAATTTATGACAAACATGATTCTAAATTAAATATTGACATTTTACGGTAGCGTTGTTCGAAACACGCTATCAATCGATTAAGTTTTAGATGTGGAATTTTAAGACTGCATCAAAATTAATATAGACTTTGTAGATGTATGAAACAAATTTAAGTTGCATTGTTAATGTATTCAATAGGCAATAGCCATTATTTTAAGATTTATTTTTAAATGAAAAAGCGTGAGAAATTATAATTAGTTAATCAACTTATTTTAATCAAATACTTATAAAAAGCCTTCCAAGTTTTCTCTTCTGATTAAATTATTTGAATTTTTTTTTTTACTACTTGATTCGAAAATCTGTTAGTTCACGTATTTATCAAAGTCTGTTGTACAAAATTTGATTTTCTTCAACTCAGTTTTTTTCCTCAAACAGAAACAACGCAACTAAAGTAAAGAAAGTAAACAAAAAAATAAGAAAAATAATTAAGCATTTATTTTTTAAATTTACATATAGTTAGTGTGTATACATGCATATAGATTACATATTTTTGCATATTTTATATAGAATTTTTTGAAATGTATTCTTTAGTTATAACACTAATTCATTATTTCAATGAAGCTATCGGAATTCTGTTTAACAAAAGAATTTGCTTTTCGTTTTCAATTCAAAATTATGTTTATTCACCAAATTCTTATTCAAATGTATTTAACATTTCTTTGTAATCCCGATACTTTTCTTAAAGCATTCTTAAAAAAAAAAAGAATTTGCAATAAAAAATCCTTTTTCAAAATCGGAATTCAAAATGTTTATACGATGTTTGAAAATAATCATCCCTTTAAATAATTTTATAAGAAAACCAGACTAGCTCCTACACACTTTTTGGAGGAAAAGTCAAAATCTTCATTCAGTTATGCAAATTAAAATCGCTGATATTGTTATCGTGGATGCAGAGAGCGAAAGAAGATAGCCTTTATTTATTATTCATTAAAAAGAGGAAAAAGCTTATCCAGATGGCGATGAGATATTATTTCCAGTTCAGCTGTCATAGTATTATTTTCCGCTTTTGCTCATGTTCGCAGAGTACATTTTCAATGAATGAGTGTAAGAAATAGTTATATTATGAATGAAATGCATTAATTACTTGCATGTAGTTAAGTTGGGAGTAGTTCAAATATTATATAATATTTTATTGCATTGTATTATTGTGTTTTTTTTTCGTAAAATAGAATGAATTTTCAAGTTTACTGTCAAATTTTTCATCCATTTACCTTTTTTAATCGAAAATTAATAGGTAGTTTTATGTTGTCCTCAGATTTCTGGCTACTTGTAATCGTTTTTTTACAGCAATCATAATTTACGATTATATTTTAAGTCATTGATAAATTTTGATCTGAAGTTATCTATTCTTTTTGTCAGATGGTGTTGGAATAGGATATAGGAGTACAGTTACAATTGTTACAATTACACATATGAAATACTGCATTAATTTAAGTGACTTCAGGAAGACCTAGAATAGGCCATGAAGTTTCTATTGCTGAAAAAAAAAATCAAAATATCAAAATGCACACAAATTATTGGAATAGAACTTCCTCATTGCGTAATCCTAAGTTTTCCTCTCATAACTTGTTTTCATTTTAAAATTTGGATAATTTCTCTTCAGTAATAGAAATTTCGAGGCTTATTCTAAGTTTATCTGATTTCACTTTTTCTATGCTTTAAATTTTATATAAGTGTTGGAACTGAACGAGAATTTGCGATGAAGAATGTCTCCCGTGGTATGGAGCATCCTCGTTAAAATAATATCCTAAAACCCTGAACAATAAAAAAAGAATATTTTTTTCTCCTTTTTGCTGAAAAAGAGTATAAAAATGAAAGACATAAAATGTAAAGCTCGAAGCGTTGAGCATTTTGTTAGACATAACTTTTTTGCGACCTACTTTTTTTAGCTCCTCAAATCGTATACAACTGCGGATGTATATCAGGTGTGAAAGCTTCTCTTTCTTGGCGCTTGAACATTAATATAGCTGTTTGGAAACGCATAAGCGGAACTATTCTTGGCGGTATTCCATGATTTCAGCCGGCTCCATCAACAACCAAATAAATTATTAGCTTTTCTCCCCGAATTCTTCTTAATTTATACCATCTTTAGACGTTTACAAATTAGGATATGAAATTATAGTTTTAAAAAAGCTTCGTTCGATAAAATTAATGATGTTAGTTAGGTAAATTATAGTCATAAAACTAACCAAGAAAGGAAAGAAAATGTCTGGTAACGTTGTTTCCGAGAAAGTATTTCAACATGTTATAGTTATTTATTTATTACTTTTTTTTTAAATTTCTCTAAATAAAATATGTCAAGGGACTCAAGATAAAATTAATTAGATAATACGCTTATAGCATTTCGCAATTATTTTATTTTTTAATATGTATTGTAATATTTTAATACATATTTAACGCATATAAATTTAGGCATGTGTTAATGTTAGAAAAGTTTAGTCTTAATTTATGTTTGTAATTTTTACTCTAAAATCTTACAAGTAAAGTAAGAAAACCTCTCGAAGTTCAAAGGATGCGTAATCTGACGTTTTCAATGGGATTTTAATTAATATTTTAAATCGGCTTAACTTCTAAATTAGCTTATTATGTGTTTCAACGTTTTTTTTACATAATCTTCTATCAATTTATTTTAAATAGTTTATAATGAAGATAATGAAGTTTTTTTTTTCGGGAATTTTTTTAAAAACAAAATAGGTTCAAGAAAGGTGCGTGTACGTTTTGTACAGGGATAGACTTAATAAGTTTATTTAAGCCGGAAGATTTTACTTAAGAATTTTGTTTTCAGTCTTAAGCATACTAAGAAACAAATGTGAATAAAATAATGACTTTAAAATTAATTATATCTATAAAAAAGAAAATTCTACAAAATGTTTTTTTTTATAAGCTAAAAAAACTGAACGACAAAATGTTTTTAATGCTTTTGTTGGGGCTGATGTATACCTGAAAATAATCATTCGCCACCTGCCCCATGGCGAGTCAACGATACAAAGTGGCGACTTAAATTAAATAAGCAACTGGTCGTAATCATCATTTTCTTTTTGAAATAGTTTTATTTGTTCTTGCACGGCGAAGTCAGCAGTCAACTAAATTTTGTCACATAAATTAAATTATAATTAATTTAATTTGTCACGTAAATAAATTAAATTTTTATAGCCGTAGATCATTTCTAATATGAATTTTTTTAAAAAAATATTTAATTCAAGGAAAAAATAAGCAGCAAAGAGGGGCTATTAAACAAATAATTGTTCACCGTCCCGTTAGTGGCTACTAAGTTATAACAGTCTACCAGCCACTGGCTATTAACTGAAAATTTAAATTTTCAGGTCTAGGTCTAATGAAATTGTCTTTTATTGCAAATAAAAAATAAAATTTAGTTATGTTTAGAAAAAAAAACTTACACGAAATCTTTTTCCATAAGCTAAATAAGCTGCCCTGTATAAAATAGTTTTCGATCATAAATAATAACTCGAAATTTAGTTTTAATTAGAGATGAAAAAAAGTTGTATGAGAACTTTTTCTATAAATTTAAAATATACAAAAAATTCTTTTTTTATTGAAGCCTTCAGAAAACGCAAACCATCAATTTATCTGAATCTCATAAAGTCTACTCAATGACGCGTGGTGCATTGGTGACGGGATGCGACAACCGACGGAGTTTTTTTTTAAATTTTATTTTTTATTTTTTCTTTCTTCTTTTCGCCTTCCCATCATTTTTAATCCTATAAGGGAGTATTAATTTCCTCGCATGCCATGAATAAAGGATTTTGTCCATTTGCTTCAAGGTCATAATAATACCCATCTTTCTTGATGTGTAAGTTCAAGGCTCAAGTCACACTATGCTTGAGTAAAGTTTATCAAGTTAGGAATTTAGAAAACTTGTTTGTTTTTTTGTCTTATCGCCAAGATAACTCCATTTGTTTTCATCTTGTGTTTTTTTTAAGCAATTATCACGTTTTGTGTATGACCACACTGTTGTTTTTAGAAACGAATGTCGTGAACTCGTGTTGTTCGAATTATTTTTCTTTCAATTTTATTTGATTATAGAAAATTCCTTAAGTTAATTAACCCATTAATACCCATGGTTCTTCTTGAGGGGTCATTCCAAAAGTGCAGTCAAGTTCACAGGAATTATTTTTCCGTGCATAAATGTGACATATTATTTTTGAGTATGCTTTTCTTTTAAATGAAGAATGTGTAAAGCGTTTGATTGAAACGAAACTTTAAAAAAAAATTCTTTTGTTAGTTATGGCAATGTTTAAGAGCTAATTTGTATAGTTTGTTTCATTATTTGTTAATCAATTATTATTTTTTCCGATAAGATAGCAGTCAAGTTCAAAGGATTATTCATTAGTTGATGGGATAAAAAAATAAGTAATATGCTAAATACTTATTTTTTCAGCATAAATATGATATATATTAGTTCTAAGTATTCTTTTATTTCGAATTTTTCAGTGGTCAAATTAGTAAAGTGTTTTATTGATAGAGGAACTTTATTTTTCAAAATTTTTTGCAGTGTTCAAGATTCAGTATAGTTACTTACCATTTTATAAAAAAACATTTAATTTAAATTATGTTAATTTAATGCTTAATATTAATACAAAAATTTTTTATACAACCAATATTTTATTAAATACAATTTGAAGATTTCTTTTTTTTGTTTGGAATCTTATATATTTTCAGATTTAAGCTTATTTTTGATAGTTTGAGTACTTTTCAGGCTAAGTCAAAGTACATTTGCATACATGTCCCTTTTATTTGAATAACAGGTTGTTATTGTTAATAATAATGTGCCAATAATAACTATCTGTGATAATGAGCCATTAAAATATTTATTGCCAACTAAAAGCAAACCTTGTTTACTCGATATTCCTTTAAACATCCGGCAGGCTTAAACTCAAAAGAAAATCCGGACGAATAGGACTTCAAAGTAAAAAAAAAAAAAAAAAAAAAAAAAAAAAAAAAANATTACTTTTTTTTTCGATCTTCCATTTTATATGAATAACAGACTGTTAATAAGAATGTGCCAATAATAACTAAACCATTAAAATATTAATAATGAAACCATTAAAATATTTATTGCCGACTAAAAACAAACTTTGTTTACTCGATGTTCCATAAATTCGATATTCGTCCGGCACGCTTAAACTCTAAGAAATTCCGGACAAATAAGACTTCAAAGTAAAAGAAATAAAATACAATAACTTCTTTGATCTTCTACTTTATCTAAATAACTGGCTATTTCGAGAGTTGTATCTTCTTTTTTAAACTCTCTATCTTACCTTCCCGATAGGTGATAAAACAGTTCAAAACTGTGCTAGCACTTCTATCAAGATTAAAGAAAGCGCTTTTCGAGAGTGTGTGCAGCACGCGAGCAAAATACTTACTCGGCACACTGAGAGTGGGATCAAAAATTCGATTGATGGGGATGGGGGAAGAGAGAGGAGTACGAAGAGGAATTCGAAATGAGGCATCCCTTCCCCGCCTGTCGAGAGTATCCGGAAAAGCATTGACGATTCAGAGAAGGATGCTGAAGATACTTTTTGGTCACATGTATGTGTGTTGGTCTCGGATTTGATAGATGATGATGTCTTTTTTGCGACAGAGGGATGAGGATGGAAAGAGTGAGAGGATTTAGTCATCCTCATTCCAATATGGGAAGATAATGCCCGTGGCTGGCTGTTTTGCTTGGGGGTTTTCAGTTTGCTCGACTGATGTAAATATAATCCTAATTGTGGTATGATTGTTCATAAAATATTTCTTTTCTTGTTGTGATCGTCACTTGTTTTGTTTTTCTACTTTGCTTTATTTCATTACGGTGAGAAGGGCATTTATTACGAGTGCTGCCACGTTAATTTTATTCATTTTATAACTGTCCTTGAACAACCGACCCAATTTTGAGTTTACGATTACCAATGTTCAACTCTGTAGCCTAATACAGAAGACAGGGGAACTCCTTGATTAACTATTGGGAGGAATTCGCCCTCATGGAGGACTTTTTGATGGGACTAACCCGCATTTGCTGTACATGGAGAGGAAAAACACGAAAACCTCACACACTTAGCCTAACAGTACGTGGAGTGGTAGACAGCATGATCTGTCTACCACTGAGGATATTTTGCACCAGTACTGTAGTCGGTGCGAGCCAGGTGTGGAATTCGAATCCAGGCCATCGCTGGGATCGAACCCAGTTCACCTCGTTGGAAGGCGAGCTCTCTATCCTCTGAGCCTCCACGGCTCTTATTATGTTGCTCATTGAATTTATCTGGTATAGTGAATAAAAATATTTAATATTAAACCATTGTGCAATATTGATCAAATAGACTTAATAAGCTAATACTATAGTTAAATTTAAAACAATGGCTTAATAACCAATCAGAAAGTTCCATTTAGTTTTTCTCTCATCCCGCTCGAGAGGTCCGTCGCAGAATGTTCTTATTTCGACTGTGACCTACCTTGTGTTTCGAACTATCTGTATGCCAGATTTCATCGCTTTCGGTCGTATGATTTAGGAATCTATAAAGGACACACATACACAGACATTCTTTCACTTAGAAATGTATAAATGCGTAGCAGATATATGAGAGTAGAAAGTTTATGCAGTCGAATATCATAAGAATTTTAGATTGTCTGAGTTAATCATAGGAAATTTAAAGTTCAGTATGTACTCAAAATGTGTTTCAATTTATTTTTGAAGTTAATGTGCGTTTTCGTATTAGAAAGCAGTAATTTTGGAAGATAACAGCATACTTCAACAAGTTAAATTGGAATTCGAAAGGAAATTTTTTATATATTAAAATTTCGTCTATGAACTTTGATTGTTTGTTTATATTGCGATTAAAATATTCCATTTTGATGCTATTAACTTATCATTTTAAAAACTTATTATAATGCCGCAATAAAATAAAAATTATAAGATATTTGGCAGGTTTTCGTTCAGTAATTGTATAAAAATTTGAAACACGAGTTATTATTGAAATAGTTATAAAGCACATATAAAACATTGACACCGTTTTAATACTAAATGAGGCTAACTTTTAAATGTTATGAATAATTACATTAAAATTAAATACGCTCTAATGCATATAAGGACGCTAATTAGTTCATTGAGAAAATTTTAGTTAACTGAACAATTAATTAATAATTATTTCTGGTTTTCCTTCGCATTAATATGTGTTATTGGATAATGTTGTACCGAATCTGAGGAGCCATTATTTATGTATATAAAAACGATTTATTTTAAATATCATCGAAATATAAATTAGACTTATTTCATTTCCAATTCCCGTAACGGACGCAACTTAAAATAAAACAAAAACTATCTTAACTAAAAATCAACTAACTCTCCGACGTTTCCAAAATTGTTTTATTTTAATTTTTTTTCTTGATCTCTTTGTACTGTTCCATTAATTTCCATTGATGCTTGTGTAAACTGGATACATTTAGTACTCTATAATGCTTAGTTTTCCAAATGCATAAAATTAATATTTGCATAGTGATGTACCTGCTACAAACAAAATAAAAATTATGTATACTGTTTTGTAACTATATTTATGGCAGCTATATAATTGTAGAAAAAGGCACTCTATTTTATTTTTCAAAAAAAAAAAAAAAAAAAAAAAAAAAAAAAAAAAACTATTATTTCTTGAAATTTAGTCATACGATTTGTTTATAAATAAAAATATATATCTTGCTTTAATCGAGCCATAGTAAAATGCTAGTCGCGTCAGTATTTTAATCAAATAACATAAACCCCGCTAGTTTTTTTATTTTTTATATTTTTTTATAAACATAAAATGTGTTGCAGCCTTTCAAATTAACCATAGAATAAATCATTCGAAATTGCTCTCTAAAGTTAATCTCAAAAAATCCTCCTCAACTCCCACGACTTGTTGAAATTTAAAAGACCTCTTTTGTACTTCTCCAATCAACTTGATTGTTATTACCGTGATGAATTCAAATTACTTTTATACGCCGCGGAGAATGGGAATTACTCTAGGCGAGGTCTTATCTCATTCTCGAATGACAATCCACATTACTTTTCTGACTTGAAGCCGTCAGATCTCTTAAATCGTCGAGAAGGAGTTTTGATAATTTTGTCAACTCCTGGAGTCTTGTCTCCTGAGTAAGATCTCCACTTTATGGAGGATTGCCAGAGCAGTTCAACAACCAGAATCTTCATTATTAATCGATGAAGATCTTTCGCTATGCCTCTTACGTCTGTATATCTGGATCGATTCAGAGAAGGGATTGATGGGTATTTTATCATAGTGATATTAAATTGCTGCTAAGAGATCCTGAGTCTACTATAATAATAGTTGAGTGGAGATTAATTTTCGATTGCTGTAGGATAGATGAGTGTACCGTCTCCAGTTAAATCACTTGGATCATGATGGAATTCCTTTAAAATAATTTTGTATTTCTTTTTTAATTACTGGATGCGCTTTACTAAAGGCATCGAATATAATAATTGGAATTCCAATCGATCTAGTTGATGAAGAGCTTATTAGATGATGGGTTTAAGCTACATGAGATTTCTCGAAGAAAAAGCTTTTTTTTTAGATATTGAAACATTAATTAACTGTGCCAAAGTATTAAGGTTGGAAAAATCTTAGTGGATGAAAGTATTAAATGATAAAATTTGTGTGTTTTTGATGTTTTCTAAACGCATTTAGCTATTGACGAGTAACCTACTTTAGAAAATCAGTCTTTTGGTAGAAAGTTCAATGTCAAGAGTGCGAAATTTAAGTGTTTAGGATTTCTGGATTTCTCTAATTGGGAAGCTAACGAAAAATAAATGAAGGCAAAGTATATTCTTTACTTCCTAATAACAATGTATAAGCTTTAAAGCTAATCAATTCTCTAAAATGTTGTTTAAAACTTTTATTCTTTCAACTCTTGAAATAAAAAAAATCATTGAAATGGAATAGGTAAAAAATATTTTAAAAAATAATCTTTCTTTGTGAATCAAAAGTTTTAAGTTTCGAAGTAAAGCTGATGAAATATCTTCGTCTTAAAAATGTGCGCCATGTTAAAATACGCTCTGCAGTTTTTGCCCGTCCTTGCCAGAGATTTATTTAAATTTCTACTTCAATTTTTTCAATAGACAGTGCAAAATTTAAAATAATTGTATGGGGGTATGTCATTTTCATTACCTGATCACTTCTAGTTTTATTATTTTAAAGCAATTAAATATTAGAAATTATAAACGAAAAAATTGTAATTACGTGTTGAGGAACTATGAGTTTTTAAAAGCTTCACATGATAAAACTTGCTATATTCAAGTACGGAGATACTTATTATATCAGTAAATATTTTTACTTCTGATTTTATGTGTTGCATGTTAATTTAATAGTGCATCGCGCATCTCTTATAACATGAATCTCGTCGAACGTAGTATGTTATATTCTGTTAAATTGTTGAATTTATTAAAAATAAAAGTGAGGCACGATAAGTATTTTCAACGATTCTAAATATTTGTTACTTTCGTCTGTTTTAAATACTGATGCATGAAATATTTTTAAATGAAAAACTGATTATAAACTTTTCAAACTGTTATTCAATGCATATTATTGTTATTTCTTAACAGTGTCTAATAATCGTGTTTCTTTTTACAGCCATCCAGGCCTTGGATTCTTTGAATGACCAAATCTATGATTTCTTTTTAAATTCTCTGTCACATGGAAATTTAAGTCAAGATCCCAGATGGAGTCACCAGTGTCACTACTCGGTGGCTATCACGCGTCGTCTCCTCATCGACGCCCAAGAAGAATTCAAGAAAATGATGTCCGACAACAAGGCCCTTGGCGTCAGGATAGACAAAGACATACAGTCTGCTCATCTCCAGGTGTCAAGGCTGCGGGCTGAACTTGCCGACACCAACAAAAGGATAAAAGAAATCTGCTCTACCGCAGAAGTATCGGTCATGGCTGGAAATGTCATCACAACTTGCATGCCACCCACTTCCACCACCAATACTACAGTTATTAGCACGGCTGAAGGACATTGGCTGCAAGAGGTTGGAAAGGAACATCCAGTCACCAGGGTTGAAACATCAGCCAGAGTCCTGCGAGCCATGACTTCTTCTCCCCCTATAGCGGACAAAGGTGGTACGAAGTCACCAACGAGAGAACTTCAGCAATCGGATGTAACACGTCGCTATGTATCACCGAAACGTCAAGGGTCAAAAGATAAGCCAACGAACGGATTTCCATCAAGCCAAAGTGACATCGAATCTTCTCCAAGAGAACGGCGCACTGTGGAGGTTCCAATTAATGGAAACGAAAAGCCCCAAGTGCATCCTAGGCAGTCGCTCAGCAAAACCACGCAAGATAGTTTAACCCAAAACCAACGAGGTGATTTGAACCCGAAAGAGAAGCCAGATAGCTTGACCGAGAGTTCAGAAGCTAGCGAAGAAGGTGTCGTTTCCAAACACAGGAATCACCATCACCGTCGAGAAAGGAGATCTTTAAAAAGCAGTGATGTTCAGAAATCTGTGTTAAACGATTTGAAATCTCAGTCAGACAGTTTGAAACTTGACGATTCGAAATCTGAACTACAAAGATCAGAATCTGATGGTAACCAAAACTCAGCACCCGAATGTGATCTCAGTATTAACGGATCTCCTTTTAAAGAGGGTAGCACGAAATCCTCTTTGGATGATTCAGCATTCAACAACTCTACGTCAAAATCGCTTCAACCAAATAATAAAGTTACTGATGACTCCAAAGTAGATGAATGTTGTATAGATCGCCATAGAAGTAGTCCACCGGTGAAAGACGAATCTAACGCACAATGTTTTTCTTTCACGAAAGACTCCCCCCTCCTCTACCAGCCGAAAGATTCCAGTAATGGTCATAGGTTTAAGGCCAAGACAAAAAGTGATCCCTTAGACAAACGCGGTGATAAAAGTGCTCAAGAATTCTCAGTGCTTTCAAGCCCTAGTTCTGTGATGAAACATAAAACTAATATTTCCAGTTACCATAGAGGAATAAGTAATTGGGAAAATAGGCATTTCGAACGAAAAGACGCTTCGTATCCCTGGTACAAAACGCAAGATTCCTCCGGCACTAGTGGCAAAAGCCCAATGGAGGACTCATCCTCTAAAGATGAGATATCCGATTGTCAGGATCGTCTGTCTTCTGATTTCTGTGATCGTAGACCTGAAACAGATGATTCGAATGGTAGGTATATTGTATATGATTCGAAAGATTCTAAAAGATCCTCACGTGAGTGGAGGACTGCACTTAGTGAAAGTTACAGGGAGCAGCAAGTGCCGGATGCTTGGATTGACTCAAAGGATCAATTGGATTCGAAAGAGTTAGATAATAAAAATCAAACTCGTGATAAAAGTGATCAATTGCCTGGTCCAAGTAATTTGTGTGCTAAAACATCTGTCAACTTGGATTACTCTCTTTATAATAGTAAGTAGAAGTTTTATTTTAATTATTTTCTTTCAAAAGCTAATATTTGTTCAAAAAGCCTTATAAATAAGGTGACCAGATTTATAAAACATGATTTGAGGACAAGTCCTCCAAAATTCCTCTAAAAATTTCACAATTTAAGCACGCCCATATATTTGTATAAATTTTTAATTACATGCGCAACTAAGATTTTTTTAAAAAATTAATAATTAATATCAGCTTTGTGCTCTTCATCAAACTTAACGTTCTTCCTCAATCTTATTTCATTACTAATCAGTTTTGAAATATCATATATTCTGTCTTTGAAGGCATGTAAAATGAATGAGTATATGATTATTAAAATTTGTTTTATTTATTACTGAAATTATTGTAAGACATAGTATGGCGTTTTCATCTGTTAGCATGGGGCTTTTTTGTTTTTCATTTGTATTCTCTGTGAGACAAAATTATCTTATTTCAAAATTTTCTCTTCTTCTTTCCTTCGTTGATATTTTGCTGCCTATGAAAAAGATTTTATGTTTGAGAAGAAATTCAAGGTCATGTGTTAAAATTTAAGGACCCTTTCTGTTCTCAAAGAGTTTGAAAGGTTTTTAGGACAATTAATGAAATTTGATGATTGTCCCCAAGATTTAAGGTCACCTTACTTATAACTCAATGTTTGTTATCCATTTTACTGATTGCTGCTACTGACTTTATAATGTTACTGTAATATTTTCAATTATGCAAACATGGATTTGTTAAGATAAATGGAGTTGCCATACCAAGAAATAAAATAACACTGAAATTCCTATAACTTTTTTGATGAAAATCAAAGACAATTATCTTATGAAAACCTTAAAGCTATAGACTTATCCGCATTACACATTTCATTTGTGCAAAAAGTGTTGCAAAATGTCCTATAATATGCGAAATACAAAAATGTCCTACAATATGTACAAAAATGTCCTACAATATGCGAAAGAATGCTAAAAATTAAAATTTATCATTATCAATTTGCACTAAAAATGTGCTTTAGTCAAGATTAATTAAATAACAATCGAATTTATTTAATTGAGTTTTCTTTAGCATTTTTTATGGCATTTCATTTTTTTTCTTTTGAGCTGCATATTTCTAAATAAAAATTGTATTTCCTTTCCTGCCATTACAAATACTTAAAGCTCTGGTCTTAGAAGGAAATAAAAAAAGTAGTAATGCCTAATTTTTTTTGTTTAAAAACCAAGTAGATATTTCTTTTTGTCACCTACATTTTATCTTTAAAAAAGCACTGCTGCGACTTTAAATCCAAAAATTAACATTTATGTTATTAATGTATTTTTGTAGACAAGAACTATTTATTTCGACAAAAACAAATCTTAATAATGATACACAAGGGCTGCAACACTTATATTTTTTTGGAAAAGGAGTGGTTCTATTAAAAAGAAGAGAGCATAAATGGATTAAAAATTTGATGGCCACGATTTAAAGTTTCTTAATGGCGAAAAGAAAAAAAAAAACATGGATTAATTCCCTAGGTTTATTCCTCGTGGCGTGCTAACTACTCACATAATAGCCCAGTTTGTCGCTGGAGGGTTCTATCTACTGGTAACTGAACTATGCTGTCACGCCTGGTTGTTGTTTTTGTTTCTTTGCTTTCATGCTATCTAAATTGCTTTCATTAGGTTAGGATTTTTCGAGCCATTTCCTCTTTCTGGCTCATCTCCAAACGTTGTATCACATTCCTTACCCACGGAATAAAAATCTATGGGAGTTGGAGGAAAAAGAGAGAAAAAAAAACTGGATAACATATCCTTTTTTTTCCCTCCTCCGATTTATTTACTGGAGACAGAATTTGGAATTGTGTATGGTAGTACCTGCCTTTACTTAAAAGCAAGTGAAGCGCTGTGATTGATGTTTACTGTTACTTGTAAAAAGTTTTGCTCTCCTGGGAAGGACAACATCTGCCTGATGAAATTCTGTAAACTTCCCCTTCCAAAGTTAGCTTTGCCATTGAATTGTTAGTTTATTTATTTTGGGAGATACGCATAGTAGTTTATTGAGTGCTGTTTTTGTTTATTTACTGTGACGGGTGCAAAAACTTTTATACAGTCTCTTTTTCTTAATTTAATAAATTATTTTTTGTATTTTTATTCAGAAGTGTTGGTTTTTTCTCTCCATTTTCTCTCATCACAAAAGCACAGCAAATGTTCTTATTCCCGACACAATTACAGCTATAATAAAATAATAACCACGATGAAGCTTTGAATAATTTTTAAAACTAGTTAGTTTAATTAAAAATAAGTAGGAAGAAAAAAAAATACTACAAATGGAAAATACAAAATTTAAGAAAAATTCAATATTACATAAGCATGTTTTGGCAATTTTGGAGTCCTCCCTTCCCAACAGAAATAAGCAAATTATAACCCATCCCCCATGCTTATGCGAGAAAGTAGCAATCCTTCGTTTTTTTTTTACTTTTATTATTATTATTTTTTTTTAATTTTTCATTTTTTTGTTTTTATTTTGACTTTTATTATAATAATCTAATTTTAAGATGAAGTTCAATTAAAGTTGTAGTTACAAAAAACAAATATTTCATTTTATAAAATTTTGTGTACAATATTCTGAAAACAGGAATATTTTATCGTGTTTTCATTCTATAGTCAGAAATATCGATCTCTGAAGCTCTTGGAAGAAATTTTTTTCTCACTTTTTTTCCCGAATTTAATTTCAAATTCTGAGTGTAATTTTTTGCTAAATTTTTTTTCCTGCATTTTTTAAAAAGATTTGAATATAAGGGGAGTTTAATGTCTTATGCAAGCATTGATCATCTTGCCTCTTATCAACAAAAATAAGCAATCCCCTCTCCCGTTAAGTGTTCACGTAATCTAGGAACAAACCTTTTTATAGCGTCATTTTTGATTCTTACAGCAAATAGCTATAAAAAAAGGCAGATTTTTTATTATAATTTAGATTTTTTTCCAGTTAACAAACAAACAAACGCATCACGTTCTAATTTGATATGGCAGAAAATCAATTTCATCGATATTTTATTCTACTTGAAAGGAAATCAGAATTTAACGACCTTCACTGAAAAAATTCTTTTTTTGATAACTCATTACTTTCTTTCAATTAAAACGCAATCCTAAAGTCATTACTTTCTTCTTCACATCTGCAGATAAATTATTGACTGACAGCAAGCATAATAGATTTTTCATATACAACTCTGAAATAGATAAAATATCAATTTCTGGAAATTGAGGACTCATTCATTTCGATGATTGATTGGATAGCTCATCATACAATTTTTGTGTGATTCAAATGGCATTGACTTTTAGTGATTTTTTTTAATCTAAAGTAAAGTAACTCCTGATGAATATATGATTTAATTTGTACATATTTCCATCAATATCTGTGCGTTTCTTTTATTTTGTAGTGATTGATTATGATTTTACATAAACTTTTTTGCCCTTTTTTTTCCTTTCAAGATTGAATAGATTCAAAATATCTATTACGATTTACTTGCTTCTAGCCGTGGTGGCTCAGGGATAGAGCGCCCTTCTTCCAATGAGGGGACTTAAAATCGCTTCACAGCGGTGGCTCACCGGTGCAAATTCCGCACACGGCTTGCACCGACCACAATGCTGACGTGAAATATCCTCAGTGGTAGACGGATCATGGGTTAGAGTCCCTTGCCATCAGGCCAACCGTGAGAAGTTCTCGTGGTCTTCCTCTCCACGTAGCGCGAATGCGGGTTAGCTCCATCAAAAAGTCCTCCACAAAGGCAAATTTCTCCCAATACTCGATTCAGGAGTTCCCTTGTCTTCTGGATTGGGTTCAAAATTACAAGGCTACGGAGTTGAACATTATAAGTCGTAAACCCATAAAATTGGGTCGGCTGTTCAACGACGGTTTTAAAATGAAATAAAATATATTATTTGCTATATTGTTCGAAAAAGGCAAGCTCTTTTACCAATAATTGGTATGGCAGGTATACAACACCATAGCACGGCTTACGGTTAAAATTTCGACAGCTATTTCATAAGGGATCATAAACAAATCTAAACAATTCCTTAGTAACCAAGTTTTTATTTCTATTAAGAGAAAAATTTCAATAAGAAGACACTACATCATCAGAAACAATTTGGTAAAAAATAAGATTAAGACACGGTAATTTTAAGTCGCTACTTCTAAAATAAATTAAACTTGTTCTTTTCCCCCAGTTATTTCTCTACTGCTTGTAATATTATAACGTTATTGCTATATAACTGATAAGAGAACGATAGTTTTTGTAACATTTCCTAAGACATTATCAAGCCTTGTTCGTAAAAAAAAAGGCAAATAATAAAGCTGGCAAATAAAAGTTTTAATTCCAAGGGGGAGAAAAAGGTTCTAAGGTATTACAAGGCAGAAAAAAAAATAGAGTTGGAGTTTTTTACCCTAAGGTGATTCCCAAGGAAAAAAACTCAATTAATTACTTAAACTTAATTTTCTTTTCAAATAAGTTTCAATAGGCTATTTTTTTCTTTTTAAGGAATAGAAGATGAAGCTATTGAAGTGTAATGCTCGAAATAATATATTTATATATACATGCATTTTTCTTTCTTTTTTTGTTATTTCGACGCCAAATCTAAATTTTTCCTTTTGTTTTGTAAAATATAATTGCAGTTTTTTAAATATTTTCATTTATACACATGAAAATTAGAAACCTTTTAAATCTAGTAATTATTTTGTAAAATTTTTCCGGAATAAATCAAATTTGTTTCAGGAACAGAGAATCATTATTTTACTAAATGATCGTATAACTGAGATAAAATTATTCAATTCATTCCCAAAATAAGCGAGAATGTAGATCCGAGAGTACGTATTTCTTTGGAAATGATTTGATGTTTATGCCCGGGTAATAAATATATTAACCACGATAGGATGGCACTAAAGTTTATTTGCTGGATAAAAGTAACACGTAATCTGATAAATATTTTTTCGTTTACCCTTATCTGGTCTGAATTGATCTTAATATAGTCTATGTGCAAACAAATGATATTCCATCACTTCGTTCAGTTTTATGTAATAACACTTTAATGATCTGCATAGGGGTGTGCGATCTAAATTATGAAAAATACGTGTAAATTTTTCAAATAACATTAGTGTGAAATAAAAAGAAATACTAATTTCATTTTGATTAAAAATTTAATTTTGTTGATTAAGTCGCAATTAATTTTTAGTTTTGTGAAGTGAAAAATACACGTATTCAAATCAGATTGATACGAAAAAGCAGGAATTTTATAGTTGTAGGCAACAGTGTTTTATTTTCTGAATAATTATTGAGCAAATGTATTTTTTATCTCCTCACTGAAGCTATCTTGAATTTTGGAAAGCAAACAAAATAATTTTCGTATTTTTATCTAAATGCCTGTTTAAATTTCACCATGAATAGCCCCCACCAAACTGCCCAGGGTGTGTGGTGGGTAGAGCACTTACCACAATTCGGCCGGTGTTCGATTTCCCTTGCTAAAGCAGGATGTTTGATCTGATTGAAATTTTCTCCTAGTTGTTCGTAATTCTCACCAATGTTGCGTTCATGCCCGGCTAGGTGGCGTGGTTTAGAAGCCGGATAATTACTACTCTTCAATTCAAAATATGGTGTAGGGCCAGTATTGCGAATGAGGCAGTTTTTCTTCGGATCATAGTTAACCACTTGAACTGACAAGAAATTCCCAGAGGAGCCTACAAAAACAGTCGGTTGCAACTCACTTAAAGGTGTTAAGTAATCATTGCCTTATCTCATCTTGCACGGAAGATCTTTTTCTTCCCTGTGATGATTGCCTACCCACGTGAACGGCACGTTGTTGGCAATTTTGTGGCTTAAGCCTCTTTACGTGTGTCGTACGTCTTTACAGTGCAAACAGTGGTTACAGAATACTAGAAGCTCTGGCACAGCGTTAACAACCAAACTAACATTTTATTGGATTAATTTCTAACAACATAGAAAAAAGCACAATTATACCAGGAAAATAAATATACGATCGTTTCGGTATTATAATGAAGCACATTAAGTGTCGAAATACAGAATGGGTGAGATACAAAGAGATGCTGCAGAATTTTTCAAAAAAGTATTAACAAGGGAAAAGGAATTGATCAAAAGAGTAACTGTTGATAAATGTCCAAACTTTTGTCTTGTTTCTCCACCCTAATGATCAGTCCTTTTTTTTTTCCTTTGTAACCTGTTTAAAATCTCTCACGCATCTCTGTGTTTATTTGTTAATTTTTATTTTATTTTGTGTTGCTTCATTGAAGAAGGTGCTTCATTATTATACCGATAAGATAATACGTCAGTACAATATTTGTGCTTTTTTTTTTTCAATTTATTTTTAAACTTTATTAGCTTTCCTAATGCATTGTATCGAATATTAAGTCTACGATACCAACATAACTCAGTGATCCTACTTTTACGTCTATTTGACTTTCTGGTTATTTAGTGGTATTTTAGTGGTTTATAACTTCGTTTGGTTTCGCTATGACGAGTACTTAATAATTTTTGTGTTTGCCGCAATATACCCACTTTCGGCTCTACATTCAGCCACCAATCAGCATATATCTAACTATTTCAGTCTTGAATGTTATGCTATACGAAATGTTTACTTTTTTTATTGGGCAAAACAAATCACGTGGTTAAGCTTGGGTATATGTATTGTCACGCTGAATCAATTTTTGGATAAGATTTAATTGGATACCTGCAAGCGATGTTGCGCGTGTGTATTGAATCCGATTGGCTGACCCATGCGTGACGTCAGTCACTTGTAGAATCCAAACGCTATCAAAAACACTAATCAACCAATAAACCTTAAATTACATATTGCTAAAATGTTTTTTCTTCGATATTTCCAAAACTTTTTAAATCCGGTCAAGCATAGAACTATCAATCAATTAAACTAAAAGATTGGCAATCTCCGTACATTTTAAATGCTCCTATAAGTGAAAGAAGTAAACAAAATGTACGTTTCCAACTTAAA
Source organism: Parasteatoda tepidariorum (assembly GCF_043381705.1). Taxonomy (NCBI): domain Eukaryota; kingdom Metazoa; phylum Arthropoda; class Arachnida; order Araneae; family Theridiidae; genus Parasteatoda; species Parasteatoda tepidariorum. The sequence continues at coordinate 86,814,703 of NC_092204.1, read as the reverse complement.
TGTATAATTAATTTTATCATTCAAATATTTACTTCAGTGAATAACAGAACTCAGGACTTTTTTTCCCCTGATGTTTTCCTACAGAAAATATTCTCATAAAATTCAATTCTAAGAGCTCGATAAAGTGCACACAATGCAGGCGCAGTTAAAGAGACGTTATTAATCTTTTCAGAAATTCCTTCTAGAAGATAGCGGGATTAAGCGCCAACAAATGGTGCCTAATTACTTCGAATGATGAATTTATTCGAGAGCACCCCGGTGCCTCCGTTTCATACGATAATTAATCCTTTTAAATTCTGGTAAAATGTTTCAACTCGATAAAGATACCTCGAGAAGTACGAAATAATTACTGGCTAGCGAATTTTTAAGACTAATTGCGTAGAAAGAACTTCATTCCCATTTTGCGGATAAATTTTAATTGGTAGCGTGGGTGAAATATTTTTTTAGTGCTATTTTATTTGTTGCTTCACATTTTCAATAGGATTTATTTAGTTAGTAGTGATGAATTACTTTGCCCATACTGATGGTATGAGTGAGGGTGTGTACACAGAATGAAAAGTTTTTTTTTAAAAAAAACTTTATTGAACAAAATTTTGACGATAACATGTTTTTTGTATACGGTGAGTTGCGTCTAATTCGGTTTTCAGTAGGGATCTCATCTCATATAATTCCCTTTTTCAATTGCATAGAGTAAAGTACAGTGTATCTAGCCAAATATAAAGTTAAATTTAACTTTTTTTTAAATTTTTATATTTTTAATATATTAACTTTAGCGCATTTTCACAAAAATACTTCTTCATAAAAATAATTTTTAAAAACTATAAGCTATATACCAGCTGTATGAATACAAAAGCTCGTGAATATGGTGTATTTATTCTTCGTACGTTAAGTTTTTTTTTGTATTATTTGTTTGACATGTAATGAGAAAAGTTTTTTTTCTCCATTGAACAAATGTAGAAATTTTGCTTGGAATTCAACATTAACTTACAGCAACTAATATTATTAACCACAATTATTTATTGGTTACATTTCCCTGCAATAACATCACACAACAAACACCACGAACTTTTGAAAACTCTTGATACCTATCTAAAAGCATAACATTAGAACCTAGAAAGGAAAGCAAGTCGTGAATTAATTATTTGAAAACTTTACACTGTATTATGACCATTGCGGTGCAATGCATAGAAAATCATTTTGATGTGCAAAAACGAAAAAAAGAATATGCGTTAAAATAATATGACGGTCCAGTTTTTAATTAACAAATAAATAGAAGCTGAAACTGTGGAAAATTAAATGGGAAAACTATTAATTACTGTGTTGTACCATAAAAATACAAACCCTTCGATTCAGCATTTTTATTGAATATATTTTTCATACTTTTTTTCAATATTTTGTATTAGTTTAGGTTAAAATAAGTGAAAAATTTTACATTTAACGTTATAATAATTTATGAAGTACAGCATAAAACACCGATGTCTTTTTCTGTGTCAAAGGTAAATTCTTCCAAAGACTGCTCACTTTCAAGCAATTATTTTTCAACATATGCAGTTATTTAAATATAAGAGAAGCAGCTATAAATCATGGAAATTTCTTTTATTTGCAAAGCCAATTATTGATAAATTTTTAGATAAGAATGAAAAAAAATTTCAAACTACTTTCTTATGGATTTTTGTTTTAGTGCAAATATAATTCCGATAATCTAATATATCTTTTTAGTAACCATTACAGTTTTTTATAATTAAAATTATTTTTAAATATTATTACTTTTATATATTATTATTTTTATATATTATTTATTATTAAAAATATAAATGTATTTTTGCTTGTAATTAGAGCGTCAGAAAAATCTTTAATAAAAGGGACACCATTTGCCTCAAAGGGTTAGGAAATAAAAGTTTTTATAATTATTGATTTTATTTATTTAGTTATACCTTTATATCACACAGTAAGTAACATAACGCTGTAAGCTTGTAATGTTACCGACAAAGTTTGAAATATTTTTTTGCTTAAAATCTATTTCGAAGGAAAAGTCATAGAAAATAATCATTTTATGACTAATACTTCTTTAAAACCACATTGCATTCTTTTTTTTTATCTCATCATTATTTATGCACCATTGGTTTCAAATGCTAAAATGTTTATTTCTTTAATATGCGAAAATATTTGTTTTTTTCCCAGGAAATCTTTTTTTTTTCCAACACTACATTCAATTTCCTAATTGGAGAAATTGAGTTTATTGTCGTAAAGAACTTCAATTTTTTTTTACAAAACTTATGGTTTTGAAGGTAAATGTATCTGTCACAATGAATTCCTACAGTTAAAATGCTTGCTGTAGGAACAATAAATGTACATTTTTATTGCTTTTAAACTAAATGGATAATTTATTTCTTTAAGATCTTCTCTATAAGATTAAATGAGATTTTTTTTAATAAAATGCATGAAGAAAATTTAAAACGCATTAAATGTGTATTTTATAGTTTAAAACTATTCAACTTTTCACTTCTCTCTAAGCAAACATATTTTTGAAAGGTCAATTTTCTTCAGAAAACGCGGATTTTACGATCCTGAAATACTTAAGTGATCATTGATCCTTTTGTTTTTGTGTCAGACCCAGTTTGTAACACTATTTTCTGCTGTTACCTTGAACATGTAATGCCATTTGTTTTTGTTTTTTAAGTACATATTGCAGTGTTTTGTTGCTACAAGCACATACTATCGATTGCTTTACGTCACCTTGAGTGCTCATTGCTTTTTCTTAAACTTGAGTTCGTATTGTCGTTTGTTTTTGTAACCTTGAGTACTTCTGATATTTAAGTTACTTGAGTTTGTTTTCTTCAGTGTGTATTATTGTTTCTTTTTGCCCCTTTGCGTACTTATTATCGTTTATTTTTGTCAGCGTGAGTACGTATTTTTTTTTCGCTACCTAGAGTTTGTATTGTTTGTTTTTGTTACCTTGAGTAGTTTGTCTTAGCTCAATTAAATTTCAGATTCAGCAAAGATTTCTTTTTCGTAAAAATGTTATCCTTACTTTTTTTTGAATAAGTTTTCTTTAAATATTAATATATTTTCAACTTAGCGGCTGAGTTAAATTCACTGGATTTATAAAGCTGTATATGCAATTATTATATTCATTATTTCGCTATTTTTTTCATTGTAAATCTTAGATTTTTAATTATTTTTTTAAACTTTGCAATTAAAAACTCAGTAGGATATAGTGTTTCATCCATTTTCATATGCTTCTTTAATTAACTATTTCACTAAAAGCTCTTCATTTTCGAATTAAAACGTTTGATAGTGAAAGTATTACCCATAAAATCATTAAAAACTGTCGCAATTAAACTAATAGTTTCTCTAAAATAAAGGTTTATTTGAAAGAGATACCTAACACCTAGTATCTAAACTACAGTAATTCTTTTCATTTCTGCACCGTTACCCATTGTATTTAATCCATTCTAAGTAATTGTATCAAAGACTTGCGTGCAATTCTACAGGTCGGCGATGGTTTCTATGGTAACTAAACTTGGGAACAATCCTCTGAGAAAATTTTAATTAAAAGCAACTCAAGAGAGCCGCCTGTTGTTCTGAAATGCACAGGAATCCTCTTTCTAAAGCAACTCTTTAAAAGAATGAAAAGAAACAATAGAGGAAGTGTGTGCATTTTGAATTAGCAGAAATACTTTGCCACTATTCAGCGTCAATCTCAAGATTAAATGGTTGTACTATCTTTGTAATGGGAATATTTTGGCACAATAAACCGCAATGGGTGTTAGGCTGTATGACTTTGCAAAAAACAGAAAAATATTATGATAATTTTTTTAATTATGTTTTTTTTCTCCATATATGGATTTTTCAAAAGTAACATTTGACTACGCTTGAGAATTTAATTAACGATTTAATGAAGATTAAAAGAAAACAAAAGGAATAGGTTTGGAAAGAATTGTGCTTAAACTTCAGCCTTTTTTTTTATTTTTTGAGGTGAGTAATCTTTTTTTTTTGCCAAAGGTAGGATCTGAATCAATATATTATGGCCTTAATTGCAATATTTCATAAAATGTTTAGTCGTTGGGAAATTACCTTTCTTTCTTTGAGCGGATCAGGGCAATGTGCCTATAAACTACACTTTTACCCTAGATGTCATCGAACTGTACCTCTGTGTTGTTTCCGACTAGGCACTTTACAAGTTTATGGGATTTCCACTAGATAACAACACAATACTTGGAAACATTTGATTGTCTTCAGGAAAAGTGTGGTGTTTTCCCCCAAACAGCTTCAATTGAATAATTTGTAAATGTGGCTTATCATTATATTGCTTCAAGCCCTTTATTTACAGCTATATGTTAAGAATGCCTTTAAAAATTGAAGTCTAAAAAACTATGCATATTAACATATTAGAAGTCATCAGATACCGTTTCTTACATTTCATTAAGAAGAGCAAAGCAGATATTAAAATCATAAAAAATTATTTTGTCTTGTGAGACTGGAATGCATTCGCCTTTTGCTCAGAATCCTCTTTAAACTTCATTCTCACATCGCCCGAAAAATTTTATTTTAAAAAAGGGGGGTCACAACAGGAAAACCTTTTTTTTAATCTTTATTTCTCACTTAAATATTATTTGAGACCCCTAATGTGCAAATAATATGCAAAATATGCTACACTAATATGTGTTAATATCTGTTGAATCCGTATTGCGGAGAATATATTCACTTACTGACTTTTAAACCAATTGTACTAACTGTTTCAACTCTTTCTGAACTGCAACAGTTTTGATGATTTGGAGCGCAATGTACCGACTCTGTGTTTCAAAACTCGCCCGTTTCTAAGACAAACTGAATGGATGTTTAAGTTCGAAGTGCAGATGCAAATAAATAATATTCACTTTCATTTTAGGTACTTCCAAGTCATCTCAGGAAGAGGGTCCAACTAATTTGGCTTCAGAATTAGATTCACTGAAGATCAAGAACAGCGCCCTTCTCAGGGATCTCGAGGAAGTGATGGAATCGAGAGATGATAAAGCGAAGGAAAATGCTGTCATGTCTGCCAAATTAGAACAAATAGAGAAGGAATTAAAACATGCCAAAGAAGCTCTTTCCGGTAAATAATACTCTTTCCTCCTTTTTAAGAGCACCTTCTTGTTAGCATTTGCATCAGTTTTATGCAAATGTTTTTAAAATACAGGATCTTCCGTAATTACCACCCTGAATGTATATTTTTAGAATCCTTGACAAAAAGAATGTATACACACTAGATCGCAAATTAATATTTGCAAATGTCAAAAATGCTACGAAAATCTTTCGAATTACTACTGAGAAAGGCGGAATCAAAAATATCAAAATCAGTTTGATTTTCTGATAAAAATTAAACACGTCTTTAATAATCACCTTTTAACTCTTCTCTGTTTCTTTTGGCAATCAAACAGGCTTTATGTTTTCAATGCTGCCTTCCTTGGCAGTGATTTGAAGGATTAAAATGCAGTGTAATTTGTGATTTATTGCATCTTTATTTCCTACTTGATTAAATATTAATTTATCACCTCTTATCACTTCATTTTTGACAAAGATTTCAGAAATATATATTTAGGACGGTTAATATACAACACCCTGTTTCTTAGAGTAGCTCCAAGGCTATCTAATTCGGCTTCTAGTAATTCTAAGGCTAGATATTCAGTCCAAACCTTATTTTAGCATTAACACCCTTATTTGGCCTCTCTGTTTCTATATATTCTCAATAAATAATGTTCAATATTGGATCATCATATCACGCTAAATTTTTGCATCTTCAATAAGGTGTTAAATTGAGCTATATTTTCGTTTATGAGGAACCGTGCTATGGTGTAATCTAGTTATGTAATGGTTAATTTGCACGATACTATGGTACACACCAACGTATTAAAGGAATGTGAATAACTTCATGATTTGACGAGCTTTTAGCCCAAATTTATTCGGATTCGAACTTTTTGTCTGAATCATGTTTTTTTTTATAATGATCACAAAATACTTACTTGTATCAGTTATGAACGATCATTGATTTTCACACTGCTGCAACAAATTTTTATAAACGAACAATGATTGATTCTCACATGTATCAGTTATAAGCGTTATTTAAAAATAACTCTTTCATTTAAAAAAAAAAAAAACTTTTAAAGCAAGTGAAGAGTTAGTGTCCAAACTTTTACTGTGCCTTGGACCTTTCTTCCCTTCCAAATCTTCTGGTCAAACAACTGCTTTTTTCTTCTTTTTAACGCGGGAGGATTTTTTCTTTAGACATCTGGGCAGATTGTTAGGCTGAGAGATTTTGTCAGTTTCCATCACCCTCTTTTCGAAGCTGAAGCAGAAGGAAAGACTGTAAGAGGAGCACCCCTGACATTTAAGTTTTTGTGACAGCAAACTGGCGTTCAATATAATATTCTACTTATATCGAACTGTCAAGATTTGCTCAGATCATTCCTTTATTTACGTTCGAATTTATAAAATTCAAAAGAATGGATTTTTCTCCAAAATCGAACGATTTGAATAACGTAATCTTTTGGGAATTGTTTACTGTATAATTTTCTCGTGAATGGGTGTTTTATTTGTTTTGTTTTTTTGTTGTTGTAGTGTTTCAATAGAGCTTACAGTACCGTTTTATTTAAAAGTATATCACTAAACATGTTTTTTTTCTTCTTCCTTTTGCAATGACCTAATGAATAAATGATGAATACTATCATTTTTAATTCGTTTACTTAAGTTTCATTCAGTCAACTAACTGTTTTGCGCAGAAAATTATTATTATTTATTTTTTATACAAATTAATTGTAATTAAATTGATAATGGTAAATTTTAATATTTGTAATGTGAAAAGTTTGAAATTTCTCATTAAAAAAAACAGTGGGTCGTGGAGTTTGACGCCGCAATTTTTAAAGTTGCTGGTGGCAATGTGGCCAGCATTGCACTACGAACGAAGATAGATGGGCTTCAAGCTGCCGCCGCGGATTGAACCCCAGTCCTTTTTTATAACCTGCGTTTAACAGTTGACCCGATTCTGTGTTTACTATCAATGTGCAACTGAGTAGCCTTGTAATTTTGAACCCAACCCAAAAGACAATGATACTCCTTGATCAAGTATTTGGACAAACTAGCTTTCGTGGAAAACTTTTTTGATGGAACAATGAATGGACCTACAATTGCGTTACATAAAGAAGAAAGCTACGTGAACCTCCCATGGTTGGCCCGACGGAGAGGGAATTCTAACCCATGACCCGTCCTCCAATGAGGACGTTAGCACTGTATACAGTGCGAGCCCGGTGTAGAATTCGTATGAACCAACAACAGCTGGAATTCGAACCTGGAGCACCTTATTGGGATATGAACGTTCTATCCCAAGAGTCACCGCGGTTCCACAATAACCCCAGTCCTTCTCAATAACCGCCCTTAAACCATCGAGATCGAAACCTATATTTATCTTAAAATTTCTAATTCATTCTATTTATGCAAGGCTTTGCCTTTTCCAACTTACTAGTTAATATTAACCTTGATCCTTAATTTTTTTAGAGTAGATAAAGATTAAATACACTTACATTCTAAACGTTTATTTCTATGGAATCTCATCCTTATCGAAGATTCGTCTGGAAAAATTAAGTGTTGTCTTATTATCTCTAATTTGTCGTTTTCTTACCAAATATTAAGACTATTAATCTCCGTCCAAGGAACAAGCAAATTGACCTCAATTAACCCTATAAACCATTGTTTATCGCGTCTATCAACGGCACTTATTTGTTAGAAACATAATTTTTTTCCTACTCTAAATTCAACGAGGCTAGAATGATCACAAAGCGACAAGGTTAGAAGCGTCGTAAAAATATGTCGGACATGTTTGTAGATTAACAAGGAGTGATGATGTCGGTTGTTATTCTGTTTGATTCATGAAGTGTTTATTTCATCTTTCATGAATTCTTTCGCATTATTTTATATATTATTGTGGTTAAAAAGAAGTATTTTTTTGCAGGTAAATTTAAAGGGAAATCAAATAATGCTAACTTCAATTCAGGTTTTGATTGACTTCAATGTATTTTATTGGAGAGGGTACTGGAATATGAGTTAGCATATTTTTTTGGAGAGATTTAAAGTTCTATATTGTTTTAAGGCAGTTTGCACTGCCAAAACGTTTAAATTTTTATATGTGTATTTCTTTAAGAAATTAATATCTTTAATTTGTTCCAAGTATTTTTTTCCTGAGAAACGTACTTTTCAAAAAATGCTTCGTGGGATAGCTCAAAACAATTTTTCTTTAATGTTAGAACAATTTAAAAACTACAATGACAGTTCCTTGCCAAATCAGTGACTTGCGACGTTCTCCGTCACAACTGGACCACTTCTTCAAGTTGAGAGAGAACATATAGATTCTGATTAACGTTCTAATTTTTAATGCATTTTCTTCAAAATATTCTCAAAAACATAGACAGTGTGTTAATCATATTTAATGTATGAAATATATAAAAAAAGATTTCAATAATGATTTAAAATAATAAAAGGAGCACAGAGTAGCCTATTCGTGTCTGGTGCCAGTAGACCTTTTTTAGGGACGCTTCTCAAAAGGTACTTAAAGTTAACAGGAATAGTTTTGAAATAACTCTAGCCGTAGCTGTAAGTATCAAGAACGCTCAAGCGTATCACTTGAAGAAAGAAAGTTTTAATCTTTACTGATTGTTTTATTATAATATTCATATTACTTTCTTGTAAAGCGTAGTTCTTTAAACCAGTTTCTTCTTTTTTAATTTTCGACTTATGAACAGAAGTATGACAGCCACTCATAAAATCACTAGGTCAAATCAGTCGCTTTTTATAATCAAATCTGCAAAAATGGCATCATTACAACATCAAAACCTACTGAAACCATACTTTTGAAACCATACTAATCATTGTTGCCGTTTTTGTAAAATCAAATTTTTGTCTGAACTCGTATCAAAAAATAAATAACTTTGCTTTTGTCTGAATAATTTTAGACCATATAAATAACAAATTTCACTTTGACCTTACGAACAAAAATAATGAAGTTACAGGTGTGGATTTCACTTCCTAGGGCAGTGTTTCCCAAAGTGTGGTACGCGTACCCCCAGGGGTACGGGAACTGTAGCGGGAGTACGCGTTCTTTTGCAAAATATCTTGCAACAAACGAAAATTTCAAAAATTTTATTTAAAAACAAAGCTAGTCATGAAAATTTACGATTATGTATTTTTCTATTGGCTATTTTTTGCAGACATAACAACTAATACTTAGTGATGTCAACAACCAGTTGTGGTTTTTAACTTCATTCTCCATTCTAAATAAGCATATTTTTAAAAAAATACATTAATTACAAATTATTTAGAAAGGGTACACGAAAGTCACAAGTTTGAGAAACATGTCCTAGGGGAATTGAAGGTTGAAAATTAAAAAATTATGAAACAGGGATCGTAAAGGAATACAAATAAAAACTGTTTAAACTTCAATAAGTTAAATCAATATTCAACAGATGTCAGAAAAGCGCTTGATGTTTAAAATAAACTAAGGCGAAGAAAAAAGAAATAAAAAAAGTTACCAGATATTGTAAATTTTTTAACCAAATCTTTAATTTTTAATTTTGTTAATCAGACAAATATGCAATATTTTATGACGCTGAAGTAAAAAATGCAGCTCATGTTTTTTTTAAATTTCAAATTTAGATTCCTTAAAAAATAAAATGTAAATAAAATTATCACTGTAGTTTTTTAGTGTATTGGTTAAGTTTAAATTGTGAAACATTTTTCCCCTAAGTGTAGATGTTGTGGTTTTAAAATCAGCTTCCTGATAAAATCAAATGTTCTCAGAACGGAGATTATTTAAATAGAGGGAGGGCATTTTGCAACTAATAGTTTTAAGAATTGAACGTTAAAAAGACTCGAGCGTTTAAAAAAATTAAGGTTTTAAACTTTGCACTGTCATAGTTTTAATTTACTTTCTTGTGAACTGTAATTATTTAAACCAGTTTTCACTTTTTAATCATATCCTACTTTCCTGCATAAAATGGATTCTTAACTTTTCTGTTTTAATCATAAATGTTCCATTGTTCTAAGATTCTGTTTCACATAATAATTTTCCAACTGCACGTAAAAATGAGTATTAAACGTCTACATCTTTATTATTAAGCTATAATTAGTTCGTGCATTTAAATGAATTCTGACAAAAGTTGTCAATTATGATGCGATTTGCCTTTTAAAAGAACAAACCGAAGGGAAAAAACGTTATTTCGGATTTCTCTTTTTATATATAGTTTTCCCTTTATTGTTTTATATATATTTTTATTCTTCTACTTTTTATGTTAAGTTTATATGCTTTTTATTACGAATTATATTTTCTAAGCATTCTTTCTACCCATTTCACTACTTGTTTTTTGTTCTAAACTACTGTACTGGTGTACTTTTTTTAAAATAAATTAAAATTGTCATTTTCTTAAAATGTTTAAGTGCTTTGAAAATCGTGATGAAAAAATTATATAAAAAATTATCCAACTACCTTTTACATTAATTCATCCCTTTTATGTAAATACACTTTAGGATAAATACACATTCAATAAGCTTTTTCAAATAAGATTGAGAAAGCTTATTCAAAATGGGACACTCTTCTCAACAAATAAATATATATATATATANTTTTTGCGTATATGTGTGTGTGTGTGTGTGTGTGTGTCTTTTTCGAACCCCACATTTGAGAAAAGTATTTTATCAAAGCAAACATCAAGTATTAGTTGGATTCCGGCCAACTAAGCTTATTGTTGATGGAATAACACGGCACTACGAGTTATTTTTTGTCTGAAAGCTTTTTTTTATAAAATAAATTCTTGAAGAAATATCAGTCCATTGAAATATGAAACAGTCTTACAAGTTTTTTTTTATTTGTTTGTTATTTTTATTTTTTTTGAAGACAGAAGAAAATTCTTCAACAGCTATAAAAACGCGAAAGTAAAGCAATACCATGCTTGATGTAATTTATCTGCGCGCTTTTTTACTATCGTTCTGTTTGTTTATAGAAACTTAAAATTGCTTTTGTCGATTGAGTTATCAAATATGCATCAATATTTTTCCTCGGGATGTTTTTTGATATCCGGTTATGTTCCGCCTTTGTTGATTCTTGCAAAAACACTCTACGTTGTCTGTTGCTTCAGCGCGACACGTGCAAGTTACGGTTATGTCCCAGGAGAAGGAAATTGATTTAGACATATTGATTTTCATGCGAAAATCACATTTAAGAAAGTACATCGATGCATTCTTGTATACAATTTTATTTCATATTTTTCTCTTATGTTAACGTAAAAGATTTTTCTTATGTTAACAACGATTCCCAAATGGTATTCTGTAGAACCTTGGGGCTTCGTTGAAAGGTCACAGGAGCTCCGAAATTTAAATTTTTTAAATCAGTAATAATATTTGAAGCTTTTAATTGTATTTACATCAAAAAGTAAACCATAATTTCGTTGATATTTTCGTAAATTTAATGAAATTATTTAAGTAAAATGCCAATAAAAAAGAATTGCAACAGTATTTCATGTCAAACTTTTCAATTCAAAATGAAAGGGTCGAATAAATGCCCGGTCATTTCCATGCATCGCAATATCGTCTCCATCAAAAAGTCCTCCACGAAGGCAAATTTCTCCCAATATTCGATCCAGGAGTTCCCTTGTCTTCTAGTTTGGGTTCAAAATTACAAGGCTACGGAGCTAAACATTAGTAGTCGTAAACCCGTAAAATTGGGTCGGCTGTTCAACGACGGTTATAAAATAAAATAGCTACTGTGCAGCCATACAGCTGCTAATAAATTTCCAAAAGCTTGTAACACATTTTAATTAAAGTTCCTTTTATTTTTCAAAACGAAAATTTGCTCTAACAGTCAAATTGATTACCATACAATAAAGTAACACACCTTTTTCCTTCTGTTGCGCCAAAGAATTAAGAGCCATAAAAACATAAAAAATTATCGCGTTTTTTTGTTTTGTTTTAATTAAGTTACAGTAAGAATATTTTTTTTTTTTAATACGCAGTTCTCTTAACGATGAAGTGCAATTATTTTAATGTATTTTCTTAAGAGTTTCTTATTATAAAATTGCTTTTATGTGCATGCTTTCTGAAGGAATGAATTATTTAAGATATTTGGACAAGTTATGAGCATTTTGCGTGTGCTCCAGATGAGTTTTCTGATTTGTTCCTGATTCGATCAAAAAGTACCGTCTTTAACAAATTTGTAATTACTAAGTAATTTGTAAATTAAGTTTTCATGTATGAATTGAAACAACTTTACTATGAACATCTATTTAATGATAATATAGAATTTTTTTAATAAGCGTCTGCTTTTACAGCTGTTTTTACAATTTTCATTAAATTCAAATAGATTCAAATAGAAAATTATTAAAACTTATTTATTTTTTTATTTATTTATCAATCAGTTCAATTATCAATATGTATGTAGTTGTTTTTTAAATTTTCCTTACATTTAAAAACATTCAAAGATTTATTCCAAACTTTATCATTTTTATTTATTTATTTGTATCAAACTAAGCATTCGCCGTTGTCCTGATATTTCCTGATAAAAATATTTTGTCCTCTTTTATTCTTCTTTTTGGATTTTTTTCCGAATATTCCCGATTTTTGTGTATTCAGAACATTCCCTTTTCTGCGAATACAAATGCATATCTTAAAATAATTAGTTTGATTCAATTCGAAATTAATTCAAAAAATGTGAATTTTTGATCCAACACTTCTTTTTAATTCAATTAATAACACTAGTAAAACTCGCTAATTTTCATAGTTAAAACATAGAGGCCGTCCATGAATTATATACTTGGTTCTGGCATTTTACCTTACTCGTTGTGTTCATTATTTTAAAAAATGTTTGAAACTTCGTTTTTTTGTTTTTTTGTTTTTTGAAAACTAGTCTTAATTAATAATTTTGCAATTCCAATTTTTTTGATAATGATTTCAGAGTCATACGATCATTTGTAATCCTCAATGAATGCAGCAACAAATCTTTTATGTTGGAGTTATATAGTTTCACAATTTTTGATTCGCCTTTTTTATCTGATCTTAAAAAAATTATCGTTTCCAATCAACGTAACCAGTAATCATACCATAGTATTTTTAAATGGTGAATTGAGGGATTATTCTCAATATTACTTGAAAAATGTTAAGAAACTAAACTCAAAGCTTTATTTTATGTCCTATCGACAATTGTTATTTACAAATAATCATTCTTTTTCAACAAGGAAATGTAAACATTGTGTTGTAGACAGGCATCTTCTTGAGTATGAAAACACTAACACCGAATTTGTTAATCTGTAATTAATTCTGTGTTTCGACACGTTATCGCACCAAAACGATCGTGCATCTATTTACTTCCCATTATTTGTTTGCTCTAATTTCAAGCTGTTCAAACTTAAATCGTTGTTTTTATTTAAAGATTTTTATTTACCTTTACGTGGGCTTTTTCTTAATTTTCTGTTCTCATTCATCTATCTTCTTTCTTTTAGTTTTGCACTGTTGTTTCTAGTACCGCTTGAGTTCAGTGGGTGGTTCAGGGAATTGAGCGCTCGCCTCCCAATGAGGTGGCACATATTCGAATTCCAGTGATGGCTGGTCGATAGAAATTCTGCACCCGATTCACACCGACCACCGTGCTTACTCAAAAAATACTCATTGGTAGACGAGTCAGTGGTTAATCCTCTTGCTGTCAGGCTAATCATTAGAAGTTTTCATGGTTTTCCCCTCCATGTAATGCAAATGCGATTTAGTTCCATCAAAAAGTCCTCCACGAAGGCTAATTTCTACCAATACTTGATTTAGGTTGATTTAATTGGTTTGATATAAGAGTTTCCTTATCTTCTGGATAGAGTTTAAAATTACAAGGCTACAGTTGTTATTGTTTTTATTTTATTTTATAACCGTTGAACAGCCGACCCAATTTTTTGGGTTTACGACTCCTAATGTTCAACTCCGTGGCCTTGTAATTTTGAACCCAATTCAGAAGACAAGGCAACTCCTGGATCAACTCCTGGATTGAGAAGAAATTTGCCTTCGTCGAGGACTTTTAACCCTCGTTAGCGTTACATGGAGAGGGAAACCACGAAAACCTCCCACGGTTATCGTGACTACAAAGGAACTCTAACCCATGATCCGTCTACCACTGAGGATATTTTAAGTCAGTACTGTGGCCAGTGCAAGCCGGATGAGGATGTTGTTGTTGTAGTTTATTTACGTCGCACTGGAGCTGCACAATGGACTATTGGCGATGATCTAAGAAACATCCCTAAGGATGATCCGAAGACATTCCATCACAGTTTTGATCCTCTGCAGAGGGGATGGCACCCCCACTTCGGTAGCCTGACTGCTCGCGAAGTCGAGCTTCAGGAGTACAGAGTTGAACATCAATAATCGTTAACTCAGAATTGGGTAGGCGATTCAACGCCAGTTATTAAATAAAATAAAATAATATTTTATTTTATTTTTTATTTAATTTTATATTTCATTTTTAAGTACCTTGAGTACGTCTGTTGAGTGCTTGGCGCAGTGTAGCTGCTATCTATTTTTGTTCCCTTTTAACTCTACAATCATTTTAATCCATTTCCATTCAAATAAGCAAAATATTATAGCAAAAAAATCATAAGATTTAATTTTTCTTCTAAGATAAAAATAACATTTCATAGAAACTTAATGATTCCATGAAGCTGTTTCAAATATAAATGAATCACGATACTGACACTAAATTTACCTAATTATAAATGACTAGTTTGAAATTCGAATCTTTAATTACTTACTCGTAACTTTATTTGTAGGTGAGATAAAAACATAATAAAGATAATTATCTTATTTTATAGTATTTTTATTTATTTATTAAAGTCAAGCAGAGCATTTGCTCGTTACACTACGTATTACATTTTCGGAAATTTTTGTGATTATTGAGCCATATTATGGTTTGAATTTGCTGTAACTTAAATATGGGGCTAACTTGAACCATATTATCGTACTTCTCAAACTTTAATACACGAAATTATAGTTCAGTGTAACAACTTATTAAGTTGGTAGCAAACAAAATTTCGAAGAATGTAGGACTATAGACTATTTATACGACTTTTCAAAAAATGTAAGTATTTATTTCTATTCAAAAATTGAATACTGATCCAATAAAGCATTCTTTGATAAAAAAAAAACTGCTTTAATGTAAAAATAGTTAATTGCAGTACATAAATATTATCCGAACGTTGATGTATCTTTTCACACAAATGTACTATGTTTATTAACAATGTTGTGATAAGAAAGAAAAATTAAATAGGTTTGAGCTTTTAACATTGTACATTAAAATGAAAAAGGGTGAAGCCGTAAAGGTGGGTAACTTGTAATTGGATTGTCTTTTCGGTTAATCTTATTAGTATTTTTTTACTTGAGATAATTTCATCACCTAATTGGATTTTCTGTAGTAATATCAAATCAATAAAATGATCCAATTCGTTTCCTTCGCGCTTTAATTTAGTTATTCCAAAAATAGATCTTGTCGAGTTATTTGTATATTCTTAACTTAATATCATTTAGCCTGTATTTTGGGGACTATTAAAAGTAGTTTCGGTCTTTCGTACACCGAGGAAATGCACTAGAATATGTAAAATATGTTAAATTAAACAAAACAAATGTAATAGAAAATTCGGTTGTCCGATTTGAGGGAATAAAATCTTGTTATATTTTATCATGCACCACAGCCCAAAAATATGAAATTCTAGGACTACAATTAAATGTATACATCTCTTGAAAAATAAACTGTACAACTAAAATCGTAGTTCGATAACGTCTTTAAAAAAATCAATGCATAATTTTTAGTAAAAAAAAATTAGCAAATTTTAATCTTCTATAACATTTTTTAAGTAATAATTTTTAAGTTAATAACTACTCGTTGAGCATTGTACCAAGGGATAGCAACATTTTATTGTTTTGCACTGCATTACTTTGAGCCGATTCTGTTCTAGTCGAGCTCATTGTAGGTAGTCTTGTTATTTTAATGCAAATGCTAATGCGGTAAATACTGTAACCCGGGTGAAGCATTCCTTTGTTTTTTGAGTCGTGATTAGCATCACATGGCTACGATGCTGACTCGTTAAAGTGTTTTTTTTTTTTAATTCCTTGAGTCGTTATCAACATCACATGGCTACGATGGTGACTGGTTGTACCTTTGTTCTTTGAGTCGTGATCATCATCACATGGCTACGATGCTGACTCCTTGAAGTGTTCCTTAATTCATTAAGTCGTTATCGACATCATATGGCTACGATGCTGACTCGTTAAAGTGTTTTTTTTTTTAATTCCTTGAGTCGTTATCAACATCACATGGTTACGATGGTGACTGGTTGTACCTTTGTTCTTTGAGTCGTGATTAGCATCACATGGCTACGATGCTGACTCGTTAAAGTGTTTTTTTTTAATTCCTTGAGTCGCTATCAACATCACATGGTTACGATAGTGACTGGTTGTACCTTTGTTCTTTGAGTCGTGATTAGCATCACATGGCTACGATGCTGACTCGTTAAAGTGTTTTTTTTTAATTCCTTGAGTCGCTATCAACATCACATGGTTACGATAGTGACTGGTTGTACCTTTGTTCTTTGAGTCGTGATTAGCATCACATGGCTACGATGCTGACTCGTTAAAGTGTTTTTTTTTTAATTCCTTGAGTCGTTATCAACATCACATGGTTACGATGGTGACTGGTTGTACCTTTGTTCTTTGAGTCGTGATTAGCATCACATGGCTACGATGCTGACTCGTTAAAGTGTTTTTTTTTTAATTCCTTGAGTCGTTATCAACATCACATGGTTACGATGGTGACTGGTTGTACCTTTGTTCTTTGAGTCGTGATTAGCATCACATGGCTACGATGCTGACTCCTTGAAGTGTTTTTTTTTAATTCCTTGAGTCGCTATCAACATCACATGGTTACGATAGTGACTGGTTGTACCTTTGTTCTTTGAGTCGTGATTAGCATCACATGGCTACGATGCTGACTCGTTAAAGTGTTTTTTTTTAATTCCTTGAGTCGCTATCAACATCACATGGTTACGATAGTGACTGGTTGTACCTTTGTTCTTTGAGTCGTGATTAGCATCACATGGCTACGATGCTGACTCGTTAAAGTGTTTTTTTTTTAATTCCTTGAGTCGTTATCAACATCACATGGTTACGATGGTGGCTGGTTGTACCTTTGTTCTTTGAGTCGTGATTAGCATCACATGGCTATGATGCTGACTCGTTAAAGTGTTTTTTTTTAATTCCTTGAGTCGTTATCAACATCACATGGTTACGTTGGTGACTGGTTGTACCTTTGTTTTTTGAGTCGTGATTAGCATCACATGGCTACGATGCTGACTCGTTAAAGGGTTTTTTTTAATTCCTTGAGTCGTTATCAACATCACATGGTTACGATGGTGACTGGTTGTACCTTTGTTCTTTGAGTTGTGATCATCATCACACAGCTACGATACGATGCTGACTCGCTGAAGTGTTTTTTTTATTCCTTGAGTCGTTATCAACATCACATGGTTACGATGGTGACTGGTTGTATCTTTGTTCTCTGAGTCGTGATTAGCATCACATGGCTACGATGCTGACTCCTTGAAGTGTTTTTTTTAATTCTTTGAGTCGTTATCAACATCACATGGCTACGATGGTGACTGGTTGTACCTTTGTTCTTTGAGTCGTGATCATCATCACATGGCTACGATGCTTACTCCTTGAAGTGTTCCTTAATTCTTTAAGTCGTTATCGACATCATACGGCTACGATGCTGACTGGTTGAAGTGTCCCTTATTTCTTTGAGTCGTGATCAAAATCACATGGTTACGATGGTGACTGAAGTGTCTCTTTGCTCCTTGAGACGTTATTAAAATTACGTGGTAATGAAGATGATTAATTGAAGTGTTTTTTGTTCTTTGAATCGTGGCTAAAATTATGGTTATAAAGGTGAAAATTAATAGCGTAGTGCCGTTATACTTTTGACGATGGTTAAATGATTTTACTGACAATTATCGGCGATATAATACCAATGATATTATGATAATGCTATGCGATATATAAGTGTAGGTATATGTGCTCTAAATAACAATGTAACTAAATGAATAGAGGTAACTTTTTATACGAAATAACTCTTTAAAAATACTTAGTTTTGAAAACAGGTATTGCACGTTATACTATCGTTTGCAGTAGTTTTTAGCAAACGAAAATTCTTTGAAGAATATTTCGTTTAACGTTTCATTTCAATCTTTTCATGAAGCTCTTGTATTTTATTTTAATCTTTCTTTAGCATTCCTCATAAAGCGATAAAAATATATTTCTGTAACCCTTTTTGAAACTATGTGATGAAGCTTCAAATTTATGTTGCAATAAAAGTAGTTTCTTTTCGAACTCTAGGGAACAAAAAAAAAAGGGTGAAAGGAGCGTTTATCAAACGTAATCTTCCATTTTCTCTTCTTTTTTTTCGAGTTTTAAAAGAGTGGTAGTATGATATTTGAGCTTGTTCATATCTACTTTATGAGACGCGAAAACCACCTAAAGAACTTTCCCTGTATCATCAATTTTAGTATAATCGGCTTCAATTTCAATCAAAAATAAAAGAAAGCTGACATGTTATCGATGAAGAGATTTAAAAACACTTTTCCTAACATTTTTCTTTCAGTTTAAAATTTTCACAAAATTTTAGTAATTTTAACTAATTAACCCTACTGGGATTACTAATCTAGTAACATAATATAATTATGAAAGTTTTTTTACCCGTTATTAAAGTTATTAAAGCAGCTTAATTTGCAAAATTCAGCTAATTTCCTCTGTTTTTATGGGCATTGGTAATTCTATCTATGCACACTCATTTTCCCCATCAATTTTTGCGAATATATTAATTAATTCTGGGAAAATATAGCTTTTTATTCGTTTAAAATCGTTTATGTATGAGTATATGAATTCTGCACTAATTTCAATGAAAAACAAGATTTTTTAATCAGTAATTCTTTATAATTATTAAGAAGATAATAAAATTCGCTCTATTAAGAAAGTGACTAGAAATCGGTTTTCTTAAACCAACATCACAAACATGCGAATGCTTATTGCAATATTTTTGTACATGTTTATTCATTCATTCATTCATTCATTCATTCATTCATTCCTTTTTTTTTTTGTTGTTGTCCTGCCCCCTACTCTACGCAAACCTATAAATAGGATTATGCGTTTCTTCCTTATGACATTCTTACAAAAATTGCGCTGTGTAGAAAACAAAAACCCGAACACCCTGAATATCTTTTGACCTAATGATCTGATTTTCAATTACTAGCATTTAATGGTTTAATAACGTAATCTTAAATGTGCTAAATAAAGTAGTGAAGAAGATATTTTAAGTCTAGAGAAAGACGATATTTCTTAAATCAAGCGCACAAAGAAAGTATTTTTTCTCTGAATAAATATACCAGTTATTCGACGGATTTGAACTTTTGACTATATATATTTATATATATATATATATATATATA
>NC_092204.1:86631070-86795058 GCF_043381705.1 Parasteatoda tepidariorum | reverse complement strand
TGGTTATTAGTTGCACTTATATATATATATATGGGCTGGGCGCAATCTGGAAAATATGGTCCCATTAGTTTAGTCTGCAGAAGTTTGGGCTCCTTAATATAAATTTCATTTTTACTCATATTTCACCGTAACTCGAGAAATTATGCGAATCAAAAAAAAATTTTTTTTTTTGCACAGTCATTAAGTTCATTTATTCAAAGATAATTCCACGTAAAAAAAATTTTTTATAGTTATTTCTTATTTTGCTCAACAATAGTTTGAATTGTAAGGCATACAAATTTTTACATCACTTTAAAGTATGTATATTTTTAGATAAAGAATACAAAATGTGGACGAAATCGGTCAAATAATTCACAAGAAAGGAGATTTTAAAAATGAGACTTTTTAAAAATTTGAAAACTAAGATTTAAAAAAAAAAGTGAAATCTTGGTTTAAAACTATCTTTGTTTTAAAACTATATGTGTTCAGCTCTACGTCTGGAACACGAATTGTTATTTCTGCCGGACCAATAAATTGTTTGCTTTTTAAGAAGAAATGTTTTTCTTAAATAGCATCTAGTTCTTAGCATATTTTCTTAGTTCTATTTAGTTCTTAACATTTCGTTAACAGTTTCTAGTTCTTAGCATATTTCTTTTTTAGTTCTTAGTTCTATTAATTCTTAGCATTTCATAAATAGCTCCTAGTTCTTAGCATATTTTCTTTTTAGTTCTTAGTTCTATTTAGTTATTAGCATTTCATAAGCAGTATATTTTCTGTTCTACTTAGTTCTTAGGATTTCGTTAACAGCTTTTAGTTCTTAGCATATTTCCTTTTTAGTTCTTAGTTCTATTTAGTTCTTAGCCTTTCATAAACAGCTCCTAGTTCTTAGCATATTTTATGTTCTACTTAATTGTTAGCATTTCGTTAACAGCTTCTAGTTTTTAGCATATTTTCTTCTTGGTTCTTAGCATTTCATAAACAGCTTTTAGTACTTAGCCTATTTTCTGAAGCATTATTCCTAGCATATTTTCTGACACTTTTAAGTTGAATATAAACGACACTCAGAACCTTCTTCCGCAAGGCTCTTTCAATAGCTGTTGTAAACAAAGATGGGATTTTTATATTTTATTATTTTTTAAGAAATGCTTTACATTTTGTTTTAATTTCAGTTCATTCATACTATTTCTATATTTATTGTTTAAATGAATCCTTTGATAAACTAATTAACACCATCTGAATCAAAACTTGAATGTTTCAGTGCTAAAAGTAAACCTTTCATTAAGGCAGAATAATCAATGCACCTTTGGGCTTCCAGCATCGATTTGTATTCACTAAAGCCTTTTGTAATCGAGGAAGCGTTAAATTTCACTTTCATGTAAAAGGTGCCTCATTAGCTCTAGAAACTAAATTTTAATTTCGCTCCCAATTAGAGATAATTGATTTTTAGATAATTTGGCCACTCGTTAGTCTGGACTTAAATTTTAAAACTTGTTGCGCGACGCCTGGCATCTTTCATTCCTCAAGTTTTAATGAAATATGTTTACATGCCTTAATGAAAGATAAGTGAGAATATTGTTTGGAAATAATGAGGTCGTTTTTTTTAAAGAAATTAGAAATTTTCCATGGTAATGTTAGTTTTATGTTAGTTTTTTTTTCTTTTTAAGTACTCTGCAAAAAATTTTGTAGGCATATTCGATCTAGTATGTTCAAAATTAAATTTGTGATAATTACTACAACAATAAACACCGTTAAGACGTGATCGTTATTTTTTTTTAAAGCTAAATAACGACTGATTCATGAAGTTGTACAAATAATGAGATGGCTTTTTCTTTGTTTCATATTTGCGTTGTTAAAAACTGTTTCAAAATTTATAAAATGCGTTATTTTTTGAGCATCCATGAAAACTATAAAAATTTAATTTTATCATTTCTAAATCAATTGAAATTTTAGGAGTTACGTTGATAATCGTAAACGTATTTTTTTTCATAAAAAAAACGAATTACTAACAATTTCAGAAGTATAAGTCAAAAGCGAAATCACCTCCAGTTTATGATATAAGCAAGAGGGCTGTTTCTTAAAAAATCCAAACTGAAGTCTCTTTTTCATTCAAAATTAATATTTCTCATTTAAAATGTGTATAAAGATTCCTTTATTTTGATGAAAATAAAACAGTTCGCATAAAAATGTTGAGGTCGCACTTTGCTTGCTAAGGAAATTAAGCGTTTGCAAGTAATATATTATTTGCGTTTCTGGAAAAGTTATTAGATACTATGTTATCTGTAGATTAGATACTAGCAAAATAAAAGATAAAGTAAAAACAGATGGATAGAGTAACACGGCGTTTTCGACTTAAGAAATCCTACTAAATATTTAGTACAAAAATTAAAATGAATAGTTTTTGGGAAATGAAAATTTAAGAATATCATTTTTTGGTAACTTGAAATAAGAGGCTGTTCTATTGTGTTTTCTCAAATTTTGCTATTTTAAAACGCTTTACAATTTTTAAATAAATAAGTAAAAAATAATAAATATTAATTTTTGCGTGTAATTGTCTTTAAATGAGTTTTATAGATGTATGCAAAAGTTTTGATTGGCTTGAGAAACTCCCATGATATGGCAAAATACGCAAACCTATCATTATGAGGAACGCACTTTCTATCGCTCTTCTAACTAAACTATTAGAACAGTATTTTACATATGCAGATATTTCCCATAATTTAATAGCTGAATTTGAATGCCGAAAAAAATCGTTCTGCAGTGGACTGATCGTAAAGACACGGCTCCCAGTAGAACACCGAAGTCAAGCATCGCTGGCTGCGGTCAATAAGCGGGTGGGTAACCGCTTTGATCAGCCTACGTAAGGACCGAGGATGCGCGGTATTGGTCTTTGTTAAACTGTTCCACCATAAAATACAAAACTTCGCGGGCTACTACAGCAGAGGTGACATATCCTCTGCAGAGGATCAAAATTGAGATGGCATGTCTTCGGATTATCCTCAGGGATGTTTCCCAGACCGTCGCCAATAGCCCATTGTGCAGCTCTAGTGCGACGTAAATAAAGTACTTACTGAAAAAAAATCCAAATATGACCATGCAAATCTATTTATCTATCTATCCATCCATCTCTCTCTCTCTATATATATAATATCATCAGAGAAAGTAAATTTTTTAGCTTGATTTATTAACTTAATAGTTAGGACTAATTAGTATATTTAAAGTTATCTCCATGAACTATTAATATTGGTTATTAGTTGCACTATGTGTTATTTATATCTTATCAAAGTTATATAATTCACATTTTTCTTGCACTCTGACATTTCTGTTAAAATCAAGAGAAAAATAAGGAATTTATTTCACTGATATTCGGCATCTCATCTAAATCTATCGTATCGATTAGTTTAATCAAAATTTTCTATTTTTACTTCTCTGTATTTCAACCACTCCAAAATGTAATCAAATTCTTCTTGGAGATTTCACATTTACTCGGATTGTGTAACATCGGTGCTGAAGTTGAGAATTTTAATTTCCCTTCCAACTTCGAAATTCGCCCTGTGGCAATCTTCCTTATCAATCGCAAAGCCGCTGATGTTTTTACTAAATAAAGATTTGTTTATTTAACTACTTCACTTATCGATTTGGCGCTATTTCCACTTAACCTCTTTACTGCCAGACTTCTGTGTTCTACTACTTCTAGCTGAGGAATACGCAAATCGATGAACATTTTCTGAATTAACATTAAAATATATAAGTNTAAATATATATATATATATTTTCTTTTTTATATTCCCTTGAGGCGCAGTTAAAAAAGTTGGGTAAACTTTTAATCTTAAATAAGTTTGAAAGAAACTTAGAGGGATATGATATAAGCCGCCATCTTGTTTTTCGCAATTCGAATTTTTGAAAATTTATTTGGTTAAAAAAATAGGTAGCGCTACATAAAATTTTTTAAGAAATGTTTTGCTGAAATTCTTTTAATTATGTTATGGCTCTAGTTCGATTAAAAAAAATTAGATTGTGTTTTTTTTTTTTAACAATAAAACCAAATATTGCAAGATTGTTGGCAGCTATATTGTTGGCAGTTGACAAATAATCGAATTAAACTTGAAAAAAGTAAAAATTTAATTTGATTTTTTTATATGATTCTTTTTAATTCAACCTTTACCCTAGAAATGCTGAAACAAAGTAATTTATATTTGTGGTGCTTTGATTTTAGCTCACACGCTTGTAACAATTTTTTACCAAAAGAATTATATTTTATGACAAACGAGGTCATGTGCTTTTGAAATAATTAAAATAAACTTCGCAAATTTTTGACAACTGTATAAAGTAAAAAAATTGCTTGTAATAAGTACACTTTTAAAGTGAAACAAAGTAAACAATTAGGTAAAAAATTTTAATTTTTGAATAACAAAGACAATAAGGGACTGATTTACGGGAAGGCATTGGGCACGTGCCCAGAGCCCCCGCCTTAAATTATATAAATATTTCTTAACAAACAAACTAATTTGATAAATAGTATGTTTTGAATAAATAATAAATCTTACAAAGAATGCTATAGATTCTTTGCTATATCGTACCAATAAATATCTCGTTTCCTTCATAATTTTCATCATTCTCACCAACAACTCTTAATCAAGCAATTGAAATTCATTATTCCTTCATAGTTCAGCTAAATTAAAGTTTGAGTTTCTATAGGATGTTCATCTAAATAAGATTTTAAATTGTTTACAATTTGCTGTTGTCCAAAAAATCATCATTTGATATTGTGGTTAAAAACCGTACATGTTAAAGGAAACTTGTTGACTCTTTTATAGAGCCTCTAATAAACTTTGTACCCAGGGTCCCGATATCTGTAAATCGGGCCCTGACGACAATAATATTGGGATTCTGATTTACGGACCAGCCATAGGAAGAATGCAATTGAAAAAAAACGTAAGTGCATCTATTTCATGAAGCACTTAACGTTGTTTTCTCAATTGCATGGCAACATTAGTTAATTTCATTTCCAAACAACTGAAATCGCATAATTCACTCCTTTGTGATTTTAATCATATTAATTGTTACGCTTAGAATAACCATCATAATTGTTACTCTTTTTCAAAAAAACGATTTGAATTTTGAAGGCACTAAAGTTGGAGCGTAGTTTTGTAAAAAAAATCAAAAATTTCTTCGATACGTTTTTAGAATAGAATTATGAAGCACTGTACCATTTTTATTCCTAGAATTTAAATAGAAAAGCTTTATGGTAGTCTTTATTTATTTTTATTTTAAGACCTAAAATCATGTATACCTACAGTAATTCATGAAAATAATAAGTTGGGGACCTTGGATACCCAGGCTAACGAAAAGCCCACTTCACAACTCGTTCTAAATACTTTTTCCTGCACGTTTATCGTTTTAGTTTAACATGGATTTGCTGTAAAAGCAGGTGTTTTGTGAATGTATGTATAACATAACAGAAACAAAGAATAATAACACTATTACAAAAGGTATCTAGGCAAAAGAATACGCTATTTCATATAAAAATAACATTCTGAATGGAATACCCGCATGAATCGTGATATTTACCAATACAAATCGTGGTAAATCCAGATGGCATGTAACTGAAAATCTCGCCTTCGTACAAGCTAGCGAGATTCTTTTTAGTGGGCACACTTAGGGCACGAATTCATAATTGATTTATTGGCCAGAGTAATCTGATTTTCGTGATGTTATCTAATACACTAATACAATACCGCTGTAGAGGATATTTGTTCTTTTAATAATTATTAACAACACTATTGAGAGTTAAAGATGGAACGCTTTGTTTCATCAATCGGTAAGCACTCGACCTTTGACTTGCTTGTGATGAAAACTTCAAGAAACGATTTCTTTTTCCTTTTGTTTTAATTTGTGAGTCAGTGCAAAATAGTTGGTATGATCGATTTGTTTAACCCTTAACGGATCAATACTTTCATAGAAGCTACGTGGTTTTTTCACTTATCGGGTCTAATACTATGCTAAATCTTCAATTCTTTCTTCCAGTTCTTTTTTTTTTTTCAAAATTTTAATTCTTTTTTATAATTTTGGACTAGAATCTTATTATTTTTTTATCATACTTGTGACTGTCATATTCACCACCGATTTAATTGTAACTATAACTAATATTATTATTAATCATCATAATTATACTTGGTGGAAAGTGAATTTTAAATACATCTGGAGCATTAAGATTAAAATTTAGTTGTTAGTTAAGATGAAAATTTCAACAAAAAAAAAAAAAAGAAATTATATACAAAATTTTAAAATTTTTTTAGGGTAAGATTTTAATTATTCTGAAAACTGTGTAGTTGGTTCTCCCCCTCCCTCTTCCTAGAAAATGGGAAATGGAAATAGAAAATTTATTTTACCAATCCGCAGGAATAAAAAGATGTTTTAAATATGTTTTCGGAAACAGAAGGCAATTTTTTATTTGTGAAATGGGACAATTTTTTTAAACGTTTGCAATAAAATCGTGTAATGCTTTTTTAAATTCATAAAATAAAAGATATAGATATACTGAAATTGTTGGAACAACTTTTATTCCATTAACGTTTGTACAGTATTTGCGTACAAAATGTTAATTTCTGTGTATGGGAAGCAATTTATCATGCTCATAAAACACTGTGCAAGGTGCTTATGATTTTTTCATTCATTATTTTTGAAAATTGTTAATTAGAAGTTTAATTTATTTATAATTATTTTTGGTTCAACAGGAACCATTTTAAAGAATTTGCTTACAGTAGTAATGAATAATATAAAAAAAACTATGTGTTTTTTAACATCATGTTGAATTTACCGAGAGTGTTTAATCAAGTATAGTTGTAGACAGAATATGTCATTTAAATTAAAATGCTGATAATTTTTGTAAAATATATTTCCACTGATATTAATTTTGCTCCAATAATCGACACCTGCTATTTCCTTTCGATTTACAAAAGATAATTAAATTTAAAAATGTTAGATAGCTGGAATTCGGCCTTTGCACGAGATGGAAAAAAAATAATTTAGAAATATTATACTTATTTAATTAACTCAATTTAAACAAAATATTCCATATTTTCCAATATTAATCTGTAAATGATTTCTGCAAACAGCAAATTTTAAAATTTCGGTTAAAAGAGAATACTTTAAGTGTTCCATGTGAATGTAAACACTGTTGTATTATTCTTTAATTTCGCTTACATTTTATCTTCTTGTTCTTTTTAAGGTTGCGTTTTCGAAGCTCTATTGCGGAGGAAAATAAAAACTGCAGTTTTAAAATTTAGTAAAAGCCTTAAATTGAAGCAAAGATTAAATTTTAAACAATAAATACTATTTTAATGAAAAGAATTGCTCTGTTTTAAAAACGGAAAAATATTTTAAATAAAAGGATTAATTTAAAAAAAAAATCCTCCATTTGATGAGATTTTATCTTCTGGATAAAAGTAATTTAAATCAGTGAATAGTTCACGATTTTTGCATATTTTTATCAGTTCAAGCAATACTGCGTGTTCTAAACGCAGTATTGGAGAAACTTTTCAAATATTTAAAAGAAAATTATAATAAAATATTTTTATTTCACAAAATTCTAGCTCTTCTTTTTATTGGCATTTTGCGCCATTTCCATAAAGATGAATAAAGGGCGCGTGATAAAGGTGAACAAAATATAATCGAACTATCTTGAATAACTGTTACAAACTCATAACATTCCCGGCTCACTCCGACCACACTACTGGCATAAAATATACTCAGTGGGTGACGGATCATGGGTTAGAATTCTCTGACGCTGAAGGTTTTTGTGGTTTTCCTTTCCATGCAACGCAAATGCTGGTTAGTTCCATCAAAAAGTCCTACACGAAGGCTAATTTGTCCCAATGCTTGAGCTAAGAGTCCCCTTGTCTTCTAGATTGGGTTCAAAATTACAAGGCCATGAAGTTGAACATTGGTAATCGTAAACTCTGTATTAGGTCGGCTGTTCAACTCCGGTTATCAAATAAAATAAAATCTCATAAAAGTTATAAAACTAGCATATTAATCATTAGAAAGCGTTTTTTTAGTAGATAGCAGATTTTTAGTAGCATTTTTTTTTGTACTTGTTTACTTTATATAGTAGTTTATTAACTAAGTTTTGACTTATTTAACTAAAGGGCCATTCTGACTGGATTCGATTTTTTTGCCTTCGAAAAATAGTCCTAAAATTATCTTCAAATGTCTTTTCTTTTCTTTCTTTCTTTTTTCTCTTTATCTTATTTATCGTATTTAGAAAATACTTATTGTTGTATTTTACCAAATATTATTATCGAAGAAATAGTTAGAAAACTATGCACGGAATATTGATAAACCTGATATAGTTATCAATTTTGTCCCGTTGATTACTTATGCAATCTACGGGACAAAAGCGACCAATCAAGTAATCACATCTGTAATGTTGCCAAACAACGAAAGTATTATCAAAAAATAATAAAAATCTTGCTAAAGGACTAAGGAATAGGATAATAGGATTAAGGGATATTTTTTTCTGCGATTGAAATCTTAAAAACTCGAATCGCAAAGTGGGTTAAATTAAAAGTAGTGATAATGTCAGACCCAATTGATTCAACTTAGTTGTAGAATTATCTCTGAAGATTGTACAGTTCATCCGG
Source organism: Parasteatoda tepidariorum (assembly GCF_043381705.1). NCBI lineage: Eukaryota > Metazoa > Arthropoda > Arachnida > Araneae > Theridiidae > Parasteatoda > Parasteatoda tepidariorum. The sequence continues at coordinate 86,786,437 of NC_092204.1, read as the reverse complement.
CAAGACCGTTCAATACAGCAATTTTCGTGATAGCATCACCTGCTGTATGACGTCATCGTTGTGATGGAAAAGTTTATTAGATTTTGTTGTTCCCCAAATCCAAATCCCTGAAGGTCCGAAAACTGCTATATGACCTCCGGGGAATGCATTTTTATTTGATAAACCACGATCTCAAACCGGTTTTCGTCACAATGTGGCGTCTGCCTTGTTCTGTTCTATCTTCCAATTAGAGCGAATCCCCCTGATAGATAGGGGGGGGGGAGGGTCACGTACAGCAAATGAATTAAAAGCTGAAACATTGAAAGGAAAGTAAGCAGGTATTCAATTGTTTTGTTTGTAGTCAGGCCGTGACCCTATATTCCCTCAACGCATAATGTCATTGCAGGGGTAAATAGGGTTAAAAGAATTTGTAATGTTTGTTAGCGTTACTCATGTATAGAGAACTATTAGAATTCTAGTTTTTATTAGTTTTTACTTATTTACGTAGTCTTGAATCTTGATTTAATTATATATTTACTTTATATTGTAGTTTATTAGCAAAGTTTTGACTTATTTAATGAAAGGGCCATTCTCACTGGATGGGATTTTTTGCATGGGAAGAAATGACAGAGAACCTGATTAGCGGGTTTTTCAACGGTAAATATTTTGCACCAGTCATGTTCTAATTATTCGTAATGTTTACATGCTTTGCTCGCATTGAGGTTGACCCGGGTTCGAATCTCAGCGATGGCTGGTCCATACGAATTCCGACCCGGCTCACACTGATCACAGTGCTTACGTAAAATATCTCTTGTGGTAGATGGATCATGGGTTTGACTCCCTTTCCTGTCGGGCTAACCATGCGATGTTTTCGTGGTTTTCCTCACTATGTAACGCAAATGCTGGTTAGTTTTATCAAAAAGTTCACCACAGAGGTAAATTTTCCGAATACGTGATCCAGGTGTTCCTTTTCCTTGTCTTTTGGATTGGGTTCAAAATTACAAGGTTACGGAGTTAAACATTGGTAGTCGTAAGCTCAAAATTGGATCGAATGTTCAACGACGCTATTAAAAAAATTACGAATTGAAATCTTAGAAACTTTCAAATTTGGTTCGTACAGTAGATATTTTTTATACTTTTACGTAGCATCCGAGATTGTTGTTGTTAATTTACGTCGCACTAGAGCTGCACAATGGGCTATTGGCGACTGTCTGGGAAATATTCCGGAGGATGATCCGAAGACGTGCCATCACAATTTTGATCCTCTGCGGAGGGGATGGTACCCCCGCTTCGGTAGCCCGACGACCTGCGCGCGAAGTCGAGCACTTTACGGTAGCACAGATTAACGAGGACCAATACCGCACACCCTCGGTCCCTACGCATACTGATGCAAGTGGTCACCCAACCGCACACTGACCGCAGCCAGTGATGCTTGAGTTCGGTGATCTGCTGGGAACCGTGTTTTAACGATGTAGCATCCCAGACGTTCACGTGCGTAGTTTCTGCGCAAACTCCGTATAGCATCGCCGTTGTTTTGAGGTAGCTGCGCTGCGCAGAATTAGCAGAGATGCTACGTAAAAATGCAAAATCGAAAGAAGAAAAATATGAAAAAAGAAAAATTTCTATTGTGAGTAATATAATAGTATTTCGCTTCGTTACATAAAAATAATGTACTTGTGGTATGTCATGCATCAAGTTCTTGATATCTTTTATCCTTAAGACCGCGATGGCTCAGTGGTTAAGGTCCTGAACGGCCATTGTGGAGAGCTGGGGCTCAATTTCCATTGGCGGCTTGAAGGTCACCCAGCTTCCGATCGATGGGTACCAGCTTGTCCGGGAAGTAAAGACGGTCAGTGCACAATGCTGACCACATTTCTACAATCATGTTGTGGTCACAAAATTGTGGAATCTTAACTTCCATGACCCTTTGGTATTAAATCAGGCTTTAGCTGGAATACTTTACTCGGACTTAGTCGAAATGGCACAAGTCATTAATTGCTCGCTTTTGTTACCTGCAACCCGTACTTGAAATAATTTGGTGACATCGGATTCAAATATTTTTATGAAGTTCGTTGAGTGACTAATATATATGTATCGTTTTTGGAATTATGCGTAATGAAGAACTATTGCAATCGAAGTAAATTCGTCATTTTAATTTTTCTGCTCCTTTTTTTTATGTTTTCACTATTATCAAAAAAGGCAAAGCAATATATGTAATCTATTTTGCAACTTATTTTAAGCTTACCTTTTTTTGCTTAAATTTTATTTGGAAATAAAGCCATTTAATGCCCGAGTGTTAAACTCCGCAAGTCAGTAAATCTTTACGAATTTCCTCCATGACTTTAAATCTTATTAAACAAATTCTTACTGCAATAGCAACATTGTAAAAATCTTTTTATGCTGGCGTTAAATACAATCAAAGAATTGTTCTGTTATGCGAAAAGATTTGCGGGCGGGAGGCGTTTCCTAATTGTCATGAGACACGATTTCCGTTGTAGCGTGCTTTACGGATTTTCCTTTGTGAATCCAGTAAATTCTGTTTTAATATTTATACTATTTCTTGGGAAAAGGTACACTGTTTATTGATCAAAGGAGTGCTTTATTTTGAATGTCGTGTAGGAATGTAACAGATTTTGTGAATGTTTTGTTTCTTAATTTGGTTTGAAATTATTTATTTTAATATAGGATGTAATTTATTAGATTTAATGCACTTGATTTAAAGTAATGTGTAAACAAATTTTAAATGTAAATTCGATGTAGATTTATTTATTTTCTTTTTTATTTTAACCTGAACACTGTTAGAGCACCGCAACCTTAATCCAGAGTTAACTTTTAAAACTTGATTACACGAAATTAGGGTTAAATTTAAACGATGAAAAAAGGTATAATTTAAGTCTTTATTAAGGTTGTTGCACTTTTGCAACGTATTAAGGTTCAGGGTACCAGTAATATAAATCTGAAAATCTTTATGTAGTTGCAACATTTAAAGCACACGAAATGTCTTATGAAATAACTTTTGTATAGATGTCAATATTGCATTTATTCATTTTTTTTTTACTTGTTCATGCATCTGGAGCTTAAACTAAGATCTTAGTTTTGGCATATCGTACTTATTCAACTCAACTTCTGTCCAAGTTCTAAATTGACATTCTATAACTGTCATGATATATAAAATGTGATATATGATACAGATTTACCATCTAGATGTCAGTGTTGAATTTCAACGATCTAGTGATCAATGTTGTATTCATTAATAACTTGGTCGTCATTATTTTGAATATAACTGAATACTATGTTCTGAGTCGTAACAGCATGTCTGTTGTTCGCTCCTTGTTTTTTCAGAGTTGATTCTTCAAATCCAAACTCACCAAATTTGCTCTGGGACAAATGTTACTGGCGTACCACTGTAAGAGGTTTTTAAGAAATAATTTAAAAGAATGTACTTGGTTCATTATTTTATGTTTCTTTTTTTTCAAATTCAGTTTACCATCTTCAACCGTTAGACGTGATAGTTATCTCCAAAAAAGAAGAAAAAACAACCTTGTTTTGAGCTGTTACAATGTGTCTGTTGATTTTTCTGAGTTATGATGAATCTTCAAAGCCAAACTCAACAAATTTGCTCCGGCACGGCGTACTACTGTATCCCAGATAACAGTTAAAAAAAATTTTATTTGGTTGTCCCCTACAATTCTGTTTAGAGTCATCAACCATTAGACGTAATAGTTATCTCCAAAAAAAAGTTGCAAAACCTTCCAAATTTTTACTAAGCTAAATCGTTCATCCGGAATAAATAAAAGCGCAAAATTTTTTTTGCTGCTGGTATACTAGTAAAATCGAGTTTGATAACAGCATTAGTCAAATCGAGATTGTTTCTAAGACATTGTTGTATAGTGGTTGATAAATTTTGAAAATATGCACCCTTTACTCGAAACCCAAGTGCAACAAAGGAAATGCAAATATCATTTCTACAACGCTGAGCTTTTTAAATTTTTTGTTCGAACAATTCCTGCATTTTCTTCTTTGATTTTGTTTTGAAGCGCGTGTTTGTCCGTGTTATCTCTTTCCTGTTCGAAAATTCTGCATACTGCCAGTTCCGGAAATGTGGATATGACCGTGTATGACAGATGATACAGACCCCCTTCCCCTTTCTTTTCGTCTTACTAAAAAGAAGAGAAATTCTTTTCGAACTTTTTTTTCTATTTTCGTCCTCATTCATACTGGGATGAAAAAAAAGTTCTTTGATTTATCGCAAATGAATGTGGAAAAGAATTCGAGCATGATGAAAAAAAAAAATGGTTCTTGGAAGTAAATAGAAAACAAAAATAGAAATCGTACAAATCGTCTGATAAAAAAAAAATTGTTTGGAAGTTTTGGAAAAATCTATCAAACATGGCCTTTGTTCTCGGAAAAACATTCTTTTTGCTGAAATGAAGAAATTTTTGCTAATCTCACCTCTGAAGGTTGGGGAAAAAATTAACGTTTGTAATTGAAAAGGAAAAAAAAAAGTTCTTTTTTTGTACTTTTAAAATTGATTTCTTTGTATCTCAGCTATTTGAAATTCGTTAAAAATGAAGTTTTATTAGTATTGCGTATTTACTATTTTTTGCCATTTTTGAAGGTGAAAATTTTCATTACTTTTATGGCTTTTCATTAAACTTCTATTTGAATGTAGTTTAATGATATGTTTTTCCTAAAACATTTTATATTTTAGCAGTGTGTAAGCACAAGTGTATATTTGGCACAAGTGTAAGAATTCCTTAAACTTTCCGATTAGATGTCCCTGAAAAGAAGAGGTTAACGCTCATATGGGGAAAAGTGTTGGAAAGATATAACAGTTATCTAAATCCATATTTGTCTAATATAATTCATATTCTAGTAATTATATTAGACAAATGGGGAATATGGGGGAAAATGTTCATATGGGGAAAAATGTTTGAAAGATATAACAGTTATCTAAATCCATATTTGTCTAATATAATTATATTCTAGTAAACTACATTTATATTTTATAATCTAAATCTTTTATTTTAAATCCAATATATAAGTGCAAGCATGAATAATTATGTCATAAAAATATGTATTTTTTCTAAAAAATCTAAATTTTTCTTAGTCCCTTTAGGACCAGGATACGTGATATCTTATATCGTACTATCCTCCCATTACAGCTCTCTAATTTACAATCCAGCGGCGTTTAACGACTCACGCTCAACTTTTTTTTTGAAGATTTTCCTCTTGCCTCTAGTCTGCCCCAATTATAATGCAAATTTTTATTTCTTTTGAAATTTATTACCTGAACTAAAAAAAAATGTAAAGAACGATTTTTTTTTAATTAACAAAATGCTAAATGGAAGAGGGGATTGTAAAACGCCGCTGGATTGGAAAATCGCGCATCTATTAAACGAGCCTTTCTGACTCTAACGGGCCAAGATCAGACAGACGAGATCTCTATACGGTTCTCTCGTATTACATCTCGTATTAGTACGTAGAAGTACTCTTTAGTTCGTATAGACTCTGAGAGTGTGATCTTGGGAAGCATTTCTTTCTCCTTCCAGTGACTCTAAATAAATTAAATGTAAGTAATATTAAAATTTTAACAATTTAAGACATCATTATAAAATTTGTTTGAAAATCATATTTTCATGGTACTTGCTCAGCAACCAACAGCCTGACTTCTGATTACACAGATTTTACGAGGCTGCATATCGCATGCACTTGGTTTTAGCTGAGTCTAGGATCGAACCCCGACCCCGTCGGACCGGAGTCTGATTCTCTAACCACTGGGCTAGTACAGCTCTTTTTAACAAGCAAGCATTAGTGATTTTTAACAAGTAGTTTTTAAAGGTTTATGATTCTTAATCTTCGATTTGATGCCCGCTTTAGGTGGATGTCTGTAATTGTTGGCTTCTACTCCTCCTCTTTAAGCAGCCGGTCTGCTCTGAAGATTTATATATTTGTTACTGTATAAACCCCAAATCTATTAAATCCCAAGTTTTTCCGCAAAGGATTGGTAAAAGACAGAAGAGGAATTATATTAAAGCATACTTCGGAGCAAGCCATTTTGGTAAAACCTAAGATATATCAAACGTAGGATTTTTTACCGTAACATATGCATTAATCTTCTGTAAAATTTTACTTCTATTCTTTATGCAGTTTTCGATAAAAGTATACCTACTGAAAAAGGAAATTCGTGTTTTGTGAAATAATAATAGAAAAAGAGAAACTGTTAATAATTTTCTTTAAAATTTTTATTGTTTTATTGCGTTTTCAATATCTGATAAATTTAAAAAACCTAGCATACCGTATATCATTTGATTCGGAAAGTTGCTTTTTATCGAATTATGTGGTAAACTTTTTTTTTCTTTTGCAAATGTAGTAGATATTTGGTTTTTGATACCTTTACGCTTCTGAAAAAATATTAAACTCGTCACACTATTTTTTTTCTATTCGCCTTTTCTAAGTTCCTTCACTAAAAATAATAGCTTAATTATATCCAGTTATAATTCTCTTTTTACATACCGTCTTTATTCTTATTTGCAAAAAATAATTTAACCTTAAACCATTTTCAACGTTTTAGTTTTAAAGCGAGCGAAATAATTACGCAAATTTAAATATGTCGTTATTTACTTTAGTTTGAATTAGCTTCTCTTTTAATACTCTGAAGAAAAAAAACCATTTTCAGAGCTCGTTAATTTAAAATTTTCTCCATCTTCCTGCTCCCACGTATTTAAAAGAAATAGTTAAAACATTGTTTGAAACATGCCGTCAGCTGGCGAGGTTCGATTTTTCACTGCAATGCTCGAGTACGAAGGGAAAGCTGTATTTAAAGAAGAAAGATTAGAAGGGAAAAAAAAACTATTATGGACTGTTGAACAAACTAAATTGAACTCAGGTTTTTCCGCGGCTTAGTGCCTGCCTGGTCTATTTGGTTTTAATCACTCGTTTTATTTAAGAGAAACGTCTATGACAATGTAAAAATAATAATTAGAAATTTGTAAAAAAAATTATTTATTTTTTAAAAAATAAATATAAGTTATTAATGATTGATTTGTATACTCGCCCTTTCATGGGCGTAATTTTTAAGGGGGACGGAAATGAATTATACAGTCTCAATAGTTCTCTATATTTCACTAATAATAAAAAAAAATTCTCAAATGTGCTAAGTACATGCGAAAACATAAATTATTTTATCGCTTTTGTGTTTTTAACTGTAAGGAATTCAACTTGATGATAATTCATGAATTCTTTTTTTATTAGTCTGAAATATAAAGTGGGACTTTTATAGATTTCTAATTATTGAGGGGCCATACAGCCAAAATCCCCCCATGCGCCAACGGCACTCATGCGTCCTTTTAATTATTTTTTAAGAAAAAATCATGGCCTGAAAATTAAGGAGAGTTTTCATGAAGTGTGTTATCGCTCTTATTATATAATTTTTAAAATTATTTTTCGCAAAAGTTTTCACATTCATGCGTACATTTATATGTAACGAAATCTAACAAATCACCTCTAGGGAAGGTGAGACTGAAAACATCAAACCCGTTCGATTGCCTGCTAAAACTAATCCAAAGAAGTTTCTAATAATCACGTTAAAAAGAAATTTCAAATAATCACGTTTTTGCTCCTTTCTATTTCCATTGGCAATCAAACATAATAGGTTTTGTTGTTCATCTTTAGAGTTCGTAAAATCGGTGAATGCAGAACACTTGGTATTCTAAGCATTAACTCTTTTTTTATTATTTATTTTTTTATTTTATTTATTAACCACACTGCATTTGATACTTTCCATTTAACACTACTGAGTTATGTGCTTTTGTATTTTATTATTCAATACTTTAGAATATTAAATTCTTTTATATCCTATCCCCTTAGCAGATATACTTTCTTTCGTGATTTTTCTTTTGTCTTGTTTTTGCGTCATATTTAATTAATTGCACCGCTTGATTCGCTTTCTTGGGTAAATTTTTGTGTTTGGTGCAGTATAGCCTTTTCTGGCTCTTATGCTATCCTGTTTCATTTTTATTATTTTATTTTTGCATCAAGTAGGACGTTGTTTAGTTTTGGAACGAAGTGCATACTATCGTGTGTTTTATTAGGCCGATTTTGGAGCAGTAAAGCCGCACTTGAGTCATGAGCCTTTGAACTCCACTTTAATGTTTTGAAATCGTACATCATATCTGATATTTTCGATATTATTTCTCGATTTCTATGAATTCGTTAGTTAGTTTGAAGTGTCCCTTACACGATGTGTTCGTATCTACTGTTCTTAATATACAAAATTAGGACTCTGGTCACAATTGTAGATGTCAAAACCCACATAAAGAGAATCTCAAATGAGTATTTAATTGCTTTTCAACTTGGCATATTTTTCGCATAATGTTTTCACTCTGCCTGCTATTTTTTCCTGCAGTAAAAATCTATAAACTTCATTTATTTTCATAGGGGCGGATCTAGAAATTTTTCCTGGGGGGGGGGTCATAGACTCAGATCTCCCCTCACAACTAATTTTTTTTCATAAAAAAAATTTTTTTTAAATATTTTTTTTGAAAAAATACAATCTTTGGTTAAACCTGTTGAAGCGTTCTTGGAGATCTCGGCGCGGTTCTACATTATTAATGTTTACAATGAAACTATGACGAATTTCGTTTCAATTTTTTGGATTATGATTCATACATAATTAGATGAAAAAAAAATCGATTTTTCCGACCTACCTAGGTGTATATGCCCCCTTAAAGAATTTTTAAAATATTTTATTTCTTTTGTAAACTATTAAAAAAAATATTTTTTTAATTTTTTTTTTCAATTTGGGGAGGGGGTTATGACCCCTATGACCCCCCCCCGCGCTGGATTCTCCACTGTATTTTCAATTGTGACTTAGATTTAATATTTTTCTAGGATCAAGCGAACATCAAGCTATAAGCAAATAAAGAAAATGAATGCGGAAAAAATAAAAAAAACTTTGCATTTTAAATATCAATGTTCTATACAAAGTTGCCTGTTTGGAAAAGACGAAAAATCACGAGATCGCAGAATTCAATAAAAAATGCGGGATTATTTTAACTCACGTCCCACCTCATCAGCTCAGATGTATATCCGCTGCCAAATAATAAGCTTTCGTCAATAAAAGCTGAACAAAAAGTTCCCTGAAAAAGTAACTTCTTTACCTATTCCAGACCTTGCTAAATAAATAAAATGGCCCAATTGCAAGGAAACGAGATTACCTTCCAATTTCGTGCATTGGATAACAGGGTTTTCTGCTTTTGTTATATAAAATGTTTTTCATTTTATTTGACTGTTTTGTTTGCTGCTGGCTGGGCGGGTAATTCCCTGTTTCCGTGCTCGGTCATGAACCCACCAGCTTACTCTCTGTTTTTCTTTTAAAAACTATTCATTTTATACCATTCTTCGGTAAACAAATGCACAGAGCATAATTTAATGTAGTCATCCGTATGCTTCGTGGTAGACCTTCCATAACTTTTTTTTCTCTTGTTAAGTCTTTTAGGAAATGGGCATATTTCATTCCCTGCCTCCTCCTTGCTTTTGTATCACTTTTTTTAGTTTTCACGTTTTGTTGAAAGATTTTTTTTTTATTTGATTTGTTTTCGAAAAACATTGTATGGAGTTATTATGAAGAATAGTGTTAATTCTTTGACTTATAATTTGGGCCCAGCTTGGGTATATGGATTTCAGATTCCATTATTTTTTTTTAAATATCACATTAGTACTTTTAAACATTGTATTATGCTCAAATTTTTAAAAATAAAGGCATACAATAAAATTTTTTATTTTTATTTTTCATCTTAATATTTTTACTGTTTTATTGACTACTCATATGTGAGTTATTTTTACAGATTGTCTAACATAATCTAAATTAGTGATTCCGAAATTGTATTCCGCGGAACGATAGGGTTTCGAGCGATAGGACATTTTTGATCAGTTACTATTTTCGAAACCTGTCATTAGATTTATATATAATTATTTATCCCTTATTTATTTGTTATTGCCATTATTTTTATAAAATTATTTAAGCAAAATACTTGTAAAGAAAGTAAAGTAAATTTTTTTCAAAAAAAAAAACCCTGTAATTTTTAGTATTGCATAAATAATTAATGCATTTACGAGAAATTGCACCAGTACCTCGCATCAAATAAAATTAACAATGAAGAAGTATGTTTTGCTGATAATTATTTTCGACATTTATTTTCACCACTTGTCGTTTTTTATTTCAACGAAAGCCATATTTCAGTTCATTCATTTTCGGTTTATGCATACACTAAAACCGAATTATCAACTAGAATAGAATGCGCTCCGAACCCGTAAATTCAACTTCCCGGCATAAAACCCAATTTGAAGACTGGAATTGATAAAACGATGAAATTTCATGTGTCATACTTTCGTTAAATATTTTCAAAATAATTAATAAAATTTTATTCATCAAATATTTTCAAAATAATTATTAAAATTTTATTCATTAAATATTTTCAAATTAATTAATAGTCGATCCTTCGTTAATATATTCCCAATTGCTGATGAAATTTATTCATTATTAAGGCTCGGAATCCACCAAAAGAAGGTCGATCGTTTAAGGTTCCATAGAAAAAAAAATGAAACCCTCTGATCTAACTTGTTGTGATAACGCATTGTTATAATTTGCGTAACGCATTAAAATAGCTGTAAACAAAAATATATGTAGGAGAAATATGAACAAAATCGGATGGACTTACAAGTTTTTTTTTCTTCCTTAACCCCTTGACATATCATTTCTTGATATAGAAATGATCTTTGATTGTACTGTAAACAACAACTCGCAACGGAATGTAAACAGAGATGCCAACTGCTCTAGACACGCCAAAATAATTAAAAAAAACGGTAAATAACTGCAAACTAAAATTTTCAAATATTTGACTATTTTTGCTTGCTTTTTAAAAGGTATAGCATGACATAAATACTATAAAGTGGTGAATTATATAAGCATACGAATTATTTAGAAACAGTGGTGGATAAAATTCTACTAAATTGAATTTATTAAACCAAGAATCACAATTGATAAACTACCACTTTAAAATATTTATTTTCTGTCCGGAGCAAGTCGGCATCTTTGTGTTGAAGACGTCTGAGACACGTCAATTGTTTTGACATAAGAAACAAATGACGTCTTCGTATGTCAAGGGATTAAGCAGCTACGTGAATTAAATTGCTTAAACTTTTATTCGGATGATAAATAAGACCTTTAGTTCTAAAAATAAATATTTATTGTGAAGAAACTATATCTTACAGGGTAAATTAATTCTTTTTTAGAAGTATGCCAGTATACATTTTTTCTAACCTAGTAAGATTAAACGTGGTCTATTTATAAATAATAATAAAAAAAAACGTTTTTCTTTATACTCAAATATTTATTTATTGCATTTAGTTCATACAGTTTACCTTGTTGCAGTTAGAATCCTACAGGAGTTCAAAGAACAAAAGCAATTTTGTGTTCAATATTTTGTCACTCGATGTAAATTAAGTTAGTTGATCTTATTTTTAAACAGAAATCACGAGTAAAGTTTTGATTACTACAAGCCCATCCTGAACAATTAAGGCAGTGTATCCAACCTTTTTGGGATTTTGACTTGTCCTAGCCTGTAGCTTAGCCTATTTTGATTTTGTCGGACTGACAAAATCCCGCTTTTATCCGCCATCGACATTTAACAGAAAAGAATACATAAAGCTTCAAAAGCGTGATTTAGACCTTGTTTTAATAGTTTAAAATAGAGTGGTGCTATTGAATGTTGAAATTGCACAAAATTAATTTTCGGCAATTAAGGACTACGGAGTAAAAAAAAAAACGGTGATGTTAGAAACGAAAGTATTCTAATTAGATTTTTAGGAACATTTACGCTGACTAGCATTGCCTTACGTTCATTTCTCAATAACGAGGGACTGTCTGTAACGAGTTTCATGTGATTTTTGAAGAATGGTAGCAGTAATCCAGTCAAATATGCTGGTCCCTGGTTCGATTCACCTACCCGGTTTTGTCAAATTTTCCTTCCTATCAGTGGAACGGAAACTTAAGCCGAACATTTAAATTTGAGGTCTCCGAAAAGATGAGTGTGATCACAGGATGGAAAAAAAAACATTAAATATAAAAAAAAGAATATTAGAAAGATATAAATTTGCACTAATACATATCCATCATGAAATTATTCGATGTTAAAGAATTTATTTCAAAAATCTTCATAATTTATTTTCTAAAAAAAAAGAATATTAAAATTTTATAATTTATATTTAGTTTGCAATCTTATCTCCCTAAGACTTCATTCTTAAATGAATTAGAAAATTATATTACAAACTTAAAATATTTCCCCACGAGCCAAAAATAGATTAATTAAAAAATTTAATGCCATAATATAACTAATAGTAATATATTCTAAGTTTAATTTTCTAGATTTTTCCATTAGATGACCTGGATGCCTGGGGGCTGTTGTTGCCTTGAGTACCCTCTTTAGTTGCCTTTGTTGTTTTGATTACTATTGTTATAATTTATTATTATTATTTCATAATTGACTATTGATATAGTTAGTAATTTATCTCTTGTATAATGAACGTGAGCTATCACTTAAGAAACGTTATGAAACCCATTTTTTTTCAAAGCTTATCAAAACATTAGTATTTTTGTTCTTTTTACAAACGCATTGAAATATTACCTGATCTTAACTATCTCTTACCATAACACACCTATTTATTCTTTTAATGCTTGTTTTAATTATTTCAAAACCAATTCATTTCCGCAAGGATTGTGTACGACGAGGTACGCTAACCTTGAAAGTAAAAGATAATTAACTTACATCGATATCGGTTCATTCTTCAATGTTCGACTCGTAGCATGTTTTTACATGATTTTTAGTGACTTTATTGTTAGCGATTTTCATTTGTGTCCCGTTACGCTTGGAGCATTTTCGTGCGGAAAGACTATTCGCCGATCTCAAGGTCTTTCTCGTTGGAATTATTAACTGCGATGAATATTTCCTTAATAGATAAATTAACCTTGTTATTTATCCATTCTCTAGGGCATGGTTGCAAGTGCTCAGAGGAAGCTTTCATTTTGGCTCAGTTGGCAATTCTGAAGAGCGGAATTCGGAAGCTTCAGTCCTTAATTCGAGAGGAGAAAAAAACTGCATTTTCTCTTTTAATTACGGTCAAAAGCAGTAATTTGTTTCTGGAGGTCATCTGTATAATTTGATTGGCAAGTGCCATATTGCTTGTATTTAAAAAGTTATCGTTTAACTAAATCTGTTAAACATAGTTTGGTTTTTCTATTAAGTTATGGAATTAGAGCGTCATGAATTTTAAGAATCTTTATGAGGCATTTATTATCAAATAATATTTTTTTACGAAATTAGTTATCAATTTATTGCTTGTGTTAGATTTTATTATCAGCTATTCACTTTTATTGTTTTAATATCCCTTTGACGCAGATAGGACACCGGTGTTCTTTTTACACATTTTTTTTTTCTATCTCTCTAATTACAAGTTGAAAATATAGTTTGGTATTTTTTAATCATAAGTCTAATAGATACTAAAAAAATCTGTTAGATAATCGGAATTATAATTGTACTAAAATATAAAATCCAAAAAAAGTAATTTGAGAAAAAAAAATATTTTTCTTCATGCATATTCAAAAATTTATTAATATTTGATTTTTTATGTAACAGAAATTTACTATATTAATTTACTATTATTAAAAGAGTAATTAAAGAAATTTACTATTATTAAAAGATGAATAACTTTTTCAATTAGATCTAATTAACCGCGGATAAGTGTAAATTTGAAAAAATTATAATTTAGAAGTGAGCTGTGCTTGGAAGATTTTACCTCTGACGCATAAAAAGACACTGATGTATAATATTGTATTTCATAACCATAAATTATTACAATGCTAGTTATAAAATGTTTAAATTTCCTCTCTCCCTTTAAATCGCCTCTAGATAGAAAGAATTCTTTACTTTTTATTATTTGTTGTGTTCTCTCAAATCAGAATTTTGATTTTTATAAAAAAATAAAATAAAAAAAATTAGATGTGTTTTAAAAAGGAGTCTCAGCAATTTCTCCCGTTTTTTCATTTGCCTTTTTTTTTAAAAAAAAGAAATAAAACTAAGAGGAAACGGTATCTGCAGGTGTTTTTATTCTTTTATTATATAACCGTCGTTGAACAGCCGACCCAATTTTTGGATTTACGACTACCTATGTTCAATTCCGTACCCTTGTAATTCTGAACCCAATCTAGAAGACAAGGGAACTCCTGGATTAAGTATTGAGAGAAATTGCCTTCGTGGATGACTTTTTGATGGAACTAACCCGCATTCGCTTTGAATGGAGAAGAAAACCCACGAACCCTCTCACGGTTAGCCTGACGATAAGCGAACTGTAAGCCATGATCGTCTACCACTGAGGATATTTTACTTCAGCACTGTGGTCGATGCAAGCCGGATGCGGAATTCGTATCGACCAGCTTTCGCTGGGATTCGAACCTGGTTCGCGTCGTTGGAAGGCGAACGCTCTATCCCCGAGCCATCACGGCTCTATCTGCCGGTGTTGTAATAATCTGTAGCACTCGCTGTCTGTTGCTGCTACCAGAGTTACGCTGAGAGGAAAACGACGAAAAAAATTTACACTATTAGCCCGACAATACGAAATAGTCTACTACTGTATATTTTGTATGAGCATTGTGGTCAATGTAAGCCAGGACCATCAATACACGAATCAACCAACCATAGATGGGGCTCGAATCTGGGTTCCCTTGTTGGAAAGCGAACGCTCAATTTATATCTTGAGAACGATTTATAACTCATGAAAGAAATGATAAGTTAAAATAGTTTAACTTTAAAAAACTTCAGTTTGAGTTAAGTATTGATTAGACTTTTTATCGGATTTAAATGATAAAGACAGTTTTACTGCAATCTTTTTTGTAAGGTGGTGTATGCTATGCTTCAGAACGAATCGTATATTAAAATTCAATATTTTGAGGCAAAATGGTTTTCGCAGTTCGATATTTCAAAACCAATTGGTTTGCACAATTCGATATTTCAAAACCAATAGGTTTGCACAATTCGATATTTCAAAACCAATTGGTTTGCACAATTCGATATTTCAAAACCAATTGAATTGCTCCATTCGATATTTCAAAACCAATTGGTTTGCTCAATTCGATATTTCAAAACAAATTGGTTTGCAAAGTTCGGTATTTCAAATCAGACGCAGTTCGATACTTCAAATCAAATAGGTTTGTTCGATATTTTAAAACTTTTTTTTTTGTATGGAGGAAATTTCTGAACGTAAACTTCAGGCATATAATTTTACTTTTCAGATAATATGCCCGAGTGATTTTCCTGTTTAAAGATTTTAATAAGTAAAGAAAATGGTTTCAAAACATGAGGATATATCGCCACATGCTGACACACGATTCACATGTTCACCGACTTTATTTATGCATTTATTTTTTTCAATTTAAAAGGGTGAACAGCCTTATCAACCTGCATACCATCACTTCGATTCTAGTCACGAAAACAAGCCTCCTAAAATTCCTATTTCCACCTGCTTGTCTCTATATTATTCTCTTTTTTTTAACCCCTGCCGTAGAAAATATTCACACGTTTTTTGTTCGTGCTAGCGGGTGTAACCCACCTCCGATAATAAAATTCCAAAAGATCGCATAGTTTTGCATCTCTTTTATGTTGATTTTTTTTATGCAAAAATGAAAAATTGAAAGCCATTTTTGACTGAATAATTTATTAGTTTGTTTTAAGATAAATACGATCATTAACGATTTTTTCTTGAAAAAAATTCCGTATCTTGAACCTTTTAAACAAAAATTATATGTTGGGATATATGTTTAAGATAAATGATTTTTTCTTGTACTTATTTCGAAATTTAATAATTCACTACTTTTATAATATTCTTAAGTTAAAAGGTTTTTAACACAGATTGATGTAGATCGTATTTTAGCTTTGCGAAGTTCAAATTTTATAAAAATGGTCGAAGATTATTTTTCAAAGGTTTTTACGTTTTTATTGTCTCTCTAACGCGAAAATTTTAAACATTCTTTTCCACCCGCGATCCTAATGACTTCTTGAAGGGTAGGGGGAAGTATAACAGTAAGCCGGATTTTTAAATTATTCAGCATAGTGCTTTTAAAAAGCTGTTTAAGTGAAGAAAAATAAACCCCCGATTTCCATGTAGTCAATGCGACTATGTTTTGTACTGCGCAGTTATCTAGTGGAAATTTCGGAAACTCGTGACAGAAAATTATAATTAGGAATAGTTTAACTGTTTCATCTACTTGTAATATAACACTTTATTAGCTTAACCTTAGCTATTATTTTTAAAATAATCATGAATAGATAAATTGATACCAAATTTTTAGTTTTCAAATTGTTCAGCAGGAGGATCGTATGATATCGATTAAAAAAATTCCTATTCAGATTCATTTAAAATATGTTATTAAAATTGTTTTTGAAAACATTTATTTATAATGAATGAGTTGCTTATTTTGGTTATTCAATGAACGAGTACTAAAGATAAGTACTTTTTCAGTGAGATTTTTGGCAATGATTTGAGAATGATGGAAATTCTCTAAACCCGTGCCACGCCATACTCAGGCAATTTACCTCGCAGATTATTCTGGCATTTATTCTTATTTATTATTCTTATTTACTCTGGCAAATTTAATTGGCATTAATGTGTTAAGAGGACTCCATACCAGGGGAGAAACTTTTCGTCGCAAATTCATTTTCACCAGCATAACTAATTTAAAAGAAATAGTGAGTTCTGGAAAACCTGGAGTAAGCCATGAAGTTATTTCACTGAAAAAAAAAATTCAAAGTTGAAAAATACAAACAAATTGTTGAAAGAGAACTTCTATATTGCGTAATCCTAAGTTATCTTTTAACAATTTATTTTAAAGCGTTTAAAAACATTCTACACAACCTATAATAATGAGTCGCATAAATGTTGGGACGAACTTCTATGGAAATAAGAGCACATCATCGGGATTGAGACTGCATAAGAACCCATGCCCGGAAATATTCCCTATTTCGAACTGGTTCTTCGTGTGCTTCTAAACAGATCATAATAAGGGATATGTTGACATTTTCGGGCATGGATTCCAATGTAATTTAAATCCTGATGATGTGTCCTAAATCCCCTGGTAGTTTGACGCAACATTTCCGCGACCCATTGTTATGTATTATGTTTTTAAACTAGTACATTTCAACAAAAAATAGACTAAAACTAGCATTAAAAAAAAACTGTAGCTTCTGGAACAAAATTAATATCAGATTTGAAATCCCCACACCCCTATTGAGCAAGAAAGATCAAATATTTGTATCAATGCAACAAAACATTTGTTCCCCAGTGTAATCTTCCTATTTTTTATTTAAAATTTTTCATGTTTTTTTCTATCTGCACAAGGGTAGTTTACTTTAAGTATTGCCAATTTAATTATTTAATTTTCAATTCTAAATACAATGAAATGCACCGCACCGTTAAAATTTATTAGTTATTAATTAATTATCCTTATTAGTTAACTATACTTATATTCGTAATTAGTTAATTAATTATCTGTCGAATCCTTAGTCAGAAATGTTGAAGTGCATTGAACCATATTACTTTACTTAAACATACACGATAGTATGGTTCAATTTGAGCGTAAACACGGTTCGATTTAACACCTTATTTCGGTTGTAGTACCTTATAATTATTACCCTATTTCAGTGTTTCCCAAACTTATGACTTTTGTGTACCTTTTCTAAATTTGTCGTAATGCTGTGTACCACTAATAAAAAAAATGAATGTATTTTTTACTATAAAAAAATTGCACAAAAGTTAAAAATCACAACTGGCTGTTGACACCTCTTATTATTAAATGATAACTTTGCAAAAAATAGCCAATAGAAAAATACGTAATCGTAAATTTTCATGGCTAGCTTTGATTTCAAAAATTTCTTTTTCGAAATTTTCGTTTGTTGTAAGATATTTCGCATAAGAACGCGTACCCCCGCTAAACTGTTTCCGTACCCCTGGGGGTACAGTTTTTATAAAAATTTTCTTATACAGTTTTTCTTATACAGTAATTTTCTTATACAGTACAGTTTTTATAAAAATTTATATTTTTGTAAAAATTTTCTAGTTTTTCAAAGTAAAACCTTAAGTTTTTCCTCTGATCTTTGTACATTCACAGGATACCAACTTATCGTCGGACTAAGCGTGGGAGGTTTTTGTGGTTTTCCTCTTCATATAACATTGGTACTCATAAAGTCCACTTCGAAGACATGTATTGTCTCAAGATCTAGGAGTTCCCTTGTCTTCTGGGCTCAAAAATGACACGACTACATTGTACAACAGTTTAGCGTACCCCCGCTAAACTGTTTCCGTACCTCTGGGGGTACGCGTACCACACTTTGGGAAACACTACCCTATTTATTTCCTTAGAAACGTTGAATCTCTAGGTACCGAATTTTGATTCAATGTTAAACCGGTATTTCTGAAAGTATAGCATCGACATCAACGCTTGCAGTCTGAGTATATATTAAAAATTAATTGAGTTTTTACTTAGAAATCTAATTCCGAAACCGTCTATTTTGTATTGTATTTTTAAAATCTCTTTTTTTCTTCTCTCTTCTCAGCCTTAAAGCAAGACCGCAAGAGACTGAAAGCTGAAAAATTCGATCTTCTGACGCAAATGAAACAACTGTACAGTACATTGGAAGACAAAGAAGCGGAGCTCCGTGAATTTATTCGCAATTACGAACAAAAAATGAAAGAGAGTGACGAAAATATGAAACAGGTAAAAATATATTCCACTAGAAAAAAAATGCCTTTTGTCGTAATTTTCCTGACTCAACTTTCATTATATGCACTGATATTTAGTATAGGTGATATTATTTAATGATGCTAAGTATTAAGTAAATGATGAGTTGTAACTAATTAAGACTAAAAATTTATTTTTCTAATAAAAACTTATTTTTTGATAAGTTTTTTTTTTTTTTTTTTTTTTTAAAGTTTGTAGCGGATCATATTTTATGAACGTTTTTGAAATGAGGAGACAAATCCTACTTCACAAAAGAACACACAAACCTCTATCTTCGTACGGTTATTAAGTAGAAAACAACCTTTTGGTTCTTTTACAAACAGTGATCTCTATTCTATGGGGATATCTTCAAGTGACGTAATGTGGGTATCTCGAATCTGATTGGTTGTTAAAACGTGGCTATGTTTACGTTTGCAACTGTTCTTTCCAATTTCGAATTAAATTACCCCGTCAAGTATCAATTCTTCTAAAGGCTTGGTTTCTTAGGACAAGCGCCTTATCTGGGCGTCAGCGTTAAGTTGACGTTACCCTGACGCCAACAAAATACTGGTTTGTTAGCTCAAGGCCTGGTTTCTTAGGAGAAGCGTCTCAACTGGGCGTCAGCGTTAAGTTGATATGATATTGACGGCATAAAAATACCTTTTTGTTAGCTCAGCGTGAGCAGTCGGTCCAACACAGACATTATCTTGCATTGCGCATGCGTTAATAATGTAAACAAATATTTATTTTGAATTTGTATTGATTTTGTGATTGTCGACCAGTGCTTTAAAGAACAAATAATGACTTTGTCCAAGAGAAAACATATTATAGCTTATATATAACATATAAAAACATATTATAGGAAAAAGAAGCTATGTTTAATGTTAAAATTAAAATCTTGGCTGATTTCAATGCTCTGTTGTTGGCTGTTGTCCGCCATTGCTTCTGTTGTTAACGTCACGTTGTAATCCAACTGCAGTTGATTTGGACGGCAGTTGTCATTCAAGCTGAGCGTTCGATGACGTATGCTGTTAAACTCATAAATTAACCAATCAGAGGTAAACGTTCGTTTCAAGCTGACGCCGACGTTTCCTAAGAAACCAGGCCTTAAGTGATACATTCTATAATCCTTAACAAAGATTTTTTCACGATAATTTCAATTCTTTCATTATATTTTTCTTGCTTAACACATAGACAGGCACGAAGCCATGTAGAACATCAACAAATTAATTATGCATCGAAGTTGCCGAAAACAAAAATCTATCACGTTACAATAAAATACATAACAAATAATAAATCTAAGAAATAGTTATTTTTCAACAAATTCAATTCAATGTGAGATACGGAGCTGTATTTAAATAACTTTGCGCTAATTAACATTCTAAACAACGTGGAAAAATTTAACTAAACTTTGTCACACCATTTTTTTATTTATTGACACAATCAGCTGGCGCTGATGTCAAAGGTCACATGTGTGGGTATGTTTAATCTTCTTCTTCTCGAAGTGCAAGTGCCCAATTGAATATATTGAAGAAGATTTTAATTTTTTGCAGATATTTAACTTAAGGAATGCTAATTAAATGTTTATATTTGCATTTTAAAATTAGTACAGAAAATAATCTTTGTTACTCAGGAAAACTGAAAATTAAATGTTGACATCTTATCCATAATACATCATAATAAACAATTTTAAAAATGTTTGATTTTATGAATACTTTCATTATAATTATTCTCCTCAGCCACTAAATTGTAAATTATCACCTTATCTAAAATTTATTAATTTGCTCAATAAAATGATAATTTACAGGGATGGTTATCTTGTATGAAACAGTGGTTCTGAATTTTCTTCTATTTCTGTTTGCACTATTTCTAGGAGGGGGGGATTAAAATATGATAATACATTTTCATTGCTCTCAATATGTGCTCTCAATGTAATATTAACATTTGCCAATATTTGGTGCAAAAAATTTGATTCTTGCAAACTTTATTATATCTATATTTCTGTTTGCACTATTTCTAAGGGGGGGGCGGAATTAAAATATGCTAATACATTTTCATTGCTCTCAATATGTCTTCTCAATGTAATATTAACATTTGCCAATATTTGGTGCAAAAAATTTGATTCTTGCAAACTTTATTTTATCTCTCTTTATCTCTGTAAATGTCTTTATTTTGAAAATTAAATTTTGTTATAATAACCAACTTATTTGCTATTAGTTATACAAAATTAACATTTAACAATCCTATACTCCTATTTCACGCATCACCAAGTATAATTATAACAATGATTAATTATGCAGTTAATATTAATTATATAGTTAATTATTTTTAAATTTATTGTAATTATTACAGCAATGAAAGTCATAAAATAATTAAATGATATTTACTGCCATTTACTCGGTATTTTACCTAGTAAGTAAAAGCGCTGTTTCGTTAGGGTTTAAATTTTATTAGTTAATTTAACCAAATAAGCTATAATAGCTAAATGACGTCTAGTTAGTTAATAGTAAATAAATATATTAGTTATGATAACCAAATATCGTTCTATTCATTTGCTAAATAAAATTTTAATGTCTTGTTAAAAAAGTCTAATTGCATTTGTTTACACTTTTAATTGGTAATTAAGCAGTACAACTAGTGATCAAGTAAAACAGATTTCACTGTGGTTATAATAAGCAATTATATTAATTATTATAACATATTTTATTACTTGTAATAAAACTAATTACGTGTTTGGGACCATTTTAGATGGCTAAAGAACGTGAAGAGCTAGAGCAAGAGAAATGGAGTATATTGAAGAGGGCCAGGGACGAAGCAGAACGAGCTGTTCTGCTCTGTACTCAACTGGGTCTGAAGGATGCTCACATTAAAGAACTACAGGATGAAGTGAATAGGGTGAGGATCCCTCCTGTTATTTACTACTACATAATATTTCATAGCAATGCTTAACGCGCTGCTGTTTTCCATTGGCAATCGAAATTGCTTTAAAAAACTTAGCAATTATCCCATTCTTGATTTTCTTCGGATGTGATTAAAATTTAGAATTTTATTGAAACTCCATGTAAAATTTAAAAATTTATTGTAAGAATTGACAGTCAAGAAAATATTAAAAGTTTCAGTAATATCCTTGGGTTTGGTATCATCTAGATCAGGGGTGGCGAACCTTTATGCACCAACGTGCCATTTTTTTCAAAAAATTGTTTAATGAGGTCAAAGACGTGCCGTCAAATCATTTTGATTTTGTGATTATTGGGAAAATAGTAATACTAAATACTATCAACTCAAAACTCTTTATTTACTATGAAAAAAAAATTTTTTTTGCTATGTCTCAGTTGTACGCTTAATTCAACTGAAAGTAACATTAGTGTGACCTCTGTTGTTGCAGATTAGATGACAAATAAATACCTTATATTAGGTTGTAAGATGTTAGTTTAAGCAGGACTGTTAAATTTTTTTTGCTAGTTATTTATTGTTAACTTGTTTTGCTAATCCTTGTTTTTTATGGTTATTAATTGTTTTTTGGAATTAATTGTAAATTTTTTTGTTAATAATTGTTAATACGCTTTATAGTAAACTTTGTGATCAGTGGCGTGCCCAGAATATTGTGTCACGTGCCATTGGTTCGCCATCCCTGATCTAGATATTCCTTTGTTTGTGCTTAAATGAGAAAATGGACTTAGGTTAAATGGAAAGAAATGGTTATTTTGATCAAATTATTTTTTTAAACATATTTTTACTCAGTTGCGTTGCAGTTCGTTGTTTTAGTTTATATCAAGATAGCAATTCCTTATCTAGCCATAAATGTTGCAGAAATTCGTATTCATTTGGTGAAAAATGCTTGTAGTTAATGTCAAATGTGTATTTAGTGAAAGGTTTTAATGCGATGAAGTTTTAACATTCTTATGAATTTTCAATTAATCAAAATTATTGCCACTTACCTATGATATGTTCGAAGAAATATTTAAAAAGAATAATCGCTGTTTAAACATTTATAAAAAAAAATCACCATGGAAGTTTCTAAAATAGTACAATGTGTAAAAAATGCAAGAAGATAAAAAAAAATCATAAGTTAAGCGGTCAACTGCATAAGTACCAATTTTTGCAATTAAGCAAATTAGATTTTTTTTCCTGTCAATTTTCAATTATAACAAACGAAAATTTAAAAACGCTTATTTCTTTTACAAACAGAAAAAATATATAATAAATAGTGTTTCGAAGAAGAATCCTAATCCTTGTTTCTCTACTTCGTATAATTTTACACATTGCACTCCATTTTGATCAAAACTGAGTCAATTTTTTTTAACAAGTCTTATTTAAGTAAAAGTTTTAAGATTTTCATTACATTGATGCTTGTCAGTAGCATTTTCATAACAAAATAAGTTCATTTATCCGACAGCTACGGGATAAGCACATGTCTCCAGGTCATGATATTCGCCAGACAAACGGTTATGGTAGTCCAGGATCCATGTCTTACAGAACAGCTAACGGCATTGATTCAAGGGGTACTCCCACACCTACACCTGGATCAGATCCTACAACATCTCCATCCTATGCTGGGACACCCACCATTGCTTCTCAATATCCCGATGTTATGTCACCAAACAGAGGTTTGTGTCTCACTTATTTGAAACAATACGAAATTACATGCGTTTTACTATTTAAATAGGTTCATTATTTAATGATAACTTTTTTGTCGAATTCTTTGTTGTTTAAACTAACGCTATTGTATGTACATGATTATTTTTATACATGCTTGAATTTTAAAATTATCCGACAAAAAATCATAATTTTCAATAGTAATTTTTAATCATAATTCTTCGTAAATTTTAAAATTTTTCGAAATATCAGAAACGCATTTTTTCTTTCTTCCAAATGCGACATTTACATTATTTCACGAAAAAGATTTTCATAATTTGAAACAGAAATGTTTTAACCATGTGCATCTATTTCCGTAAGTTACGTTCATAGGACACATTTTGAGGAACCTCCTGAAAAATAGGGTAACGAAAAATTAAGCATTAGGGTTCCCAAATTATTTAGCGGTAAAAAAACGATCTAAATCTGATAAATCATTTCTGAGGAAGTCGGGATTAAAAACATCAAAACTTGTTTGATTGCCTAGGGTAACATATGGGAGTTAAAAACCTATTACTCGAAAATTCTTCAAGTTTCACCTGATACCTACATAACTTTTGATGATCTCAATCTTGCCTTCAATTTCGTCAGCTTTCGATTGGTTTTCTTCTCCAACCCCTAACTATTAAATGTGAATACTTTTTCGATTTCGCGAAGGATTTTAAACCTAAATTAAGGGCGGTGATTACCGAACACCCAGTAGATTTTGCTCTAGTAAAATAATAATAGGTAATGTATACAAACAAATTGGTGGTTTTGTGTTTTTGAATTGAACCATGTGTTTTTCTCTTTTTAGTGTCAATGATTCAAAGTTCTTCCCCCGACCACCGACCCTCTCTTCTCTCTAGATCTGCAGAAGATATCTTCAATTGTGATATGAGTGCAATGAACAGCGTGAAGAAAAAGTCTAAAGAGAAAAAGGGTACCTGGGGATCCATCTCACGAGTATTTTCTCGAAACAAGAAAAGGAAACCCCTCGATCCAGATCTTTTTGAGAGTGAGTATTCCCTTCTTTTTTTAATACTGATAGAGTTGAATAGATTTTTAAAAGAAAAAAGAAAATTCAATTTTGTCTGAGCGAAATTGAAAAACATAGGTTGCATCACCTTCGAAAGACGCGTGAATTTTTAGCAAACCTTTATTTGCTTCGATTAAATTGATTTTTAAAAAAAAAATCAAATTTAAAATAATCGACGGCTATAAAATGTTGATTCAACAATAAAAGTAATACAAATATGTGACAAAATTTAGTTAAACATACTGAGTTTAAAGAACTTTATGTAAAAATATTTGGGGTGATAAAACAATTTGATGTATAACTTTGAAATGTGTGAATTGTTAAATTACTCTACATCCACATGAATCTTTTCATCACAAATTGATTCTGTAGGATCAATTTAATTCAGATTCTGTTTTACAAAGTCTTTCTTCATTGATGTACTTTTGTCATTAAACAATTTTCAAAATCGGAAAAAGTGACTGGTTTTTTTTATTTTAACTTAGGCCCGCATTTTTTTTTTACTCGCCCCGTGGCGAGTGACTAATGGACCGACGGCAAGGGGACTTTAATGCATGATCCGTCTACCACTTGGGATATTTTACGTCAGCATTGTGTGGTCGGTACGAGCCGGGTGCGGAATTCGGATCGACCCGCCATCTCTCGGATTCGAATCATGACCTTTTAGCTTTGTTTATATCAATTCATAATAACCGCCTTATATGTATTTTTAGAAACATAATAAAAATTTGACTAAAAAAATATACACATTAGGGGTCGCAAAAACATCTTTCAACTCCTCTCTGTTTTCTCTATTGATAAAGGATATTTTCAGTCTCGCTAATCTCAATAATGATTCTCTAGACCTTGACAATTAATCGAATTCATATACTCTTTTTAAGAATAATCTTGAATATTTTGTTTTGTATTAAAGATTATAGGTCATCGTGGTCACCCAAAGAGAGTCCGATGAATGAAGAGAGTTATGTTCAGAAACTTCGCCTTCTGGAGGAGACCCACGGGACTCCTATGCAACACTGGAGAGCTGCCACTGTTCTCGCTTGGCTCGAGATCACCATGGACATGCCACAGTATGGAGCTGCATGTGCTGAGAATATTAAAAGTGGAAAGGTGAACAACAACAACAAATTTCACACTTCTCATTACTAAAATTTAAAAAAAAATTAACTTTAATTCTGTAAAATGTTGATTGGTGACACAAAGAATATATTTTTATGTAAACGTCAGCAGCGACAATAAATGACGGTTTTTAAGTGGGAAATAGTTTTAAATGTATTTTTCGACGTAAGACCTGATTTTTAATATATTTTTTCAAAGTATCCATACAAGGTACCGTTCAACAAGATTGTTTTAACTCTTCTCTCGAAAGGAAGGGACGGAGGAGTTTATTTGGTTGTTCGCAGTCATCCTATTACTTCATTTTAAAATTAATGCATGATTTTCCTAGAATAGTTTTGAATAGATTTTTCTATATATTTCGAATAATTTCTTTTTATTAGGAAAAAAAAATTGTGGAAAAAAAGCAAAGAAAAAACGTATTTGCAAAACTTTAATAACGTGGGAAATTTAAAGAGATTTTTTTTCCTCAAGTTATTGAAAAATTAGCAAAAATTAATATTAGTCCGGTCTGACTGCATGATGAAATCTATTTTAAAAACGATATATATCAGGAATGTCACACGTCCGGATTCCATCAACAAAATCCCGTTTTTGTAACTCTCAACGATTTTCCTTAATTCGGACGACTGGATAATTCGGTTAATTTGAACGTTGAGGAGTTACAACAAGGTTGTAACTCCTCAGCGACGGGCATACATGTGATAAATTATTATGTTTTTTTATATTTTTTATTTTTAAAAAAACTAACTAAACTGTTCTATTTTGTTCTAAAAAAAGAGTTCGTTTATTTCTCTTTGTGGCATTACACCTGATTCAAACATAACTTTGAACTTGTTTCAAAAACACTAAAATTTCCTTAGAATATATTACAGCACTGTTTATGTGTACTATGCAAAATTGACTTCTGTAATAAATTTTCAGCTTTTATTGGAGCTGTCGGACTCAGAACTAGAAGAAGGTTTAGGCATTTCTAATGTTATGCACAGGAGAAAGCTAAGGCTAGCAATAGAGGAACACAGGCAACCCTCTTTATGGTAAGCTTATCCCCACTGCATTCTAAATTATAATTATGGCGTATGGATAGTTTGACACATTTGATTGAAACATTTTCAGCCGCTATCCCAAGATCTGCCTCATGACCCACTCTTGGGTAGTGGAAGAGTTTCTACCAAGCATCGGCCTTATGTGTTACCTACCGAGCTTCTCAGAACATTTGGTGGATGGAAGGGTTCTGGATACTCTCACCAAGAAGGATCTGGAGAAGTATTTTGGCATTTCGAGAAAGTTCCATCAATTAAGTATCATGCACGCTATTCAACTACTCCGGATACTGAATTTCGATCGACAGGTGAGGACGAAGGAATCAACTTTCGTTAGTGATTAGTTTACATTTTGTGGTAACACAAGTTTTAACAATCATTAGGTTTTGTGCTAAACCGGGCTATGTATACTTTTTTCAGTCATTCCAATGACGTGTGGGTAACCAGGACAAACTCCTACTTAGATGCCCTTTTAAAAGTTAGAAGTGCAATAAAAGGAGAAAAAAAAATTCTTTAATAAGTGATAGTGGAAAGATATATTTTTTATTCCTATCTAAATTTATAAAATGTTAAATGTGGGCAGGGGGAAGGTTAAAGCTTCATTATTTCGTGACCAATGCCACGATTGATTGCCATATGGTCAATATTGCGCATAAGCTGAAATCCACCGGCCTCAAACTGGGCCTGCTTCAAGTAGTCATCGAAGATTAAAACCAATACTTCACAATGACAGCTATTCTGCTCCATATTAATATATAGTATTTTAAATTAAGTATCGAACAGAAATTATTCGATGGTAAAATATTTAAGTCTATTGGAAACCCACTTAAATGGACTATTATCCCATCTTCCCCCACTAAGTCTTTCTTTCACCATGTTGTTATAACTAATGTGTTACCAAAGCCCATCCTGCTAATAAATGCCGTAGACTTATATGGGAGATTGACATTTATTGCATTACGAGTATCATCAATATATGAATATTCGGTTATACTAATGATATATTTGCTTTTCAGATTTTAAATCAGAGACGAGTGAATAGTGAAAATATGGATATAGATCCTTTAGTGTGGACCAATCAACGAATTGTAAAATGGGCAGCAAGCGTAGATCTAGGCGAATACGCTGAAAATTTGCGAAACACTGGAGTTCACGGTGCCCTTGCAGTTCTGGAACCCTCGTTTACAGCGGACACAATTGCAACAGCCCTTGGGATACCTACTTCCAAAAATATTATTAGGAGGCATTTAACGACAGAATGGCAGAATCTAATTCAACCTGCAAGGTAATTCATTTTGTTTAAACTCACTAAGTTCAATTTAGTGGTTTATTAATGTAACCGAACTATCTAATACACAGTACGCTAAAGTAATAAGTAAACACTTTAGTAACTTTCCAGGGCTAAAGAGAGTAGAAGGGCTAGTTCACTCCGCTCTTAGAGCTGAAGCTACGATTTCCCTCCTCATGACGTCACTGTGTCCACAGATCTCGGAAGATCGCACGCAAAGATATTATGATAACTTTGCATCTTTCTCTTTGTAAAAATAAGTTAGATATTTTCTGGTTATTAGCTTTCAAACTTTACGTAATTAACACATTATTTCCATTCATAAACATAGTTTAAAAAAACTTTCTTGGCCAGTATATTAAAAAAATACCATTTTAAACTTATAAAAATATTTTACTAGTTGGTGAAAATGACACTATAAATACTTTATTTTAAAAAGTTCAGTTTTAACTTTAATTATTAAGAAAAACGAAAGCATATATCGACACTTTTTTATCTACATATTCTTTTATAACAATAAGTTGAGTTAAATTTAGAATCCCGGATTTTAAAATATGCCATTAAATTTGTTTATACTTAATTATTAGGAAACATCAACCTTAAACGCTAATTACTGAAACAAAATAATAATTTAGGTTCGTAATGACATTAAAAATTTTACAATTGTTTATAGATATTTAAATTTAAGATGATATAATTTATAGATATTAAAATTCAAGAGAATATAATTTTTAAAAGACTCATAAATATTTAGAATAACTACATTAAAAAAATATGTTATGAAATTAGGAAAATTTCAACTATATATTTTATTTATACTTTTTATTTACGCTTTAATTTTCTTTGACTTTATCCATTTTTTAATTTTTTTCACATGCCTTTCATTTTGAAGTAACGAAGCGGTTTCTATTTAGATAACGAATTTTTATAAAAGTTCTTAACGATAGATAAAACGTATTGCTGTTTTCTATTAACTGTGTCATTTCGGAATCCATTCTTTACTACATATTTGTTCATTTACTTCAGGGAACACGCGGAAAATTATATTTTTTCCTTTTGTTTTTCTATCAGAATTTGTGCAAATTGCAATCGCGCAAACTGGCATTTCGTTAATAGTTTTAAAATTTTGTAAATTCATGGCAAAAACTGAGAAAAGTCATTATAGAAAATAACAAATGTCTTAGAATATGTCACATTAGTTAGAGCTAGTAAGGCCGAACGCTCTGTTCTTGAAGTAAAAGTGCGCGAGCCTTGCGCCAAAGTGACGTCACTAGAGAAAATCGGAGAATTGGCGCGGCGAGAGTTTCTTCAAAGGAGTGAACCAGCCCTTCTATACTCTTTAGCCCTGGTAACTTTCGATCCAAATGATCGGATTTTCACGAACTAGAACTCAATCTTAATGATTCAAGAGCCTATCTTTCTTATGCTACTTAATAAGTGCAAACGATATTTTAGATTATGAAATCGTTCTCGGAATATATGTTTTTTTTTCCTAATATATGTTAATTTTTTTCGACGAATTTGGATTCTTGGTCCTTAAAATATGGCTGGATATATCTTCAATCTGGAAAACATAGTCCCATTAGGTTAGTCAGCAAAACCATCGAAAGTTTCAATCCCTTAATGTTATTTTCACTTTTTCCGTATTGCTGGTAATTTTTTAAGGGAATCAAAAAATTTTTTGCACACAATTATAAAACTTGTTTATCTAAAGATAATTCCACTTAAAAAATTATTTCTTTTAAGTTATTATTATTTAATTTACTAATGGTCAAAAAATTTTAAATATTAAAATATACAAATTTTTCTACCAATCTGATTTTGGTAATAGCAATTTTAAATTACAAAACCCAACATTTGAAGGGAATTGTGAATAGTTCATGAGAAATCAGAATTTAAAAGAACAACTTTTTTGAGATATCGAATTATGCAAAACTTAAATCATCAATACGTTCAGGATCAAAACGTTTAGGAGCTCATACTTTTGACCCTTCGCATGCTTAAACTATTGGGACCATACTTTTCAGAATGCAGCTATCCCTTTAAAAATTGCGGTTTAAGAATTCTAATCCATCGGAAAAGACGTATGCTTTTTTTTTTTTTTTTTTTTTTTGATAAAGTAAGTTTTTGTGTCTGATGTGGAAGCTGTAGTCTCATCTGCTGGAATTAATTAGAATATTTTAGGATAGGCTCGCGAAATATTTAAGATCGAGTCCTAGTGCGCGAAAATCCGATCATGTCATGATTTATCAAAAATTATTAAGAGACCACCATACTTTTGCATGGTAAAATCTATTTCGCCTTCATTGTTATTTTTAAATTTAAAGAAAACTAAGTTTAGGTAAACCAAGAGCGAACCATGAAGTTTCAAGTGCAGAATAAACTTTTTCAAAATGCAAAACAAATTATGACAGGTTCTCCACAGCTTTATCTCGAGTAACCCTGCCATAATTGGCACGCATATTTTGAAAAACTTTTTTTAGCATTCAAAACTTAATAGTTTACCTGAACTAACTCTTTGTGAAAGTGTATTTTAAATTGCTTATGTCGGTGAGAGAATTCGCTATGAAAGGTTTCTCCCGTCGTATAATGTCCTCATGAGTTGTACGCTTTTTTCCGTCACGCTGTTATCATGCAAATATGCAAAAAAAGTTAACTTATTTTTAGCTTACTTCTCAAACTAAACAGCCATAAGAAATGAAATTTTTATTCCATTTCCTGTGACTGTTTAGCTCATCTTGATTGCCTTTTTTATTGTTAATTAATTATAATTCCATCATAATTAATTAATTAAATTAAATTATTTTTTATTTATTATTATTATTGATTCATAATTATTTCCCATTATTAATCAAGAGAATATTATTTACGTTTCCCTTATAACTTAAAAAAATGAATAGATAAATTTTTAAAAAAAATACTTTTTTGTAAAGGAGATTCTCTATTTGTTTTAAGGTTGTCTCTAGAGTCTGAGAGTATGGTAGCCAAGAAATCTAAATCAGAGAAACGCCTAGCCAGTGGAAGTAGTTCCATTTCTTTAGTGTCCCAGGGGAGGAGCAGTAGTAGTGGCATTATGCCTTCATATGCAAGGCGTACACTTGATCGCTATGATCGAAGGCGGTCCAGTTGGAGGGTAAGTTATCATTTCAATCAATCCACATTTAGAAAAAGTTGACAATTATAGATATTCTGAATTAGGAATGTGATAAAAGTGTTTCAGTACTAGTGTATTCCTTTTAACTAACATAAAATGTGATAACTTAAGTGTAAATAGATATAAGAAATCAATGTTATACTTAAAAGTTTCTACAAGCATTATTTTACAATTTTTAATGTAGCAACTAAAATGTTTTAAAATTCACAACAAGTAATATTTTTTAAATATTCCAAAAAACAGTTTTCAATCTGACCAAAACATTTAAGATAAACGTGATATACTAAGGTAAAATTAGTTTTAAAAAATTTACATATTATGTTTAAAATATTTTTAATGGTTTATTCTATTGAAAATTTTCTTTTTAAGTAGCATATTTTTAAAAATTTTAAATATGCTTGATACAGTCATGCTTAAATATTTTAGCGACCTTCATTATATGTAGAAATAAATGGACAATGTTTTTTTTTTAAATTTTTCTTACGAAATAAGTCACGTTCTCTCTTTTTTATGAAAATTAAGCTCAAAGTGAAATCATTGAGAAATTTTTAAGTTTCACATTTATATAAATTAATATTTCTTTTTAATATTTATTAAAAAATTGTTGCCTATCTATCATTATAAATTCAAATGTTATGTCTATGGTATTAGTAAGGTACTTGAAGTAAAACAATTCTTTCGATTTTTATGAAACAGTTTTTGTACTGATCTAACTATTATCATAATTTCATTACAGTTTTCTACTTGGAAAAGTTCACAGGTACTTTCTCTCTTTTTTTGTGAATCAGTTTTTTCCTCCCTTCAAATATAATATGCATATAATTGTATATATAGATTTAAGAAAATCTTAAAGAGTATTTAAGTTAATTTAACATTAGTCCTAAGGAAATATTTTTACAATAACGTCTTAGGTAATCGATATTTATAGCTTAATTTTATTTTGAACAGCTTTGCATTTAATTTATGTCGTTTACCATAAATTCAGTCACTTTTCATCAAAATAGATATTTATTGTTACAATAAATGTTGGTTTCTCAAAGTGAAAAAACATTTTATGAAAGCTGCTACACTTATCAATGAATTACTAATACAAAAGAAATAACTCATTACGAAAATTAATCATTTGAATTTATTACTCCACTTAATCAAATTCTGAACAAGATTTATGTTTACAAATTAAAGTATCACATGTTTCAAACTTTATAGTATGTTAAACTAAATATATAAAAATTTTAAAGCAAAAATATAAATATCCCAATATTGTATACTTAGTCAAATTTTCTGTTCTTAAAATCAGCATAAAAAGCATAATTTTTATTTGCTATATACTTATCGCAGTCTTGCGGTACTGAAAACAAAACAAAGCTCATTATAAAGGTATATTTAGTTTATTGATAGTTTCAAGATAATTTAATCTCATTTTAAGATATTGATGAGAATTCAAATACGACAAATTTATGTGACTATTTTTTTAAAAATAAATAAGTAGGAAGCAAAAATAAGTTTGATTATAAAATTACAAAATGGGCTCAAAATAAGTAGTATGACATTCAATGTTTTTAACTTGATAAAAAGTCTTATTCAAACATCTGTGAATTAATACAGGTTTTTTTTCAATCTTAAAGCTATTTACTGCCCTGCAATAAAAGCAGGGGTCAATCCACGTTTTTCAAAAATCAGCAAACTTCATTTGTAAATGACAAATATAATTTCTGATTTTTATGTAGATTCTTCACATCACACGGTTAAAATATTATTTAGATTTAAATGTATGATACACATCTTATAAATGAATTTTATTTTTTTAAGGAATCTTTGAGATCTCTGACATCTTCTAAGAAAACCTCACCTGCAACCACCACTTCAGCGGAGAGACCTCACATTCTTCCCCTCTCACCAAAGCTGAATACAACTAGGCACCGAAGAACGTTTTCTTCACATTCCGATGTAGAAACACTCACTGTAACTCCAGTCTAAACGCTTATGTCGACGGTGGATGCATTTTTAATGCGAGCAGCAAGAATTTGGAGAATAATTATTGTTACTAAATTTCATAAGTAAATTATGACTGAAAATACTCAGAGATATAAAAAAAATTATGATATTATATATCTACATTTGCATTGCATTTAAATTTTCTTTCTCAAATAAGATTCTATTGAAATTTGGATTTTCAAATCTATAAGATTGATTTGAAATTTGGAACTGAGTTCCTTTTCTTAATGCATATGTAAAGCAAAATATTAACTTTAAATTATATATTTGTGTAAAGTGAACTATTGTCACAAAAAGAATGTATTAAAATTTTTTTGTCATTTCAATACTTTCATGCAGAATGCTTTTTTTTAAAAATATAAGTAGCAAGAATAATTATATATTAATACATTCCAATTAATAATTCATTTAAACATTGTTTCAGTTTAAATTAAAACTTTAATTTTATACTACTTTAATCATATTATCATTCAATAATACAACACAATTCTAAAATAAATTTTTTTTAGTAAATGCTTATCAGCAATGACAATAGACTGAATTTTAAAAAGCGAATAATATTAAATTAAAAAAATGAGTTTTATAAATTATTTAGAATTATTTACAAATAATTTTTACAATTAACTGCAAGGTGAAAATATATTTCGTAAATTATTTATAATGCATACATCACTAAAAATTGAAAATGTAAATGAAAATTGAATTATGAAAATATAATATTTAACTGCAAAATTGCACAGTTTTAAAATTAAAAACTAATGTATATGAATTGTGTAAACTTTTGAATAACTTTTTCTCAATAAAATGAATGTAATCTTTATTTACACTAAATTTGAATTTTATCATGATTCATTCTGTATAAATTTTATGCCATTTTAAAGCACGAATAAATGTATGTTGAGTGTAATTTGCAATCATTTACCAGAATTTAAGAATTGGTAACTTTGCATTAATTAAAATTTTCAATCATTTATCGAAATTTTCTCCGAAAAAAATATTCAACCACTCTGTGTTCTTGGTGGAAAATAAAAATGTATTGCAATTTATTATTATACTATTTGATGCAAATATTTGCTTTGCAAATGAAATGACAACTACAAATTATCTAAATTTGAATGCATCCATCTATTTGTATTATATTGTGCAGGAGTATGGAAAGCTAGCATTTTAAGTTATATTGTGCAGCAAAATGTTCTGTTAAATATGTTTTTGGCTTCCTGCTCGTTGGATTTGAAAAAATAAATACTTGTACATTAAAAGTTGGTTATTAAAGTTACTTTATTCCACTTTCCACGAGTCTTTTATTATTTTATGGATCCCTTATTATTTCATCAAAAAACATGGTAAAAACATTATTTAACAGTTGTAGCTTTGATCAAACACAACTACAAATTATCCATTTAAAAAACTTTATTATAAATCCTACAAAATTCAAGTACAAAATCAATATGAATTTTTTTTCGAAATTATTTACTAAACAAGAGTGTTACAAAAATTAAATAAATATATTTCCATCAATTAATAAAATCAAGGAATAGAGTTTAAGGTGCAAAACAAGATATTAATTTATTTTTTTTTAATTTAGACTGAAACTAATGCTGTTTTAAAAATAACAAAAATATCACAATTAATTATAAATAATTATCTCTCACTTTTTTATAAAAATAATCTAAACATGAGTAAATTAGGTATGACAATAACACTTCACAATTTTAATTAAATTTCTTTTGATCACTTAATGGCAAATTGTAAGTTTTTATTTTTAATACAGAAGTTTAGTTTCGTTGACATATGTATTACAAGCATATTTTAACTAAATTGCTTTTTAAATCATAATGCACTGTTCAGAAAATTTGTAAGCACAAAACAACTCCCTAATCTTTTGTTTCCTGAATTCGATATACTCTGTGAAATAAAATCTATCCATTTTAATCTTTTCACAATATATCTTGTATAGTTATTTTTGTAAAACAAAAGAAATTTTTGCTTTATTTATTCACAAATCTGAATACATTGATAAAAAGAATTTAAAAAAAAAACTCAAGCCAAATTATTAATAGTAAAAATTTCAGCTGATAAGTAGTAACTTTTATTGATGTATGTAAGTATCTATAGAATGCCAATATTTTATACATTGAATATAAATATAAAATGTCATATCTTTCTCATGAAAAAAGATGAAGGTGAAATAGCTATTAAATAAAGATGGAATAAAATACACCAGAACTGCTCTTTTAACGAAAAAATGTAGCATCTTAAAATCTATTCCCGAACAATAACCAAAAATTAAAGTTGAAGACTTCTATCTCTTAATATTAAAGAATAATAATAAAAAAAAAACTGCATTTTTCTGGAGAAATATGATTAAAAAAATAAAAAAAACTTCCAATCTATGCATAACTTACAAACTAACAAATGTTGATTTTACCATATTTCTTAAAGAAAATATTGCAGTTTTTTTATATTTTAACACCATGAGAGAACAGTGTTAATATGAATTACAGTTCATACAATGGTAAAACAAAATGTTAATTTATGAAGTTCTTATAACAAGACTAAAGGAAAGTAACTGCGTAGTGGAAACCTTTAATGGCAAAATAAATAGATATTTCAGAAAAAATACAAAAAACAAAAATATTCTCTTGTTTGTAAAGCAAACAATATAAAAGTAAATAATAAACAAGTTCATTTTTTTTAAAAAAAAGTTTGTACAACATAAAAATAAGATAATGAATACAAAAATAAATAAAATATATACTAGCATAAAACTTGGAATTTATTTGATCAGCTAAATATGTGCAATTATTTTACTTATTCATATTTTCCTGCACTTAGAAATATATATTTAATTGAACTATGTTTTTCTTGTACATTAAAATATATTTATTATTTCATATTATATGATTCATATAATATTTCAATATGTATCATTTCTAAAGTGTTTCAGGTATTTTTCTTCTTTTACTCAACTTGCATGAAAAAGCTCTTTATCAAACTTTATAACATCCTAGTAATATTAAATCTAGTAATTATCCTAGTAATATTAAACTTTATCTATATACATAGTTATAAATGGGTAACTCTGCAAACCTGCAATTGCACTTTCAGAGGAAAAAAATGAGTTAAATTTTTCATTTTGTTAAGTTTTTTTCCTTTTTTAACTTTGATATAAAAATTTAAATTTAAGGATCTATATAAACTCTTTAATATCCTAAGTGAGAATCTCTTATAACATCAAAACTAAGGCAAACAACGTTAAAGAGCACAAAAAGCACTCTTTAACGTTGTTTGCCTTAGTTTTGTATTTTAGCACAAAGGTCGCCCACTTGTGTACTCTTATAACATGCTTCATAGTACGACTTGTTACAAAATTTTTCTCATTTTTTACTTTTCCCTTAAAAAGCAATTACCACACTTCTTATCTCAGCTATTCATATTTTATAAGCACTATTTAGTCCAATTTGTAGTATACGGAAAGTTTCAAGAAACTATAAGTTCATTTTAAATTTCAATAATAAAAAAAAAGGAATGTCTTTGAACAAAAATAAACTCTTTCATTATACAACAGAATGAAATGTAATACATTTAGTTTAAAATTTGATGGATTGCTTAAACCATGAGTAATATCATAAATAATCTAATGATGGATAACTATTAAAATTTCTGTAATTTTTGCACAATCACAAGAGTATGAAAGACAGAATGTTTTATAAAATTTCAGCAAACTTAATTAATTTAAGTAGTATGATAAATTAATCCTTTAACAGTCATAAAATGCATTTTTACAAACTATTGTATAAAATTTCATAAAACTTATATAATTATAGTATTTTGATAAATTAACCCTGTTAGAGTCCTAACATACAGTTTTACAGAGTGTTGTACAAAACTTTATGAAAAATAAATAAAGTTTTATGATAAATTAACCCTTAAACCTCTGCTTAGGCAATTTTGTACAAAAAATTTCATATTGAGCAAAGGTTTTCCATTGAATAACATGAAAGTGAAGAAATTAGACAACAATTGAAGAAATTTAGTAGAGAAATCCACTTTCATTAATATTTTTAAAAAATCAATAAAAATAAAATAAAATTGGGCAAACAAAATGTAGCAGTCTATCCGACTACATACCAATACATAAAAATGCATCAAATCTTTACATTAGTGTTTGTCTTTCCAATGTAATTCAATTAAGTTGAAAAATGTATTTGATACAAAGAAGAATAGTTAAAATTATTTTTCATTTCAATATCTGATTTTATTTTAAAATTCAGAATCATACCAACTCACTAAAGTTTATTAAAGAGAAATTAAAAAAAAAAAGTAGCTGATAATTCTGTATGTTGAACAATTACACTGCTTTTTACCTCATTTTTTAAATATTACATGAATCAACATAGTTGATGCACAAAATGCTCATTTTAATTCAAAATTTAGTCATTCTAAATCTTGGATAGTTTAAACTAATGTTTATCCCCTTACATTTTCTAAACTTCAAAATATAATTTCTTTAAATATAATTTCTTTAAATATAATTTCGTTTAATTTAAACTTTGGAAAAGAGAATATTATCGGCATACAAATATTCATTCTAAAAAATAATAAAATACTTTCTATTTATTTATTTGCAAATGCGTTTTGTAATCAGTTTTTAGATTTAATGCAGTTTGTATTTTGAGGAACATTAAACTGAACATAATTATACACATAAAATACAGCTAATTCTTAAAAATTTAATTTAAGTGTTAAACAATAGAGTTTAAAATTTAAATTTATTTATTAAACTTTATTTTTTTTTATTTTAAGAATGCATATGTTTGAGGGTTAGAATTTTCTGAATTTAGCATTCAATTTATATTAAAAAGTATCTAACTTCTAGAGTCAAAACCACTAGCTTTTTAAACAAGTATTAACCCTTCCTCAATGGGAGTTGCAAATGCACGCTTATCGCTGAAGCCAAGAGTTTCATTCATGAAAGCCTATTCAGAGCCAGAGGGGGTTTTCCTGTAATGCCTAAATCCTTGAAATCACCAAAATATGAGTGTGTTATTTATTTATGTACTGTAAAGTAGATAAACGACATACCCTGCATATATTTTTTATTCGTATACTTTATTTATTTATGATTTTTTGTGTTTAAATACATTTATGCACAATTTCTGTTATTTCGAGTTAAGTAATTTTTCAACATTGTAATGGTAAAAACAGAAAAATTACACGTGTAATAGATCTAGCTTTCAACTGAAAACTGGACTGCAAGCCCAAATAAACAACAGTCTATCAAAAATAAGCTCTCCCACTTACTATAAATAAATACCACATAGTTCAAAGCTCAAAAAGTCGTTTTAAAGCATGCAATTCAGAAACATACCTTTTTCCTCATGTTTATATAATCAAAAATTTAGTGCATGCAAGTCACATGTTTCTCATTTCGAGTAGAAGGGTCAACTCTACGCATATCTTAAATCCTATGGACATACAATGCCATCTTGTGCCAAAATTTATAGCTTTTAAAACGCTCCACAACATCGTCTAAACATGTAGCCGTAAAAGATTTGAATTCTACAAATATAGAAGTTTCTTTCAAAGATATGTACTAACATGGATATTCACTGTATATAATTAAGAAGTTCCTGCAATTTAAAAAAAAAAATTCTTCCGAAATAATCTAGGTGAAACATTTAAATCTTATAAGAGGAGGACAAAGTTAGAAAATTATAAATATTTAGAGAACATAATATTATTAAATTCCCTAAGATACAGTGACTCAAATGGGCAGGTCAGGTAGTTAGAATGCACGAGGATAGTGGAGGAAAAGATTTTTTTTTTTACTAAATCCATGGTGAAAAAACCTAAAGGAAGACTCAGGCAAAAGTAGACCGATAACGAAAAGCTTAGGATATCACTACTGAAAATGACAAAATATTAAAAAATGACAATTAAAAATATGTCCATTAATTGCCATCCAATTACCATTTTAATTATCAAACAGACCCCATGTTCTCCAAAAACACATGCTTTCAACTTCTCATATAAATTATTACGCAGTAAAGCTGCAATAATCCCTGAAACATTTAGGCTAATTAACGCTGATACAAAATTAATTTATATATATTTGGTTCTCAAAGGTTTCTTTCCAGTTAAATTAATTTCATATTGCTCTTTTTAATTTATGTCCAAAAATATTTAAAAATAATCTAATTAGTATGATTTAATCACAGTTGCAATTATTTCATATTTATTTCGTAACCAGTAAATGTTACGTTTGTGAACAAACATAATTTTTTTCTTTTTTAGAATTACTGGTTCAAAAACTCACCACCTAAAATTTTTTTGCGACACCTATTGTTAAAAACGTTATTTACAATATGAAATTACTTGATTCTGAAAAGGATCTTAAGGGCAAGATTTTCTTTTTAAGACACTGAAAAGGATCTTAAAAGTAAAAATTTAAAAAACATTTTCAAAAAGTATCTTTTAAATTAAATCTCATCTAATAAATTAAATCTATCGCTAATAAGTTAAATCACCACATTCTGCCTAGCTCATTATGTAAAGAAAATACAGGTTAAAGGTAATTACATTGTAAGTGAATTATACAGTATACTTTCTTAGAGATGCTTATAAGTATAATGAGAATATTTTTTTAGAAATTAAGTAGAAATATTAGATTACTTTGATTTTTAATTTCATTAATATAATAACAAAAGCAACTGATAGTCAGCATAGCCAACTTCATTAGTAAACCCATAACTCTTGACTAATGATCGTCTTTCATAACAATATGTACAGTATAAAATTAAATAATTAATTTTTCAATATGACATGTACAAACTCCATAAAAATATTAGTATTTGTTTGAATACAATAGTTTGTTAGTTTTTAATATCAGACCCTAATGCCATACCTGGGCCATTAAGAAAGGCACAATCATATGAGAATTAACTTCTTAATTTTAACTTCTTAAAACATATCAGTGAATTAACCAAAGAAGGACACTTTCTTGAAAGACTCTGCTTGTAAATCTCAGATCTAACTCTGGCCAGAAATCAGAATACAGTTTTGAAGCATGGGTACCGAATATGTCTAAAACATGTCTGTTGATTTCACCAATCCTAAAATAAGTATAACAAAATAAGGATTCCATGAAATTTGAATAACATTAATTTAAATTATTTGATGAAATAAAAAATAGTTTATGATATAAAAATAGTCTTTTATTATAAAAAATAAAAATAAAATATTAATGAAAATAATTAATGATTAATAGTTTTAACAATTTTAAGATATATGGAAATAATATTGATCAATAATCTCTTCCCCCCCCCCACCAAATCAGCTGTAAAAGGGGTGGAGATAATATACTTTTAATGATCTTTATTTAATTTTCATAAATGAATTGTTGTCGATTTTTCGAAAATTAATGTTAATTTTTCAGAATTAATTCTTTTTGGCAGTATTTTTATAAACACATAAAATTTAAAGTTATCGTCCAATCAGAATTCGAGTAATGTAGCACACGGTATTTTATCCATTGATTTTTTTTAACACCTATACAAATACAATTCTGCAAATAAGGATTTTCTGAAAGGTTTCAAACATTTGTTCAATTCTAGATTTTTGATAAATATCTTTGTTTTTGCTCATTTTAGGTAAAGATAATATTTTAGTCTCATCTAAATCAGTTCTGTTCAGTTCTGCTACAATAATAAAAATGAATATTTTAAAAAAAATCCAAAAATAGACAAATGAAAAGCATTACATTATTTATATAAAATGACTAATCACGTTATTTCATTGCTTTATATTTTAGATAAAAAAAACTATAGAAGTTCTAAAAGTTAACAACATCGTTTTAAACAATCTGATAAAGCAGTGCTTTCCTTACTGTTTTCTTTATTTTTATTTTATTTTATTTTTTTGAAAGGTATTGTGCTGTGGAATGATAATCAATTTCCAAAAGTTTGTAAAAAATTCATAGCAAAAATGAAAACAAAGCATTAAAGCTAAAATCAAAAATGGCAAGGGAAGAGAGATCTTAATTCAATGCTGATTGATTAAATAATAGGAAAAGTTTAGGTTGCAGAAAAGTCTAACATAGAAACATAACATATTAACACAAACATAATTATTGAAGTCCTTAAAAAGATAATATTAATTGGATCAAAATAGTCACCAAAAATCGGCAAAAACAGGCATTGCAGTTTTGGCACCTTGGTGATTGCAGGTAAAAAACCGAGATTCAATACAGAAATATCTCCAATGAAATCAAAATTCCAACAGGCTCAGAAATTTCAGCATCCAATTAATAAAAGTACAGAACAGCAGAAATATAAATTTTTAAAATCTAATGACTGGAATTAAAAATGGTGAAGGTGACAAGTGTGTATTATTATTTTAATTTCTTCAGCTACAACTTATTTTATATTTTCTTGTTTTTTTTTACAAGTTTTAAATTGGTCTTTCTCAGAGTATATAATTTGCTAGCATTAGTAATCACTTTTTGTTAT
Organism: Parasteatoda tepidariorum; assembly: GCF_043381705.1. NCBI lineage: Eukaryota > Metazoa > Arthropoda > Arachnida > Araneae > Theridiidae > Parasteatoda > Parasteatoda tepidariorum. Next base: position 86,744,873 of record NC_092204.1, on the reverse strand, counting down.
ATTTTACTTTTAAACCTAAAAATAAAATTTTAATTTCAACTTTATTATATATATACCACAGTTTTACGTTGTCTAATTTGCGCATTATCCCCTTCCTACCTCATTTTCTGTTGGGTCGTGAAAATTGCTAAATTTAAATTATGCCAGATTTTAGGTTACCCCTTTTAAGTCTTGCTTTATTCATCTTTCTAACAGATCAAAATAATTTTTTCTTAACAAAGCTCGCACAAACTTTTTTCGAATTTATTCATTCTTACTTCTATGGAGAAAAAAAGGGACTTGTTTATTAGCTGTTTGAAACTGTATTAACATTTTTTCTATTTTAACTTATTGTTCTTTTGTTTGTCAGAGGGTACTGCTCTTTTGAGTCAAATTCAAAAGGGTGGTGGATTGTGCAAAGCGCAGGAAAGATGGTTAAAAGAAGTATGCGAAGGAGCTCAAATTGTAAATTTTTTTCCCAGCAAGCTAGAATAATTCAATTATTTAACGAATGTTACACTAAGCAACGGATTAGATATTTCTTGATTTTAGTAGCCTGTAAAATGCTTCTAAAGGGAATAAAATGGTCTAAAAGCTCAGAATTTAATTTCTTTAGCATTGAACAGTGTTGAATAAAATGCATTATGAATGGGTTAAATAAAGTAGACTTCTTATGTCCACTTGTTTATGTCCACTGTATCCAATGGGAACATTGGCTCTTAGGAGTAAAATTGTGTGGGTGGAGATTTTCCGAAATCGTTGATAACGTATATACCGACTACTTTTAAATTCCTTAAATATATGATTTAATGCCTGTTCCAGATGATACTGATGAAGATGAGAAAAAAATATGGTAGGATTTATCCACAACTGTTCAAGAGTTACAGAGCATAAACGCTGAAACAATATTTATTTGCAAATGTAAAGCAAAAAGCAAAATTGTAAATTTGCAAACAATAGTTAGAATTAGGGGAATATTGTAGAAATTGTATCCAAAACAAGTAAAGTTTACACTTTTTTTTAATAGCTTATCTCATAAGTGTCAATCTTTGAATAATATGTCAATTTGTTTTCACCCGATTTTACATTTTCTCGTTTTGTGCATTTTTTTTAAAAGTTAGTCTGAAGAAAAGCCTAAAATCAGGGTTCCACTGTATATATATATATATACGTGCAACCTCGAAAATCCGGACTGCTGGGGGGTTCGGAAGGTCCGGATTTCCGAATTTTAGATACCTTACTTGAATTGATAGAATTATCGAAGTATCGAATTCGCCAGGACGATTATTTCGCGATTAATCACGCGTGTGTAGACCTCCGACGTCAATTTTAACATAAATATACTCTTTAAATAATAAATAAAAGACATTAAAAATCAAACTTTCGTCATTTTCCCCCGCAATCGATCGTTTAGATAACATAATATTAGCAATTAAAACTAAAAATATAGACTTAAAACGCGAGCTGAATTTCAACTTATAACCGAAACAGATGCTTCTAGACTAGACTGTACCAGCTGATACTAACCCTGTTTTTGTTGGGGGATGAAAGAACTTGTCCTCGCCTCCTAAGCTTCAAGGTTAAAAAATAACCAGTTTTCTTTCATCACAAGGGGGGAAAACAAGGAGATGGAAGAATTCCTCCTACTGAGGGGATTCCCCTTCAGGAGGAGAAGGGATTCCCCTTTATATTCCTTGTTATCTATACAGAGCTGATAAGAATTATTGGAATTTCCTTATCAGCTATGAGCTTTCATTCATTCACCACCTCTACCTCTTCATCTACTGCTTCATTGTTGCAAAAGAGTTGTGGGATTCCCCTTCAGGAGGAGGGGATTTCCCTTTATATTCTTTGTTATCCATACAGAGCTGATAAGAATGACTGGAATTTCCTTATCAGCTATGAGCTTTCATTCACACCCCACCTCTAAATCTTCATCTACTGCTTCATTGTTGGAGAAGAGTTGTGGTTTTTCATTAAAATGGTTTTTCATTTCTGGATGCATGAGTCCGGATTTTAGAGATTTCCGGATTTCAGAAGTCCGGATTTTCGAGGTCGTACTGTATATATAAAATGCATTTCGCCCATTTGTTTTTACATTTCAAGTATGATCTTACTAGTAAATTACATGTGATAACACGTGAACGACTAGTAAATTACACGTGATCAAAACAAAAACACTTAAACAAACATAGGTTAAAAAAATATTTTGAAAATAACTGTGACTTACTTATTATGAGTCAACCGGGTAAGAAACTTGAGGTATGCAGGCTTTAAATTATGAGGCTCCAAAACTGCCTGTAATAAATAAAATAAAATATTTTGTGTTTTGTAAAAATTTAGTATGTATGAGAAAGTAATACAACAACAAAAATATGAGAAATAGAAGCAACAAACATATCTAAAAAAAATACTAATAAACCAATTCTAATAAAATTTCTAGGATAATAAACACATAAGATATTGCATTTAGTAAAATAAATAATACGATATTTTTGCATAAATGACATTTTTTAAAATTAAAATAAAATTTCAATGATTAATTAAATTTTATAAAAAAATAAAACATCTAAGTACTTATAATGCAAAACGCACGTTCAATATCAAAAACCTTTTAAGGTTAACGCAAACTTCAGGATCTTTAAGTTAAAAAAAAAATTTATGAAATCTAGCATTTGCAAGATTTTACTGTCACAGGTAAAGAAACTGAAGATTTACTGTTCTATATCAATAAGCGAAAGTATTTCTGAAAAATATTTCGTACATTTTATTATAGTTTTATGCTAGTTAGTCATTACACAAACCAGATTAAGTAACAAAAATGACTTTGTTGAATAAAATAATAAATAAATAAAACAAAAAGAATGCAAGAAATTCAGTTAAAGAAGATGTTTACTTATTTGTACTGTATTACTTATAAAGTCATAGTTTCAGTATACTTACAGCATAAAAAAGGAATGCAGTAGAAGTAGCATACAGCATTAGCATTGAGCCTTTGATGTTTGGAAGCACACCCTCATCTATACCCAACATATATCCGACCTTTATCAATAACAAAAAACATATTTTATTCAATTATATTAAATCTCTTAGTTTTAGTATTGTTAATAAATAATAAAAAGTATGATGATATAAAGATGAGTATGATATAATATAAAGTAAAAAGAGCAATTCATAAAAAAAAATGGATTTTTAACTAACTCTGTAAATTATTGAAGAAATAAAATTTAAAACAACTATCATAATCATTAGAAGTAATATGAAGTTAAATATTATACAAAAAAATAGTCTAAAATATATACTAAAATATATACTGAATTATTACTGAAATACTTACTAAATTATACATATTTTTCATCATGATTTTTTTCTGAAAACTAAATTCGGAAATATTATGTTTTACATAAACATCAAAGTTACGTAAAATACCAACATCTCAACATATAAATTTGATGATAGTAAATTAACAAATATAAATAAAGTTCAAATCTTTATATTATGAGTCATAATTTAACCTAACACTGAGTGTTGAAATTAATTTTCTTAAAAAACAATTGGTTTCCTAAAATTAAATCTATGTAAAACTCTGTCGGTAGCATAATCTGGATTTGAAGAGAAATGATTCATAAACTTCCTGAAAACTACTTAATTGGAGTTGCCAGCAGAAAAAAAAAAGAATCTGACAGTCTATAAAACTTTAATTTCTTTTGAAAATGTTTAATTGTTTATAATCCTGTGTAAAATTCTATAACACAGCACATGATTGATTTTACTTACTTCTATAAGTTTCCACATTAAGTACAGAGAAAGTGTAGGACTAGGAAAAAATTTCATAAACATGCCACCAAGGAATGCAGCCGGAAGGGCAAAAGCAGGATGATCTCTGTTAAACGACCAACGTAGAAGGCAATTAATAACCTAAAAATAAATCCAATCACAAAATCAATACATTTTACTAGGTCAATAATGATAACTAAGAGGAAAATAAACACACTGAAACTTTCAGTGGGTCACACTGCCAGGGTTCATAGGGGACACACTGCCAGACAGTGTGTCCCCTGATGAAGTACTGTTCTGCAAACACATTTATATATTATATTTTATTTTTATTTATTAAGAATTTATGTCTTACTTCTAGTTTAACCTAAAAATAAGACATTCATTAAAAACTAAAAAATAAAGGCTAACAGGCATTTTTTACCAGAATATTCTCAAACTAGAATATAGATAAAAATTACATTTAGAAACTTTTAACTTACCCAGTAAAGTTTACATTAGTAAACTTTACTGGGATGCCAGAGATCACATGAACTCTCTGTAAAGACTACTCCTCATTCTTCACCGTATATTGTATATTTTTTTCTTACTTTAATTTTATCTTTGTCTTCTTTTTGTGTTAATATGCATTTGTCATCTGTTTTCTTTGTTTGTTAATGCAATTGTGTTCCTTTTTACTCCTTGTTTATGTCCACTTAAAGCTGAACATTGTATATGGATTAATATTTCCAATAAAGCCATATGTAACAACAACAACATTAATAATTAAAGAATGATTACATTGATAGTATGTGCATGACAAGCAAAGTGTGAAATTTGGTATTCTATAGAATACTTAGGCCTTTTATGGAATACTGAAACCTGGCTAGCAGAGTGTGAATTGATTAAACATTTAAATTTTTGCTTAAGCATTCTATAAAGTACCTAAGGACAAATCATCACAGAATGATATTTTTTATAGTTTTAATCATGTATTAGCCAATGATAATTTCTTGGATCTACAAAAAGGTTCATATTTTATTTTTTCTTCTTCAATAAAAAGTTTGTTTCATAAAACTTTAATTTGTAGTTAGAATATAAGGTTTTTAATGGCAAGTTTTTATTACTTTTTTCAAAATAACATATGCTTGTTTGAGGTTTGAAACATTGTTAAATAATAACCTTTTCATGATCCTTTTTTTCATACTGTCATTTTATAGCATGCTTAAGTATTACATACAATGTCTAGGTAAAATAATAATTTTTTCTCCTTTTTACCTAAAAATGCCAGGCATCTAACAAAATGTCTAGATATTCTAACTATACATTGTTGATAACCTAAGAAAAGCAAAAGGTTATCTATTAGTGAGTTTTGACTAAGTAGATCAAGAGACAATTTCAGATGAGGCACAAGAGTTCTTTTATTGCATATATTTTTATTTGAGCTTTTAAGAGGCACATTAGTAAATGCCATTCTGAATAGAAGAGACAAATTCCTCAGACAAATAAAACAAAAAACTTTCCTGGCAATAATAGTTCCTAATATTATATAATAGGTCAATAGGCAAATAATAGGTCATAAAAAGAGGTGGTTGCTCCAAAAATTGTCATTTATTATTAACAATTTAATCAAAAAATATCTGCAAAGTAACAGCATATTTTATTGATAAAAAACGTCAAAATCAATGGTCTGTTTTGTTGTTTACTGAATATTGCATAAGTATAAGTAGTATAAGTAATACAAATTTTCCATCCACATAAATGCTGACATTATAATTTATCATTCGTATTATTCTCTCCTAGCATCTGTAGAGGCCAAGAGCAACCAAACTTTGTTTACTTTACAGCAGGCAAGACAACTTTTTAACCTTGACTGTTAGAGGGTTGCCTGATCTGAAGTTAATTTGAGAGGGCAAAAAATTTGGCACCAATAAAAATTGGTCGTTTAAGGTAAGAGTCACTTTAAAAAAGTTGTCTCTCCTAGAAATGGTACTTAGATAAATTCTTCTTGAATACCAGAAGATTTTTTTTTTATTCGTAAGATGCTTATATTCTAAAATCAGATGATTTTAAAGAACATGAGAAAATTTGCTGAGCTATTGAAACATTTTTCAGAAGGTGTCAATTTTGGGATAAACTCTTAATGATTGTTCATAACAGACTGAAAATAAAAAAAATGAAAAGAAGACTTACACGGAAAGTTCCTCCAAAACCGCCAAGGAATAATCCTAAGTTAAGTGTTTTCGTTTCAGTCAGCAATTTAAACCACAACTGAGGTTTAGACAACAATTTTTTACCAGCTGCTGCAGTTCTGATCCCCAAAAATGCTAAATAGCCAATTAAGAATGGTCGCAAAGTGCCCTGAAATAGAAACGAATAACTGGATAAAACTTACTGAATAAAACCTAATTGATAAAATGTTAATTTGGTATTATAACTTTTTATTTAAACGTATTATTAGTCAGAGAACTAAGAAAATCTAACACATGATAAAAAATATTTACACACATAAATACATTATGATAAAGATACAAATATTTAAATTTTTAGAAAAATAATTACAAAAAAGAATAAAGTTAATTTTGATTTAAAAAAAACACAGACTTTCAGAAATTAACTGAGAAACAATTTTTTAATTATCGTTTATCACTTTTAATTTTTATTCCAAGCTGTAGACTGAAATTTCCTGGACGAGCTAATATTTATCAATGAATCCATTTTTCTAGTCATGTAAAAATTTCAATCTAATTTTTTGTAGAATAAACTTATTCTAGTAGTTTCAGTGAAATATCAAAATAAAGTAATCATTTAAATCTTCTAAATTAGTTAAAATACATAAAATAAAAATATTTAAAATTTATTTCAATTTATAAATATTATCTATGTATAAAAAAAAAATTGTGTCCACGAATGCCAGAATAACTATTTACAATGAATACGGAGTTAGTTGAAGTTCAAAAATTATCTGTCTTTAACAATGAATAAGACAAGGTTCCAAGAATAAAATGGAAATTTAAAATTAATTTAGAAACTTAAATTAATTTAATTTTAAGATGCTTAACAGACATATTATATAAATAATATGTTTTCAGATATGTTAAAAAATTAATAATTTCATAAAAACAAAATATTCAATATATATATATATAATCCTGTGCTTCTCACATGAAAAGTTCCAATATTTTTAAACTTATAAACTTTTTTTTTTATATACAACAGATACAATACTTAAAATTACATATAACTTTAAAATTGCTAATTTTTCAGTGATATGTTAATAACTCCAGTTAGTATTCTGAATTAATATAATTTTAAAACTATCAGAATAGATTGCTTTTAGGACTTGCAGTCTATATGGTCTGTATTGGTATCACATTAGAAAAGCTATTGTAAAGTTATAAGAAAGATACTTTATCCAATCAAAAGTAATAGAAAAATTTAAGACACTTAGATTTTTTTTACAGTTTCAGGATGGCCCCAATGGCTTAAAAGCCTAAATTGGCCGAATTGGTCCAAAAATAAATGGTATTACAAATACAAAGGAAGGCTATATAAATCTAAACATAAGATGATAAGATGAAGATGAAGATAAAAGCAGCTTGAAGATGAAGATAAAAGCAGAAAATATTAAAAAATGAAAATAAATATCAATCTTGCAATAATAAAGAAATAATAAATTGGCAGTCAGCAAAATCAACACAAATACAGGAAAAATAAAAAGATATACAATCACTTTTTTTCCCAACTTATTAACAAAAGCTTTAGCTTTATTATAGCGAAGTTTCAGTTTTATTATAGCTTTAGCTAGGCTAAAGCTTTGACTTAGCTTTAAAAAGTACATTTTGCATAAAAACTGGAATACAATAACAACCAAAAGTAAATGAGGAAGTGCAGATTGAAATACTTAAGTTTTTAAATTAAATTATAGCTGAAACCAATGATATGCCAGAAATCAGGCTTAATGCAAGTAGTCACAGCATTTTGCACAGAAGAAATTAACAAGAGTAAAGTAATAACACAATAAGATGTAACTTAACTTTACATGCGTAAAACTGTGGCCATGTCAATGGCCGAGACACATGGAGAGAATGAATAATAACCAATGCACAAGAAAAAATTTTAAAGTTTGATGGCAAGGTCAACAAAAACTGAGAACTCCTTTTTCAAAATAGATGAATGGCCAAAGTTCAGAAACCCCAAGAGCTTAAAAGTAACAAATTAAAAAACTAAACCATGAGACAGATTATTTTGGAGTTGAATTGTTAGGGAAGCCATTGTCCAATATGGACTCTATCAAAAAGAAATAAAATGTAACCACAAAAATTTTTATAGCCTATAAAAAGTAACAGCATCTTTCACAAAATTGTGGGAAGAACATAATTTTTTTTTTTTTAAATAGAGTGCTAAATTATAAGTAGTTCATTTCTTAAGAAACATCTTACATTAAGAAAAAGGATATAATCATCAATAATGAAATAAAATAAAATATTTAGAACTTTATTTTTCAAATAAACTAAAGTGTAAAAAGTATTTTGATCAGAGTAAATGTTAAAATAGTGAGGTGTATCACTTTTGAGCGAAGTGAGAGGAATTTTCAATGGGGCTAGAAGTATACAGAGTGCAGCAAAATACTGCATGAGAAAAGAGTCGCGATAAATTTTGTTTTACCTACATTAGTAATTTAAGATTTAAAAAATAGAAAAAACAAATTGAGTTCAGGTAAACCCAGAGTAAACCATGAAATTGCAAATGTAGTAATTTGTTTTTAAAATATCAAAAGGCAAACAAATTATGGAGGGATTACTCAAGATTATGCTATAGGGAAATAATCTTGCCATAATTTATTCTCCTTTTGATTTTTAGAAAACAAATTTCATGGTTCAACTTCAAGGTTTACTCTGAGCTTACCTGAAATCAATTTTTCTATGATTTAAACTTTAAATTAGTTATAGAGATGAAATAGAATTTATCATAAAAAGTTCCTCCTGCGGTATAGAGTCCTCTTAATAGAACATAGCAATAAAAGTGACAAGATAATCGTGAGAGAAAACAATTACCTTCAAAACATACTGCAAACAACCAGATTTATGAGGGCACGATGCATGTTTACTATTACCAAAAACTTTCTGGAAGAATGATCTGTGCGCATCATCAACAATTTCTTCAATATTGCTTAATCGGGAAATACCTTCGGGTATTTTATTTGGAATAATACTGGTTTGTTTGGAAGCACTAACATTGCGAGGTTTAGCTTCATCCTTGCCAAACACAAACCTTTAAAGAACAAGAGTCATTTAAAGTTTAATAAGTTAAGCAAATATAAAAATTTTTATGCACAACAGATTATTAACATACATCAAGTAAAATAATTAACATTGGTACATAAAATTAAATTTCCTATAGGTGTAGACAAGTATGCTAGAGAAATTTTTATTATGCTAATTACTACATACCTTTTAACATTTAACCGAAATTCCTTAATATAAAATTTTCTTTGAAGCGAAAATACTTAATTTCAGTTTTTAGCTAGAAAATAAATAAAATTTGAGATAATAAATAAAGATGAGATGCTTTATTATATTTAGAGTCAATAAAATTTCTAAAATGAAAAAACTAGTTGAAATATACTTTTGATTTAATAAAAGAACATGATAATAACAAAGGCATACTTATTTAATATTTTTAACAATATGAAAAGTGAAATTTTTTTCCAGCAATGATTTTTAAGAAAACAGAATCTAATTAAATCCAAGGGTCGTCTATACTTTTTAAAAATAGATATAAGTGACATCCATAAATATTAAACTTTATTTTAATACTTTTCTAACAACTTTTTTATAAATAAACCTTTAGTTTAAACTAAATAACATCAAATATGTTAAACTTTTGGTATTTTTATAGAAATACTCAGTTTTCTGAGAATACAGATGCAATAAAACAAGAATTTTATATTAGAAATGACTTAATGAGTTATAAATTATTTTTTAATAAATCAAAGTTCATTTATTTTTATGCTTACTTGAAAGCAGCACTCACAAAATCTTTAGAAAATCCATATCGTCTAAAAAGAAATAATAAATATAAGATCACTTAGGACAAATAAGTTTAATTTGACAAACCAAACAAACATTTAAAAAAAGTTAGAAATTTTAGTAATATCAATATTATTATAAACAATTAATAATATTTATATAAACAATATTTATATAAACAATATTTATATAATTATAATAAACATAGCAAACAATTAACAATATTTTTTTATTAAATTATTATAAAATAGATACTTTTCAAATGCTTCTAAAAACTTGAAAATAAGAATAATAACAATAAAAAGAGAAAAAAAAATTATATTCAGAGTGAGTAGTAAGGGGTATAAAAATGCCTGACACAATTTTACAGGAAAATGATATTATATCAATGTACTACAGTGAAACCTGCCAAGTTGACCACCCTTGTAAGTTGGGCACCTGCATAAGTTGACCTCAATTATCAATAATGGAATTTTCCCTATATAATACAAAGAAGCAAAACCTTTGTAGCTTGACCACCTGTCTATCTTGTATGTTGACCACTGAAATAAGTCAATTTTGTCCAGGAGTATTATGAAATTCTATTCTAAAACCCTCATAAGTTGACCAGAAAAAAAAAATTCAGAAAATTTTCTGTCATTTTTGCAATGTATGTTAAAATTTCACTTGTTTGGTGAAATAGTGTAAAAAGCTAATCTAAACCCTTTTGTGAGTTGACCATCAGGGGAAACTGTAAGGGGTCAGCTTTTGACCATTTCTTTCATCTGTTCATTGAAAACAGGTGTGTTAGTTGAAAAGTTGCTCTTCCAGTTGAAATTGTGAGCATTTGAATAAATGAATGCTCTGAAATATGCTTTGATCCTTTATTTATGGTCTTTGATCTTTAAGTGAAGTAAATAAATTTTATAATGTTCAAATAATTTTATTTTGTTAAAGTTTTCAAATTACATGTTTTCGTGTTCTTTTAAGAAATTATATTTATTAAGCACTTCACATGCATAACTAACGAAATAATTTTTTTTTAAAAAATTAGTTTAATATTAGAATTTTATGTATCAAATTGAGGTTCATTCAGGTTTAAACACATTTCTTAAGATATTCATTAGCATATTTTCTGAAAAAAATTTTAAAGTCAAGTAAAAATAATAAATAAATAAATATATAGCAACATGATATAGGAAACAAAAAAGTAAACAGTGACCCACCCCCTCCATAAGTCGACCACTAAAACAATGCACCACAAGTGGTCAACTTAAACAAGTTTTACTGTACTTTAAAACTTGTTAGGTTTGATTATAAGACATTTGAATTAAGAAATGTTTTTACTCTAAGTAAAGTTAGTCTACATAAATTTTTCCACTCCAAGACTGTCAATATTTCATGCTCAGCCAGGCGTATTAGTTTACAAAATATGTGCCCGAATGAAATTTTACATGTCCAAACATCTTTTTCTTATGCATGTTAATGTAACAAATTAATGTACTAATCTAACAAAAAAAATTATACAGCTTTATTTTTTATTTTACATATAAATCAGAAAGGTATTATTAACAAATAAGTATTGAGTTAGAATAAATAGTGATGGAGCAGAGCATCACTATTAACTGAGAAGTAATTATTATAAGAAATATTAAGAATTGACAGCAAGTGCATGCTCTTCTAAATGAGCATTTCTTCTTGAAACAATCCAGGTTTAATTGCCGCAAAACAATTTTTCTTAAAATCGATTCAAATAAATAAAAATAAACATAACTAGAGAAACAAAAAAGCACAATCTGACTTTGTTTAATAAATTCGTGTTTATATAATTAAACACATTAACATTTAGGCCTCATCAAATTAAAATTAGGTCTTATCTTTACCTTTTTATTCTCTCTAATTTTAGTACAATAAATATGCAGTGGAAATTTTACAGTATTTTTGATAAAATATTTACATGTCCAGCCAGACATGTAAATACACAAAAAAAAAAAAATCAATTCATTCCTGATTGGAATTTTTAAAAGCCCTGTCTTCTTACAAGAGATAGGGCAGATTTTGTACTTTTAACAACAATAACAAAGAGTTTCCGTTTGCATTTTTTGTCAAAAATACAAAATAAAAATTTTTCTTTATAAAAACTTTATTAATAACTTTTTAAAGTTTTTTTTCTCCTTCAGAACAAAAATAAAAGCACAATAATCAGTAAAGTTATAATTGTTTTAAATATTTACTTCAAGATATTACTTTTAAGCCCATTTACAATACCTACATATCCTTTCACGTTTTTTTTCCTGCATTAAAAACTGTCTTTCCCTTAGTTATTCAATCAAAAAGTTGGATATTGAGGAGGAATTTTGATATAAATTTGAATTGCAAAGCACTCAGTTAGTTATGCACAAAAAATAAGAAGAAAAGTATATTTACCGAACAATAAATAGAAATACTGCCATTGTAGAACTGAAAAGGAAAATCTGGAAAAGAAAGTAAATAATTATTTTGCCAAAAAAAAAGCATTAGAGTATAATTACAAAATAAAGTTAATACAATGCTTGCTTTTGATTAAATACTACAATAAACTATCAGTAACATTTTACATAAAACAATACTAAATAAGATTAAAAAGTATTTCTTTGCAACTATCTTATTTAAGTTTGAATAATGCTAACAACTTTAATTAATAATAAATTCAGTGAAAAACAAAAGTGGAAATTTTTTAATCAAAGATTCCATTCTTCTCAGTTAATGAATCATTAGTAGATACACGCAAAAACATAATAACATAAAGATTATTCCTAACAACTGTTATTAGAATTAGAATATGAAAAAGCCTTTTTTCCTTACTTCCCCATTAGGATAAGATCTTACGATTCCCCGAGCAGTTGCCATTCTAAAAAGAGTTTCAGATGCCTGCAACAAAACAAAAATATTTTGAAATATATATATAACATTGCAATGAATATCATTTGTAACAACAAAGGCAGAATAAAGTCATGTATTAATATCTGAACTTGGGAAAAATTAAGAACATATTAAAAAAAATATCCAACTCCAAAAGTAAGGCAGAGAAATTTTTTATTTAAAAAGTTTAAAAAAAAAGCAAGAACTTTTAATAAATATTTCAATTAAAAAATTACACATGACGATTCAGATACTTTATAATATATTAAATGAAAATTTAATCTACCTGATCATCCTAACAGCTTAGAATAAATCATAATGTATCATTTTATAAATTTAAAATTTTGAATGAACAATACAGAAAACAAAATGAAACAGACAAAATATAGAAACAATGAAAATTATCTTGATAAATGTCAAGATTTAAAGGTTATCTTATAACAATTACAGTACTTCTCAAGTAATTTTACAATAAAAACTAAAGAAGCTTACAATGGATAAATACTTACCTTGGATAATTAAAAAATTTTCTCTTTAATATTCAAATTACATTACAAACATGCAGGATTTTACAATTAAGTATGTACAAAGCAATTATAAAGAAAACAAGCAGTTATTTTTACAAACTAAGTAAAAATGCGAGAATCAAACTGCAATTTCAATTAGTTTTTTTTTTCTTTTTAAGGAAAAAAAACTGTAATTTTGTGATACTAAATGAGTATATGCATCCTACTTTTTTTCCTACAAATATTTGAAATAGCTAACAGAGAACTTATATTTCCCCCCATAAAATAATTATGAATACCTGAAACAATAAAAATTTTGTAGTTATTGTTTTATATGTTCTTGTTTAAAAGTATAAGTTTTGCCATGCAAAAGGAGTTTAATTAATTTCTGATGTGGCTTAACTAACTATGAAATTTAGTTTTATTTTCATTTAAAACATACGATTTTCCATACTAAGATAAAATTAAGTTGTAGCTCAACTCTAAAGTAGGAATGACCAGCTCCCACTAAAGAATGACTTTTATAGAAAATATTCCTGTCAAAAGATATGTGTTTTGCTGTGAAAATGTGTGGAATTTACTTGCCTAAGCGTGTCTTCTAACATTAAAATTCAATCTAAAAGAACTAAAATATGAGAATCTTCCAATATCAGATAAATTTGCAGCTCAACTACAAACCACCATTTTAAAACATGACTCTTGTTGGAAGGATTTATGTCCAAAAATACCCTTAACTATTACATTTTTGAGCTCACCACTAAACTACAATTATTACTAAATTACATGCTCTGTTTTCAGAATCAACAAAAATTCTTTTAAAGTCTGGTTTCTTCGCTTGCTCTTCTGATTTCTTATAAGACATATATTCATGCACTGGGTGTTTAGCGATTCAAATAGAACAAAAAGATTTTGACAGAACTTGTTAATGCCAAGTTACAGATGTGAAAATCTTTATTTCAAAATTTTAATATTGTTATTGGGAAATTTTCACATTTGAGGCATTTTTAAAACTAAAACAGGGTTGCTACTCAAATAGAAGAATAAAATTTCCTACCTTTTCCAGTTCTTCAAGATATATTTTTTTTAAAAATAAATTCCAATCTAACATTGCAGTAGGTACTGTCAGTGACATGAAAAATACATATTTTGAACCACAAAAAAACTAATATTTTCTATTTATACATTATATTATATATTTTAATTTAATTAAAAATAAGCTTCATTTTTTATGCCAAATGGAGAAAACAAAGCTCCAGCAAAGATAAGGTGTTCCATGGAAATGTTGGCACAAGAATTGCATGCTTGGTATTCGCCAAATCAAGCTGAACTAATTGACTTCTCCAGATTTTGGATACTGAGTAAATGTCCTTAATTTTTTGGATAATTTCTAAAATCCCAGACTTTTTCCAGTTTTTCTGATTTTCCAGAGTGTAGCAACCCTTCTAAAATTATTTTAAAAATGACACTAAAATTGATCATTGTTAACATTAACATTGATTCTTATAAATGTTTTGAAAACATTTTAATAGTCAGCATCAAGAGTAAATTAAAATTTAGATCAGTGCGGATCTTAGAAGTCATCATTAAACTAAAAAATATGTTAACATGTAACAAGCCGAATAACTTTTACTGCAAACTTTCATCATGCCATTATGGTTCAAATATGATTCACAGACTTACTTTATACATCACAAACAGTTAATAAAAATTCACTACTGGGGTGAAATTAAACACAAGTAATTTCTGAAGAGCTTGAGACTTTTTCTAAAACTATGAGAAAGCTTATACTATCTCAGAAAAAAAACTATCTTTTTCAAATAATATAGTTCAAAAGTTTTTAAATAAGAAACTCTGGTATAGAATAGAAAATAAAAGTTTACAAATCGTTATAACAAATAGAGTATATGTATCGTGATTATCCCAATAGCTTAGGCAGAAACTTGTGAAATATCAATACAAGATATGAAACTTTGAAATAATTTATGGCAATTTCTTAAAATGAATAGTCTTTTTCTGAATTCTCTATAATATTTTTGCACATGGCAGCTCTAAATTTTCAGAACTAGCAGCAAAAAATTTTTTTTACCCTGCTTCAAATTAACTTGAAAAAACTAAATACAAACATAAAAAAATACTCACCTTTCAAAAATCCGAAAATTTTCAAAAGTAATTTTTCATTACAAAAAAAATTTTTTAAATTATTATTTCCACATGCTGAATCATGGAAGCAATATTTAAAAGTGGTGGTAATATCATCTACTGAGTAATTTTAAAAATAATTATCTTAGGTAATAGAACTGATAGTAACAGATTAGACACTTCTCTTTGACAACACAAAACAATTAATAAGTACTAGAAAATTTTAAAACAAATTCAAAGATGCATATGAAATTCATTACAAAATGCCTTTTTCAAAATATAGTGTTTTGAAGTTATTTTACATTTCAGAATAGGTAAAATTAAAAAAGGAAATTTAACTTTGTCATTTTGGACAGTCTATTTTCTAGGATTGCTTTTTGTTCAAAATATATAGAAAATAAAACGTTTGACAAATTCTTATTATGTTATACGTAACAAATCTTAATCATATGTATTTTTAGAAATCACAACATGCAACTAAATTCCATAATAAAAATATTCTTTGGTTTGACACCAAAAATACTTCGAATTTGAAATCCGCTGTATAGTATTTGGCAACAAAATTAATAATAATCAAAGAACAATATGAATATTCAATAACTTAAGATGTCAGATAGATTATTAACTCACCACATTAGTAACATACAAAGCCAGAGGACCACGTCTAAAAAGAAAAAAAAATTAAGATAGTTTCTTCGATTATAGGAAATCGTCTTTTAAATAGTTACAGCACAAAAACAAGAACAAAAAAAATATAAAAAAATAATTAAATCATCTAATATAGAACAAACATTTTTCTTATTATGATATGAATACAAGAATTCTGGAAGTATATTGATGACCTTCTGTTCTAGAACAGTTATTTAGCGAAGTAGATAGGTACAGGTTAAAATTTTGGTTAATGCAGAAATAATTAACTAAAAAGTAAATCATCCCCAAAAAAGCCCGTATGGGGATAATGGAGGTTAAATTCTCCACAATTTTGTGGCCAATGGCATGATGGTCGCACAGGCTATCTCTGCTTTTCAGACAAGCTGGCACCCATCAATTTAAAGCTGGAGGGGGGTGGGGCTTCCTAGTCTTCAAAGTGAGAGTTCAATGTCTTAATCATAAAGCAATCATAGCTCAAAATATTTTACTTTTAAATCTAAATTATAATTCTTTACAATAATTTATTAAAACAAATCAAATGCTTAAAAAACAAAAAACCTTATGGAAAACTTTAAATTTACAAACAAAACAATTTTAATACAAAAAAAGAAGAAAAAATTTGAAACTCAAAATCTGCACATGGTAAAAAATCAGATTACAAAGATCTGAACACTTAAATAAACAGAATTTTTTTTGCCCATCTCCATTAAATTGTGAAAAATGCTAAATACACATGAAGGTCAACCTAAATACTTTTTTTTTTATTTGTACCATTTTTATTCTTAACTTTTATCTCAGATATTAAAATTATTTTTTTTTATAAAAATAAATTTTTTTAAACTTAACTTTCCTTGTTGATAATGTTATGTAAAAATAATTTTCCTGTTTTGAGATTAAATTGAAAGCATGTAACATGAAAATAAATAATAAAGGAATTAGAAGTTGATTACTCTTAACAATCGACATAAAATCAATTTTTACAAAAAAGAAAGGAAAAAAAAAATTATGGTTCATAAGTCTAATGTATATTTCATACATGCATTTAGACATTTGTGAATAAAACAACTAAAAAAAAAAATTTTTTTTTATCATTATTTAATGTCATTTAATAACAAAGAGAATAATACAAACCTATTTTCTCTTTCAATTAAAATTGCAAGAAAGCTTGCCATAAAGCCTGGAAAATATGAGCAATGAAGATAATAGAATTTTCCCATAGCTCTCCTGAAAATAAAATAATAAATTATAATTTTATAATTAGAAACTTTGAAACAGTCCATGCAAAAATTCTTGTCCATTTTTAAAGTTATTTGCTATTTACAATGTGTTTTTATTTGAGTGTCTGAGTTTAGTGAGTAATTTAAACCAAATGATTAAAATTTATGATGTGAATCATGATTTCCATCGCTTCATTTTTTAAAAAAAATATCAATTATTTTAAATATTAACATAAGAAAATAAACAAATAAAAAAAAGTAGTAAGATATTTCAACTGGCTTTTAAAGAGATCTGTCACATTGAAATTATATTCTTGCATGTTTATTCAGTTAAATTCAGTTTCATTCAAAAGATTTATATTTTTAATCAATTAGTAATGTGTCTCTTCATTTAATTTGAATAGGACTTTTTCTTTTACCTTTTTTTTAAAACTTATTTGATAGAGTGCTTCTAACGATCATTCAGGATTGGTGTACATTAATCTGAGCATATACAGTTAGATTAGCTCACATTTTAAAAGGCCAAAACTTACTCGTCCTCCCTTAAATTTTTGGTAATCAATGACAAGCTGAAGAACGGAATTTTAATGCTCTGTTAATAAGTAATATGAAAATTTAATTAAATAAAAAATGAGGTTATTCATAAAAACTTTGCTTTTCTAAGCTATTGAAATCATATTTCCAAACAATCAAATATTAGCAAAATGAAACTTTTTAAACAAAACACAAAAAATGTAACCATTGTACACAATATTACAAACAAAAAAGTCCTTTATATTTAATATTATTTTACCATTAAATAAAATTTACACATAAATGTTTAAAAAAAATAACAATATTGATTTAATATTCACAAGCATAAAATCATTCATCATTACATTCATTAAAAAAAATAAATAAAAAAAACATAAAAGTGTATGCTAATTTTTCATACAGAAAAATAGATATTTTTTCAATTATAGATACAATTAAACAAGGCTTACTTACCTTAGTAAGCAGAATATAAATATAAAAGCAAATCCATTAAATCCCAGGAAACAGGATGATGTATAAATACTTTGGATAGTATTCCAAAATGCGCGAGCAGAAAATTTTCTTTGGAGTATTTGTGTCACCTACATAAAAAGGAAATTTTGTTTTAAAAATATGAATTCAACAGGTAAAATTTATTTAGGTAAAAAGTAGAGTGTGAGGATAAGTTTAAAAGTTATATTTCACTTATTTTCTCAGATTTCCTTTAAAAAAATTTCCATAACTAAATTTTAATAGATTTAGGAGAACTCAGCTTTTAATTTACTTGTAGTGGTAATTAGGCTACATCTCCCACCAGAATTTTATATAGGTATGATAGAATTCGATGGAGTGTTATCACTGGTTGAGAGACTGCTTTGAGAGAGGCCGAAAGAGTTGTATTAAGATCACCGGACTTGAGTGCTCTATTAAGATCACAGTTCCTGGCATGGTCCTTTCTGTTTTGCTATTAGCAGTTGAGTATGAACAGGGCTCCATTGTATGTGATCTAGGATAAATAGCAACAGCCTGAGGAAAATAATGTTGCAGTCACAAATAGCAAGTCAACTATTCACTATGTTCCATCGAACAAAACCCCGTGGCAGAATCTCGGTGACAAGGCGCCATTGTCGCAGAACTTTACAGAGTTCTTGCAGAAAGAATTTTTTGGGGGGGAAGTAAAAAATTTTGGTTTGCTTTTCTGCAGAAATGTACATGTAAAATTTGAATTGACATTGGTTTTCACATGGCTTTGAGACATCTTGATATATTTCAGGCGATATGGGAAATTCAAATTGTGCATTTGATCATTTACTTTTAAAGGCAATGATACTATTGACTTTTTGGCTGTAGTTAGCTTTTGATTTCCACATAGTTTTTAAAACCCAATATTTCTTATTACAACAATCAAATCTTGAAACCAAACATGCATTTAAATAACCCCTTTTTGAAGAGTCTGATTCACATGATTTCGCTGCCGATCTGTTTTTCAGTAATTACTGCTACAGATTCCATCATATTTAACCATTTTTTTAAAATGTGATGATGATTTGCAGTTAAAGTTGTAGTTAATTTACGTCGCACTAGAGCTGCACGATGGGCTATTGGCGACGGTCTGGGAAACACCTCTGAGAATGATCCGAAGAGATGCCATCACAATTTTGATCCTCTGCAGAGGGGATGGCACCCCCGCTTTGGTAGCTCGACGACCTGCATGAGCACTTTATGGTAGAACAGTTTAACGAGGACCAATACAGCACACTCTCGGTCCCTACGCAGATTGATCCAAGTGGTCACCTACCCGCACACTGACCCTAGCCAGTGATGATTGACTTCGGTGATCTGCTGGGAACCATGTCTTAATGATCAGTCCACTACGGGACGATGATGATTTGCAAAATGTGATAAAGGAAGTAATTAGTGTGTTCCCCCCCCATCCAACAAAATGTGAGAATATCCATATAATATTAGAATAAATCAACATAATATTAGAATAAGAAAAATATTATGTATTCAATTCTAAAAATTATATTGTTTTTTTTACCATAAATTAATAACATACATGTCAGTTATTATTGAAAGTATCTTTCAGAAAGATAATAGTGCTAGAGTGTTTCGTCAAAGAAAGCCCAAAAAATTCTTAAACAGGGCATCAAACTAGGTGTGTTCATATAGAGGTGGGCATGTATGTTGAGGTAGGTGTGTTCAGATCACGATCGTGGGTCGTCCATTGGGAGGCTAGGCTACCGACAATTTCAACTGTCATCTATCAAAAATTTCTATTGTCATCTATTTGTGCTGCCATCTGCTAATCACTTCAACAACAACAAAAATATTTTAAAAAAAAGAAGAAAGAAAAAAACATTGAGGATATTAAGTTGAAACCCTTGTTCCATCCACTTTCCTGATCCTTGATCATTACATCATACCTCTGCATTCTCAGTTATTTACCCTAATATGTGTAAAGAAAAAAAATCTAGAAAAAACTGGTGCAGATGCATTACAAACTAATACCTTTACTAATATTGAAATTTAAGGTTAATTCTTTGCACTACCTACATGAAATTTTAAAAATCTCTCTGATCTTCCCTCTCAAATAGTCTTTAAAATCAAATTCATTTTAAGAAATAAACTAAATGACTTTCTTTTCATTAATCAATCTCAATCCCAAAAATATTTTAACATAACATAACTAGAAAAAATGGCCCTATGAAGGGTTAAAAGGGATAGGGTTTAGTAACAACAATTTTAGGATGGGGAGTGGAGGAAAAAAAAAAACTATTTACATATTTCCTTTCAATTTTTTTGATACACACAGACAATGCAAATTATAATAAATAAATGCTAAATGTATTGAAATATTTTAAGCACTTAGAGAAACTTTATTTAATTTTTATATATTATTTTATTTTCAATACAAATTCAGAGGAAGGATTAATGATTTAAAAACAAAAGATCAAATTAAGATTAAGTCAGAAATAGTTATCGAAAAATTAAGAAATGTGAATGAGTAATTAAAACTGAAATTTCAAATTTCTATAATATATATTCCTTTTTTCTTTTTTTTCAAAGCAACAAAATTCTTATTTACACTCACAATTTTTTAAACAGAAACTGACAAATATAAAAAAAAGAAATCAAAATTAGAAAATTCAAATATGTAAAATTCAAATGTTAAAATAATATGTTAAAGAAATTGCGCACTCATTTTAAACTATTCAATTCTTAATAAGAGTAATAGAAAAACTCTTAATACGAGTATACTATTCAATTTGTAATATGAATAAAAATACAATCCAAATTTGAAAAAAAAAAATTTTTTTTTAGCCATTTAGTTTTACTTCAGAAAGTTAATATTTCATTTTCTAAATCAAACATATATAGTAACTCTTCTAATCAAACTATGGAATACAAAACAGAATCTATACATGAAAAATCTGAACATTTGTAAGAGGATTATTTTAAATTTATATCAATAATATTAATTACAGTTGTAAACTTGCTAAAAAATGATAACCTTTTGGTATTCTTATGTTTACTATCAATGTTCTTATCATCAAATAATAATGTTCCTTAATTATTGTTTAAAATCTGACAAAAAAAAACAAAAAAAACTGAACATGTAATAACATAACTAGGACTGGGCTATAAATCGATATATTGCGACATATCGATTTAACGCCTATATCGGCAAACCGATACAGCGACTTTCAATCCAAGCGATGCATCAGAAATCTGATTTAAGCCGTCGAGTGAAGAAGACGATATAACGATATAGCGATACACGCAAGGACTTTCTCTTACGTTCCGATGCCAACTCGCGCTGTGGAAGACGATATTGTTTCGTTATGTTGAGACGGCCTTGACTGATGAGCGGTAGAATCAGAATCACTTTTGAGACCTTATATCGTTATATCACATGTTCGTTTTCGCACCTTCGCGATTTGAAATCGTTTCTTGTAGATTATTTTCAATGGGATTAACTTCGTGATCGCCGTCGTAACCTTGTTCTGAACGCAATCTATTATTGAAAAGAATTTATAAAGAAAAGTTTCTTCATTAATTAGGTAAGTTTTTTATTTATTTTCTGACAAAACTTTTTTTATATTTTTAAATGTGAAAATTATCGGAAATCTAATTTAAGGCACCCATAAGGAATTAAATTACAAAGTAAATAAATTTGTTAGGTTATTTTTTTACTTTCTTTTAATTTATTAAAAACCTTTCGGATAAAACTTCTAATAATTTAATGGGCTTCTATTACTGATTTTAAATTTATAAATCTTGAGTTGTTTTTATTTTTAGAAATAAAGTTAAAACAAAACTTATTTTTTGGACATAAGTCAATAAACTTTATTTGTTCAAAAGAATTTGAAAAGTTTGCGAATTTTATTCATTTTTTTTTTTTTTTTTTTTTATCAATTACTACTTCGTTTTATTAGAGAGTAAAATCATTATTTTTTTTTAATTTTCGTTTTATATTATTAGTTAATTAGCTAAATATATTACCGAATATCACAATTCTTTTGTTTTTATTTTTAAGAATTTAATTAAGAAACTTTGCCTTACTTTGTTTTTCGTTCATAATTCGGTCATTATTTAATTTAATTTAATTATTTATATGAAATAATAATAAAAATAGTGTTTAAGAAGCATTTTTTTTCTAAAATTTATTTAGCTCTTTGTTTTAAGCATACAAATAATTTTTTAACGAACTTATTTTTTAAATTTTGTTCCTATGCTGTTAGGTAAATATATTGATAAATTTCACTTTTATTTATTTTTTTATTTTTAAACTAAGAAATCTTTTGTTATTTGCGTGATCATTTTTAGAAAATATAACAAAACTTGTGTTTACTTCTTCATTAAGAATTTGAACATTACGATCGAACTTAATAATTCTGTAATTATTTACGCATAATAGTACAAGCAAATATTGATTTGTTAAAAAAAGTTTTTTTTTTTTAAAAAAAAAAAATATTTTTAACACTTTGTTTTAAGTGTATAATGAATTTCTTAACAAACTTTTTTTTTAATTTTTTAAATTTTCTTTCAATAATTTCAGCTAGATATCTTTATAAAATTCCCTTTTTATTTTTAAACTGAGAAATCTTTCAGAGAACGAAAATTTTAAGAAATTATTACAAATCTTATGTTTACTTTTTAGTTTAAAATTCGAACATTTTTAATTTTAAACTTCGGCTTTTAGTCAATCTAACTTTTATTTTAATTAAAATATATTTTGAAATTTTAAAATCAGCTTTTGTTTAATAACAATATTTTTTTTCATTAAGGGTGTTTTAGGGGTTAACTTAAATTAAGACTGCTTATACCTTATAAACGATAAAGAAGTGCAAATATTTCATTCTGTATCTACACACATTTTTTCAATAAATATTTTAAGTAAGATTTGTACATCTTAGTCAATTTATTTAATATCTTTCTTTAGCAAAACATATATATTTTCAATTTATAAATTGATTTAAATCAATATGCGTATGAAGTCTTGATAGAAATCTGACTTTCTGTGCCTTAAAGGAAATGAAATTCAAAAATACTATATCGCGATACATCGCTATATCGCGATGCAAAACTGACGATATATCACGATATATAATTTCTAATATCGCCCTGTCCTAAACATAACCAATTGAATCAAAGACATAAAAAGCATTTCAAATAGTTAAGTTACATTAGATAGCAATTACAGAGAAAGTAATCATGAAACAATAGTTTTTGCTAAATAGATGAAAAACTATTTTATTTCTTTAAATAAACTATCCATATTCTATAAAAGTAACTTATTACAATTCGTATAAATAATTTATTTATTTTTTTTTCTGCTTGCAATTTCTTAGAAAAATTGAGAGGGACAACAATTACATTAAAAAATTCAGCCTTTTGTCCCGAAAAGAAATGGAGTAGCAATTAAATTTATTGTTTTGTAGATAGAGTTCCTTGTAACGTGAAAGTTATATATTTTATTCCACTAGAGTGATCTAGAATTGTTTCCTTTTTATCCAGTATTTTTCGTACTGGAGCAGTAATTACACAAAAGTTGGGGATGCATACAAACTGATTTGTAGAACAAACTGTGCAAATTATTCTAAGAATAATTTATTACACATATTCAGGTAGAGAGACTTACTATATCAGAATATGTACCTATGCTTTTATCTCTGCAACACATTCACAACATAGAAAATTACTTAATTAGGAAACAGTAATGACATTTTACCTACATTTTATTTTTCTTAAAAATTTAATTTAAATACAAAATGTGTCTGATACATATTTTTTTACACTTTGCTAGTATTTTAAGCAAAGCATGCCATTAATTATTGAAAATAAATATTTTATTGAGATACATATATTGCTTAAGGATGCAAAAATTAAAAAATTGAGAAAAAAATCATTTTCACAGGGGAACGTTAAACATTTACTACACTATAATTAATTTCATTTCTTTGAAAAAAAGAATGGGCATAAAATGTTTTATACATATTTATCATCTAGTTCTTTGTTTGTTTGTTTTTTTCAATTATGTAACATAACAGTTCCAGAAGCTCTTTGTTAATAAAGAAAAAAAAATCAGATAGTACTTTTAGTCAGTAGTTAGTTTAGAGAAGAATTCCTTAATAGCTTATAATTGAAATAATAATTCATTATAACAGTGCGAGTAGAAAAACTCAACATTAAACAGCCTATCACATTAAATTTTGAAATTCTGTAAATATTGAACTTATTTTCAAAAACTCAATACAGGCATACAATACTTATTAATTATTAAGCAGGCCGTAAATTTTACACAATAAATTCCAACTTATCCATTAAATTACTAAAATTAAAGCATATTTTGGTTTTTCAAAAAATAAATAATTTAAAATTCTATAAGTTTTATTAAAAACCATATTCGAAGCCTCAAAATCCCCACAAAAGTTTTTATAGAAAAATGCTGACAGCTACTATTTACACTTTCGTAAGAGAAGAATGATTTGAAACAAACCATAATAAATAGTAGTGATGGTTATCTGGTTTCTTACCAAATATAAAGGGGCATATAATTTCATTCCTTCGAATAAACAACAAAGACCAACGGATAGTGCTGCTGTATAACATTCTGGTGTCCATGTATGTCCAACTTCGTAACAATTATATGGCAGAGATAATTCCCTTAATTTACTTAGAACAGCCATTATTGCGGAAATAAGTTCAAGTCATTCATAGATAACTATCAGATATGACAGACACCTTCGAGATGAAGCAATAACACATTTAAATGATAATTAGGCACAGTTCAATTAAAATAATTATAAATATCCACTACTCGATTTCATTTATTATTGTTTATATTATTTAAACTTGCAGAGAAAAAAAGTAATAATAAAAAGTTTCTTTTTCGTTGCCTTGACGACAGCAGAATAAGAGAGCTCACGATTCATTTTGATGCCAGATTGACTAACTCATCAGTTTTGCCAAAATGAAATAAATTTTTCAAATCAGTCATTTAATGAAGAAACATACTTTAAATTACAAAGCCACTTAATATTTTTCACTCGGAATCATCTTTTAAGTTATTTCTTATTCCTTTGATTAAAAACTGTAAACATTTTGTTCTGTTGCCAAATCAAAAGTAATCTTTTCATTTCCTTTTTTAACTTCGGCTTCATCTTCACAGAACGCGCCCAATCGCAGGTAACTCTTGACGTCACAAAATAATAATATTTTTTTCATCTCTTCTTGTTTCGTTGTTTGTATGGGGTGGTGGAAGTGTAGCAATTTGCTTTATGACATTTCGGGTTACTAATTAGCAATGGATCGGATTTTATTTGTAAGAAAATTTTCTATATTACAAGGAATCGTTAGCATAACTTTTATTTTTTGTAAATGTTGAATGTTTCTTGCTTTTATTATTGTATCATATGTTCACATAATCCGGTTGAAGCTTGTAATCATATATAAACACTTCCTTCATTATCATTTTATTCTTTTCTTTATCTCACATATATAACAAAGGATATAGTAAATCTTGATAATCCACTTAATTTTATTTATTTTGAGCATTTGTCTATGCTTATATTTTTGTTGCAATTTTTGCATTCATTCGATTGAATTGCAATGCATAAATGATCTCCCATCGATTTAATATTTATAAATAACTATACTCCTTAATGTTATCGTGTAATGCTACGTTCATAACTATGATTCATGATAGTTATATTTTTCGTGCAGGTGAGATTAGGAAGTGAAAAAGGAAATAGGATGCGAATAATTGCGTTAGTTGTGTGGGTTTTGAATCAGTTAAACTTGAACAACTAAAGATGAATGTTTCATTTTATACAATTTCATGTTTTAAAGAAATTTTCCACGGCTGTTTGGGAACTAGCCTATTTGGGTAGCAGTTAAACAAGTGCCTTACTCATTTTAGAAATCGGAACTTTTAGTAACCACATTTTTTTTGTCAATGAAGATGGGTGAAGTGTGATGTTTGCTGTTAGAGACATTGCAGGCATGCACTAGCTAATTTGTCACCTGCACCCTAGTACATTATCTGGTCTTTTATTTATTAAGTTACTAACTTAGTAAAATGCCAATAATTGCTCTTTTTTATTAGGCTTCAATCCATATATATAATTGGTGTGAAATGTCTGATAAAGTTTCTCTAGATAGTGTAATAACCTGCTTAATTGAATTGATAGTGTTGGTTATCATTAAAGGGTTTCTGACAGTATAGTTCATGTAAAAAAATCAAATTGTGTTGTTAAAAAAAAAGAGGTGATCTTTTGACTTATACTTTTTAAATTTTTAGGCTTCCTTTATTAAAAAATTTCTGTTAAAGTTCTTAAAACTTTGATGGCAGGAACTTTAAATTATGATTATTTTATTTTTTGTAATTTTTTGCCTTATTTTATTTTTTTTAACAAGTTTTTTTTTAAAGAGAATTCTATTTACAATTTATTAGAATAAATAAAGTAAATGTATCTTTGTTTCCAGGTTAAATTTTTTTTTTTTTTTTTTTCAGTTTAAAAATTTTCAAGTGATTTTAACCTTATAAGAAGGAGAAATATTGAAATTAATACTAGCGAAGGTTATTACTAACATTATATTCTGTTGTTGAAGAGAGGTTTATTGATTTAGTTATAATTATTTTGATTTTTTTTCCATATTTTTATTTTATCTCTTCTTTTTTGTTTATCAAATGAATTGTTTCAATGTATAAACTCTACAAATTCGTTGTAACATTTATATGTTAATAAAGAACTTTTCTTTAAAAAAAAAGTTAGGGGTCATATGCTTCGTAAAGAAAGGCTTAAAATTTAGAAGGAGCGAAAAAAACTTAAGAAGGCTTAAAATTTAGGAAGAATTAAAATTAGATTCAAATTATCAAAAAAGAAAAAACTACAAAAAATCGGTAAATAAGAAAATAAATAACAAAACTGGGAAAGTGAAGATTTAGTTGGCAATTTTTCTCCTAATCTGATTTTATGTAAGTACAACCTCGAATATTTTAAATAAGGTACAACTAGTCAAGTTATCATTTTCATTTTGTGAGATAGCTTTGTTAATTGAGCTTGAAGTCAAAATATAAATATTTTCTTGATTAAAGTCAATCCTTTGCTCTAAATATAAACAAAAGCCAGTTCTGGAAGAGGTTTTTCCCTTTCTCAAAACATACACAAACAACTTTTTACATAATAAAATTAGGAGAACCTCTTTTCTTGCTTTTGAGATAACCTTACTTATGAGGCAAACATAGACAGACATTCAAGCTAAAACAGCTAGGAGGCTCTGCAATCTGCTGGATATGATCAAAATTCTTAAATTAATGATGTTCATTATTTTATTTATTTATTGGCATCAATAAACTATAAAAATTAAGGTAATTTTTTTAATTAGAATAGTATCCATTTGATTTTAATATTGCTAACACATTAAATAAATATTTTCCAGTTAAAGACATGTATGAAGATATTTTAACATTTATTTTGCATTACATTTTACCTAATATTGCTCAGTGAATGTTATTAATCTTCTGTAAGCTAACGAGTATTTCTGTTATGATGGCTCTACCTATATACAGTGAAACCTCTCGGGAGCGACCACCCACAGTAAAATGGTCGTTAATGGAGGTTGGTCATTCTTAGAACTTACCTCCATTGACTTCAAAATCGTTATGAAAGATACACGATTTTTCACAAATTATTTTAGTTCTAGTCAGTGTTAATTTATTGGCAAGGAAATGCCACTTGTATTGGTGTCATGAAAACCAGATTGATGAATAAAATTTAGCATCCATAAAAAAGACCTGTACTGATATAATTATGTGTAAAAAGAAAATTACCAATTATGAATGGGAGAACTATTTTAAATAAATAAACAATTATGTTTTTGTTTAAGTTTGCCTTTAATTTTATACCATAAAAATTAATTAACGTTAAAAAACGAGAAAAGGTTTGTTTGTTTGAAATGCGTATTTTTTTTTTTCTAAAATAACTTCTCTTTCAAATTTAACTTTCCACCCTAAAAAATAAGTCATGTAAAGCATCGTCTTTAGTGCACGCTGACTGCAGCATGAGGTAGTCGATCGCTTTCAGAGATTGTGAAAAAGAACTCTCTAACTAAAAGACTCACACAAATATTTTGAATACATTTCAATCTACAGTACAGAACCCGTTATCCGGAAATCAGAAAACCGGAAAACCAAAAAACCGGAACGAAATTCGATAAATTTTCCCGCTATTTTTTTTTTAAAAAAAAAAAAAGAATTTTCCTCATAAGATTTTAGGATTTTTCTTTCTTTTTTGAAAGATGTTTACCTTACCATCATTTTGGAAATAATCATTAGTGTATTACTCCATCATTTTTTCTTTTTAAGATTATTTCAAAAAAAAAAAAATTTTTTTTAGTTGGGTTTAACAATTAAAAAAAAGGACTTTTTGTAGCGATTCAGAAAACCGGAAAAATTAGTTATCCGGAATAGCGATGGTCCCGATCGTTCCGGATAATCGGTTCCCTACTGTACTTATTTGTTTTGTTAAATTGTTTTATTTTGATATTTTTTCGTGTTTCCTTATTTGACCTTTTCTGCTTTTGGTGCAGATATTTTCTCAGTTGCTGGAAGAGGTTTTAATGATGTCTCCTAAAATTTTTCTGCAACGCAAAGTCTATGGAAAAAATTCTGTGTCTCCCAAAAGTGGTCATAAATAAAGATGGTCTTTTTTGGAGGTTTCACTGTATATAAATAAGGAAGGCAGTTTTCTTCACATCTTTCCATTGATCACTATAAAAACCTATAATTGAACTAATTGAAGCATTAGAATTCCTTTTCTTGCAAAGACAGTTTTGAATTCACATATCTTATTTTTCAAAATTAGTTACTAAATAAATTTTTTTTGAAGTTGATAATAAAAATAATCTCAGTATTGACATTTATTTTTTATAATATTCTCATGTCAAAAACTCGTTTTAACTATTGAAAAACAAAATAACAAAACTCGTTTTAGTTGAAACTATCAATGCATGCATTGATAGCATCAAAATGCATTTTTTATATTAAAAATGCGTAATGAAAAATATTCAAAAAATTTTTTGCAATACTTTATGTCATTTTATTTATTGCTGCATAAGGATATTTTATTTTATTTTATAACTGTCGTTGAACAACCAACCCAATTTTGGGTTCACAGCTACTAATGTTCAACTCCGTAGCCTTGTATTCTGAGCCCAATTTAAAAGACAAGGAAACTCCTAGATCAAGTATGGGGTAAAATTTTTCTTTGTGGGAGACTTTTTGATGGAACTAACGCGCATTTACGTTATATGGAGAGGAAAACCACCAAAACTTCTCACAGTTAGCCTGACAGCAAGAGGACTCCAACCCATGATCCGTCTGCTACTGAGGATATTCTACGTCAGCACTGTGATTGGTGCAGAATTCATATCGACCAGCCATTGCGGGATTCGAGCCCGGTTCACCTCATTGGAAGGCAAAAATTCGATCCTCTGAGCCACCTCGGCTCTGATAAAGATATTGCAGACCTCGTATGGCCAAAGAAATAATTAGGAACTTTTCTTGAAAAAACTGGGTCTATGTCGCAGGCCGAAGACTTCCTGTGTACAAAATAGTAGCTGATGCACGCTAAATCTGTCCTCCAAGTTCCCATAACAAATCAATACCTATGGGGTACTGGATCGGATATTGATTGTGCTCTGGTTAAGATTAAAATTACAATCTGCAGATGGGTTGATTGTGTGAATGTGTCCTCCGTGTAAAACAGGCAGTGACGTATGTGTGTAACAGAAGTCAAGTTCTTGTTCATAAATAGGGTCTCTGGGAAAAAAGAAAAATACCTCTCTCCCTCTGCCTTAGATCTGTTAATATTGACATGCGGCATAAGACAACAATAATGGACTAAAAAGAGTAATGTAAAGGGAAAATTAATCACTAGACAATAAAATATTCCATTTTTAATTCCATATATTTGTTTTGTTCAGAACGGTAAGTTTTAACAAAAAATTTTATTAATTATATTTAAAAAAAATTTCCAGAACAAGTTTTATTTTATTTTTCCAGAAAATTTTATTAATGAAGCATTGACCAACTCATAATAGTTTGGCATCAATATTTTAAAAGATTTAAATGATACTGTTACATAAAAAAATTATTTGTATCCTTTAGTTAATTTTCTCTTGTACCAATATTTAATTAAAATTTATAATTTAGTTCAGAACTTCCTTAACAAATAATTTTAAAGTAGGGAAACAAAGTGAATATGCTACTCAGAATTTACGTTCAAAAGCGATTCCGTGGATAATACCTCAATTCCATATTTAAAAATTCCGGGATATGATTATTAAACTGTTAATTGGAATTGTTAATTTTTAAAATCACAGGAAGGTGGAAAATTAACAATAGTGAAACTATTCAACTCCACTCTAAAAAGTTGCTGCATTTACTGAAAGTAATAAATTAGCTCATACATTCCTAAATTCGTGAAGAAGAAAAAAATCTAAATGCAAAATTGTTGTTTGAGTTTTTTTCCCATTTTTGATACAATAACTGAATTCCCAAAACGTTAGAAACAAGGAATCTCGCAGCTAAGGCCTGAACTATATACAGGATGGTTCTAAAAAGATGGGCAAAATTTTAGGAAGTGATAGTACACACCCAAGCAAGCAATTTTTATCAAAGAATGCATGATCGAAAACCAAGGTTCGAAAAAACTCGGGGATTTTTGAAAAAACCCAACCCGCCTGGGTTTTATTGAAAAATCCCGGGGAAATTTGGGTTTTATTTGAAAAAACCCGGGGAAAATTGGGTTTTTTCATTTAGTGCTCATAAATTTTACTGCGAAAATATTTTTATTTATTAAATAGAGTTGTATAAGTAAACACTAAAATTTCATCTGACTTTTACCTGTAATAAAATTAAACTGGAATAAATATTTAATGGTCTTCCATGTTTTTATAATACGATTAATAGAAAGTGAAATTAAAATTACGTATAATTATAAAGAGTATCAGTTACTTGTCCCTTTTTTCAAATATTTAGATAAATATATGCATTGTTAGATACATTTTAACTTTATAGTTTCAAAGGACAAATTAATCTTAAAATTATAAAAAAGCATATATAAAAAGTTATAGCTTATTTTTTTTAAAATCAGAAAATAAAACTTTAAATTTGTTTATTGTTGTTTAATGTATCACTTAACAGAACTTTTTTTTGTTTGCTTTCAATATTTTTAAACATGATTAAAAGAAACAAAATAAATTGTATTCAAATGAAATCTTAAAAATAATATTTAAAAAATCTTAAAAGTAATGTTTTAATTTTTAACTGTTTTTTAATTGTGATAAACTTTCTCCAAATAGTTAAAAATTGTCAGCAAATGTTAAGAGTTAACTTAAAAAAAAGGTCCATTTTTTCCTTTATTATTATTATCATACAACAGATTCAAAGTGTCTACATTTCTCTCTTCGATGGTGATACACTTTTACGAGTTTTGTAGCTATATCTATTCCTCATCTATTTCGAAGTTTACTCTGCACCAAACTGAAAGTTGAAAAGTGTCTTTCGATAGAGACAGAGGATGCTAGTGCTGAGTGCAAAGAAAAAAGAATTGACAGAAATTTTGTGGAAGCTAGGGATTTTATTTACTTATTTATTTATTTTTTGCCATAATTTACTACTATTTTTTGATGAAAACTGTTGAATAACAGTGTCAAACATCATTGATTTTGGAAAGTATTCAGGATCGGAAATTTTGAATGCCATAACACGTGGCAGAAATTCTGGATGATGCTTAGAAAGACAGTTTTCTGCTAATTGGTCTTGTTCATCATTTAAAAATTGTCCCCTTGTTTTGGGATCCAGGATGCATATGCTAATAAATGATGTGGCTGAGCAGCCTGATTGAATCTTTTTACAAAATGTTTATGGGGTTCTAATTCATCACATGTTAGTAAGTTAATTCATATTTCAACAGCTTCTGAAATTGAAATGTTTTCTGATTGAAGCTTTTTTAAAGCTTAAGAAACAATTGATATCTGTTTTTCCCAATTGATAGTTTATTGGTGAATCCCAACATTATTTAATATTTTTGACATATTATTATTAGATTCATTTTGATGTTCAAGAACAATCTCTTCATATTTATGGTAATTATTGGCAAAAGCTTTTACGTGCTCATAATATGAATTCCACCTAGTATCATTGGGTCAGTCATCAAGCAGTTTTTTTAATTTGCCCATCCATGTGCTTGATGCACATTTCTAAAATATTTGTTAACTTCAACGATATGTCCAATGATAGTATTAGGAGATACTTCTTTTTGAACCAAATTAAAAAAAAACAATTTGTGAAAAAAAACACCAAGTGGGTTTTTTCAAAATGGGCCCACTTGGGGAACCCTGGTTATATGTAGTTTATATTAAGTTTAAATAACGCATTATCACCAATACATATTTGAATCTTCTTTATTAAGTACATTACATTTCATAATTTTTTAAATTAGGAATTATAAAATATAAAAGCAGTAATATAAAAGGAATAAGTTTATTAATCTTTTTGTTTTCACACACATTTATTTACTATATTTATTAAACATATGGATATTACCTATTATAAAACTATAATCTGTAAATATTCATAATCAGTAAAAACTAAAATTTCATTTGACTTGAGTTAAATAAAAAACTTAAATAAATATTTAATGGTCTTACATGTTTTTATAATAAGGTTAATAGAAAGTGAAATTAAAACTACGTATAAATATAAAGAGTATCAGTTACCTACTTGTCCCATTTGTTTTCAAATAATTAAACCTAGGAAAATGATTTCCTTTTAAGATAAATAATTTTAAAAAGTTCTCTTATAAAAAGTTTTACCTCTGTTTTTTTTTTTTTTTTTAAAGCCAGAAAATGAAACTGTTTAAATTTGTTAATGTATCACTTGGTAAAAAAAAAAAAATTGTTTCTTTTCAATTTTTTTAAACATATGAATTAATAATAATAATCTGTTTATTAATATATAAAGCATGCAACTATATTTGAAAAATTGATCTTTTCAGAGTATATTATTTAAATTTTTATTTGATTTAATATTATTAAAATATTACTTTTTGAAAACACCCACTTGAAGTTTTCAATAGTACCTACTATAAAATTATATGAAGATTCGAGTTTCTTTTACTTTACTAATATTAAAAACTTAATCATATAAATCATGCAACTCTATTTGACAAATTTATGCTGCACAATAAATTATATAAAAGTAAATGCAAAACAGTAAGTTTTAGTAAAAAAAAAATTTGTTTTGAAAAAACCCACATATCGTTCCAAGTGGGTTTTTTCAAGGTGGGCCCGCCCAATAAAACCCGGGCGGGTTTTTTCAAAGTGGGCCCACTTGGCGAACCCTGTCGAAAACTAAACGCAAAACCAGTTTTAGTAAAAAAAAAAAAAATTTGTTTTGAAAAAACCCACATATCGTTCCAAGTGGGTTTTTTCAAGGTGGGCCCGCCCAATAAAACCCGGGCGAGTTTTTTCAAAGTGGGCCCACTTGGCGAACCCTGTCGAAAACTAAACGCAAAACCACTTGAGAGCGTCAAAGTTTATGTTCTCATATGAGGAAAAAACACACAACGAACGATGAAGTTAAGTTATAAAAGCAAATTTATGTTCAATAAATGTGATTACAATAAGTGTTCAAAACAGTGGCCGGCAGCGGCTATGCACGCAGTACAACGGCGAAGAAAAGATAGCCGAACATTCTGAAACACACCAGGCATATCACGAACTTTCCGCAGTAACTCGCAACAGGAATGGAGCTTTCACGTTTGCATCAAACAACTTTCCAAATGCGCCAGCACCTTTGCGTTTTGTTTTCAACCATGCATTCTTTGCTAAAAATTGTTTGCTTGGATGTGTACTATCACTTCCTAAAATTTTCCCCAGCTTTTTAAAATCACCCTGAATATGTTGTTAGTAGACTGTCACTAATTGTCACTAACATTTTGACAATTGAATTTTGTAGTTTTTCCTTGCACTATTAATTAAAATAAAAAGATGTTGAATGAAAAATTAGATGTTTTGAGCACCAACGAATTGCAAATTGGAAGTTTCTGGACAAAAAGTTATAAATCAAGACAAATAAGGACAAAATATTTTTTGTCAGGAATTTCAGTATACCCAAAATTTTATTAAACCTGAACAGTACAAACCCTGATATTGTAACAACTTAAGGCTCTGTGTTTAAATAAATGGGGGGGGGGAGTAGTTTGTTCTTCATTCAACCATCTTTTACTGTATCATATGAAACCTATTTGCCATTTTTGTTTCTACTAAACCGTTTGATTACTAAAACATTGTAGCCTAATTCCTTTAGGTCATAAATGTATAGTCTGCTCATCTAAATTTTTGTATGGTATAGTATTTTGTAGGTTGTTTTGTCATTTTGAATAACATGTTTATATTTTTAAATTGTTTTCATTTGTTTTATATTTTATTAAAGGAAAAGATTAGGTGTTGTCGAACATGTTGACGTTGACTAAAGGATACTCAATTATGTGCTAATGTCATATTGAGGATGAATATAGAAGGTAGTAAATTAGTTTGTCTTTTTTAATGTTGTTCAGTTATTACTTGATTTGTCTAAAAGTATTTTCTTGGTAGAAGTCTGACCAAGTTTAAGTTGGCATAATTGAAAATTAAAGTTGTGAATGAAGGAAGGTTTCATTTGTAATAGGGTGTCAATGATTTAGATCAAATTATTTATGTTAGTAATTTTAATTGCTTCATTTTTTAAAATAAAAATAGTTTAATGTTTATAAAGAGAATATGAAAGGAATATATAAAGAGATCATGTGTAATATTAGTTGTAATAAAATAATTTTGAATTTTTTTACACAAGCATTATTATCTATATTAATTACTAAAACAAATGAAGAACATTGAGCTTATTTTAAAGCATTGCAAAGATAATTGATAAAAATATGTAGATGACAAATTATGAATTTTCTTTACCTTTTTGTATTTACTGTCAGAATGCTTTTGTAATTAGGATACTTTTTTTTTCCTCCCTTGAAAATAATTATGTTAAACATTAAAAGTTATCAATGACGTAACTTTAGTAAAATATTCTTGGATCTTATGATTAATATCTTATATAATAATTATATAAATTTAAATTGGCAGTAAAGTAAAATAAAAAGTCTCCTAGAGATCTAATAACTTTAAAACATTTGATATTCACTCAATAGTTCAATTTAAAAAATAAAAAAAATCTGATATATATAAAAGCTAATTTTTTCATACCCTGTTGAGCAAGAACTTTCTACTATTCCTGCGAACTCATAGTGCATAGTATTAAATGTAATATCAGAGGTCAGTACAGGCAAATTTACTACCGTTTAGCAGTACTTTCACAAATTCAACTTTAGGAAAAACTGTAGTTTCACAAAGTACTTTTGTATCCCATAATTAACGATAAATCCATATTTTTACCACATTTTTTTTTGATATTTTAATATAATTTTTAATTTTCACAAATTATACCTAAATTTTCACAAAATAGGTACCTCACAGAAAAACCCAGACAGATCCCTGAATATATTTTTCGTTTATTAGATACAACAGAGATCTAATAATCTGAGTTTCTGTCATCAAAGTTCTGCTTTTTCTAGGGCAAATAAAAAATGTTCATTTTTGGATATGACTAATATGCTTTATTGCAGAGGAAAGAAATTTAGATATTGAAAGCCTATTTTAAAAATACCTGATAATAGATTTTCTATGTAGGTGCAGTAAATTTAATTTTATATATGGATGACATGTATTGCTCTAAAAAATGTCTTTTCATTGACAAAAAAAAAAACTTACTACAATTTATATCTATATCTTAACATTACAATTTATTTATAAAGCATGATTATCCTTCTTTTAAGCTATATTCTAAAACTTACTGTCTCTTTGAACAATAGTTGTATTGAATATATTCATGTAATGATAAAAATTTCTTTTTTTGAGTTGGCATCATTTTAAACTAACTCAGATTACCAAAATTCTACAGTAAATCTGTAATCTTGATCAGTTTAATAAATTAAACCTGGTTAGTTTATTCAGCTTATTCCACAAAATATATACTTTTTTTTATTTGCAACCCATTAAATCTTTTGAATAATTGTAATTTTTTTACATTATGGAAATTTAATTTAATTTTTTTAACCGGTTGCTTTCAGAGAGAGAGAAAAAGATTTTCTCAGCTTGAAGGCTGAGGAATTTTTTTGTGAAATGGATTTTAAATAGTGAAACATTTGTATTAAAAGGTGTTTGTGCAAAACAAATCTTTAGTTCAACAACTATGTTATCAAATTTTCCTTTATGAAGCGAAATAAAACTAGGCAAGCAGAACACATTCAGATTTATTATTTTTTTTTAACTAGTAGTAGTTAAAAAAAAATGATGATAATTTATTTAATGAACGACCTGAGAATAGGCATTATATTTTGGTTAAAAAGGTTTTGAATTACTTAAAACGGTTCTAAAGGTAAAGTTTTGTGATAAAGAATTCGAATTTTTAAACTGTAGTGTAGTTGCAAACTGAAGAAATGATAAAAGAGGTGATTATCACCTTTTCAGAATGTGAGATTATGTTCAGTAATTCTCTGATATTATAGAAAAGCAAGAAACAAAGAATTGTTGGGCTCTTAACATGTGATGTAGAACTACTAATTTTGCTGAAACTGTGAGAGAATTAAGATTGATTATAAATATGTTAATTGAAAATTTTTTGTTAGTGCTCTTAACTGTTTAAATTGTGGTAAATCATCAAACTAAACTAAACATTCAAATTGGAAATTTTCTTTTGTTAGAGATATGATTTAATGATAAAATTTTAAAGACAATGTATTATTATAATGATGACAATATTTCTGATTTCTTAAAAGTTTTTTCACCATTTTCTTTGATAATAAATTTGTTTATTGAGCTTATTTTAGTGGATATAATATTGTTTTTCAAAAAGTAAAACCATTTTTGCAGGTTTTTAATTGGTGCTACAAAGGTTTTTCTTTTTAATTGTACCAGACGGCACTTGAAGTGTTCTTCAATTGCTTGTCTCGTTGTTAATAAATATTACTTTGTCCTTAGTTCTCTTGGAAACAACATAACTGCAAAATTCATGCCCCGACTACTCTATTGTTCTACATTGTTACTCGCCATTTTGCTTTCGGTTTTATAAGTGCAAATTGAAAACTACTCTAGAGCTCCACTATGTTGCTGAACCTGTTATACACTATGGGGAAATAAAATTTGTAGAATACCACCCAATTAAATCTTTTATTACCACCATTTAAAGTATAGTACATAAAATTTTCTCAGGTACACTATAAAAAATAACCATACTGCTTTAGGCAATTCCATGCTGCTTTAGCATTGCTGATATTTTACTGCAGTTCCACCATTTAGGGTGTGATATTTTCAGACTTTAAAAGCATATAAACTTAGTTAACAAAAAAATTGGGCAGTTCTTATAATTTTTGTTACAATAATGCTGGGTGTCATGTTCACTTGCTTCAATTTTTCATAACTTTCATTGGTTTAAAATATTTTTAGAATTTGAAACTGGCTGTTAGGGACATTACAAATATGTTATATCCATAACAGTGGGTTTTTAATTCCTTAAAAAAAGAATTTTATTTCTAAAATCAAAAGTGCATGTAAATGACACCAAGACTTCATTTTCAAAAAAATTTATAACCTGCTTAAATTTTATCTACCAATTTATAATTTTTTAAAGTCTTCAAATGTGACATTCATAATATACTTAATTGATTGATTTAAATTGCGTTCTTTACAGGTACCATAATGAGAAATTGTAGGTAGCTGTTGTTTTATAATCAGTAACTGGCCATCCAATGGGTAAGTGCCTTTCGTGCTGTCCAGCTACCCAGTCTGTCATCACTCAAGCTTGCGATGAAAAATTTACAGACATTGCCAGAAATGCAGAAGCTGTGGAAGATCAGCCAGGCATGAGTGATTTTCGCAGATGCGACAAAGGACGCTCCGAAACTCGAATTATAGTGAACAATTGTGCAGAATCGAACGGCAAAAATCTCAGCTTGACTGAAAAACTTATCTTTCCAATTTTAAGTACAGCATGTATTGAAAATAAACGCTCTAGTCATTCTAACCGAGAGTATTCTGAAAACAAAATCCTTACTTTATTCGAGCAGTATAAAGATCCTAACGAAAATGCCATTCTTATCGACGGCATCGAACACTTTTGCCACGATCTCAACGTCCCACCGGATGATTATCGTATTTTACTGTTAGCCTGGAAATTTAATGCCAAACATATGTTTTGCTTTACTAAAGAAGAGTTTGTAAGTGGATGTCGGAGCTTAAAAGCGGATTGCATCCAAGACATCCAGGTGAGGTTTCCCGAAATGGTTTCTGAAGCGCGTTGTCCAGAAAAATTTAAAGACTTTTATCGCTTTACTTTTAAGTTCGGATTAGAACCCGAGCAGAGAGTTTTAATGTCTGAAATGGCTATTCAACTTTGGAAGTTGGTGTTTTCAGATAATGAACCTCCAATATTGCAGCGGTGGCTGAATTTCCTAGAAAATCACCCTAGTGTTAGAGGTATCTCCAGAGACACGTGGAACATGTTTCTAAATTTTTCCGAATCTGTCGGCGACGACCTCAGTTCTTACGACGACACTGCCGCCTGGCCAAGCTTATTTGACGATTTCGTCGAATACGAAAATGACCAAACTAATCAGAATGTTGTTCCAAGCAAAGAAAAAGGTATTTTAGACGTTTAGATTAACTTGTAGGAG
The DNA here is from genome assembly GCF_043381705.1 of Parasteatoda tepidariorum. Taxonomy (NCBI): domain Eukaryota; kingdom Metazoa; phylum Arthropoda; class Arachnida; order Araneae; family Theridiidae; genus Parasteatoda; species Parasteatoda tepidariorum. The sequence continues at coordinate 86,705,865 of NC_092204.1, read as the reverse complement.
GTGACTTGTACATTTGTACTTAATAATTCTGCCTTAAGGTAACTATTGTGATATAATTGTGACGTGTTTGTGCTCTCCTCGTGATATTCTTTACGCTTTCACTTTTATGATGGCTATGGCTGTTTGTTTTAATTCTCTAAGTGTTTCTTTACATGCAGCTGCTAATATTTTTTAAATGAGTGGAATGGATTTTTTATTACGATTTATGTGTCCAGTGCACCTACTGCCAAGTCTCAGTGCCTTTATTTTTAAATTCTTAATTATATTGTTTTAAACACTAGTTTGGGAAATTGTTGAATATGTGGTGTGCCCCTGTAAAGACTACCTCTTCCTCTGGATTGGTGTATTTCTGTCAAATTAATAATTATTTATCATTGATCATTAAACCAGGGGTGGCATTTTGTCCAGAAGAAACCCTATTTCTTCCAGTTCACTGAAAAAAATGGAAAAAACAACAAATTGTATGAAACTAAAGATAACTCATTGTTTACTAATAAGTATAAGTATTCTAAGAAAATCTGAAATTTAAACAAATTATTTATATAGTACCAGAAAGTTTTTCTTACACTTTTCTAAAAAAAATAGTAATTTTCATATTATTTAACAGTCGTTCGGAGTATTCATAATTAACAACATTCAATTATAAAAATTAGTAAGTGATGTTTTAAATTACTTGCATTGATAAAATTTGATTGATTTTAAAACAGTTCTTTATATAATTGAATTTTACTGTATGCTCATTTCTGTAATTGAAGAACCTGTTATTTTAAGAACTTCATTAAATTCATATTTCTTTATTTTAGTTTTCGCTTATTTGAAAATTAGTTTAGAAATGGAATTGCTTGGAAATTAAAAATATTACGTTAACTTGATCGCAATTATACTATTAAAAGAAATTGTTTTAATATTTGATTTTTTTTTCTTCACTTTGAGCTGGAAGAAACTTATTTTTTCCGAAATTTGCCATCCCTGCAATACTCATAGTTCAATCATAAAAAAGAAAAAATCCATATCAAATGGGTATGGTGACATATTTTAATGTCTCTGTTTAGTGTTTCCTGTAATAAACAAATTATTAAGCCATTAAACACAATTGACAAACAATGCATTTTTTTTTTTTTACATTGACTCTTATTAACATTGTATTTCTTAGTTGAATGGCCCCATTCATAGGTGCAACTACTTTTTCTGCTCTATATACGTGATAGAACTCTTAATAATTTAATTTTTTGTAAGTCTGCGACTTGCTCTGAACTATTTTTCTTTCATAAAGAAGAGGAGAAATCTTTTATGAACCAATTGTATTTCAGCAAATAACATTTGTAAGAAATGAATGTTCTAAATAATTCTACTACAAATGATTATTAAATGGAAATTCCTTTACAGAAAATAGTAAGATAACTTATTCATTCAAGTTGCAACTCTAATTTATTGTGAGTTGTTAAATTACTTAAAAACTAACTAAATTTTAACCTGAGTATTTTATAGGTATTATGTATCATATGTTGCTGAAAGTCCATATGTTAAAGTTTAATTACTTGTTTTTAATCTCATTGTAGTTATATACTTTTTAAAATATCATTCTTTTGTTTTAAAACTTGCCTTTTGATCTTTCTGTCTTGAAAGAATGAAATTTGCTGTATTTTTGTTAAATTTAATTTTATTATACGAATAAGCTAAATAAAACACTCATTTTTTAATGCATAGCCTTTCTTTTTAAATACTTGTGAAGACTTCACTCTGTTTAAATAATCTGATATTCAAGGTACATTTTATAATTTATCAAGATGTATCATAATCATGGTTTTACTTGAGCTCAACAAACCACAAAATATAATTTCTAACATAAGTTTTGTTAACCAATCCTAACAGTAAGAAGAAGAAAATAATCTACTGAAAAATATAGGCTGCGGCGCGCTGAGATGTTAGGCTGTACGATGCATATTTCTTGATTTTATGCTCCTGAAATTGTGCTGAGCACTCGTGGAAAAAAATAAATAATGAAAAGATTTATAATAAAAATATTAATCAATATTTTAAGTCCATTTTTTTATAAAATAACTATTTAAAGGTAAAAAATCTATTGTTTCAAACAAAATGTTCTCAAATTTTAGTGAAACGAATATTTAATTTTTAATTACCTATAATTTCATAATTAGACTAAAATTCTATTCTAGAGAAAATAGTTTGCTTGTACATACCAAGTATTTTTCTCAAAAACTCAATTTCATTAATAAAAAAAAAAAGTTTTTAAAAATTTAGTATCCTTAGTTGTCACTTGGATGCCCTTCGTCCCCTCACTGNGGTTTAAACTGTCACATGTCAAAAACCTGCCAACCCTGGTTGTCACTTGGATGCCCTTCGTCCCCTCACTGCAATGCTATTGAATGTGATATATTTTGTTTTTAGGTTACCAGCAGTATGTTTTTAACAAGTATGAATTTAAAGGAATTTTTTCTGTTTTACAGTAATAGTAAATGCTATAAAAGTCAAATATTTTCACTTGCAACAACGATTCATTTAACCATTTTAAACACATCTATTAAAATTATACAATCTACTTATGCAAATTAATGTTATATTACAAAATTTTATTACTTTTGAATTTATGTGCAAATAGTAATTTAAGAAAGTAACAAGATTTTTTTTTTTTTTCAATTTTCTTTCAAGACAAATTATAAAAAAAAATTGCTTACCTGAATTAGATATGCTATGCCAACCGTTTGAATTTTATTTCTCTATTGTGACAACAAAATTTTAACATTCTTGTTTTTACTAACATGATTTGGATTACTGTTACATTTGAATAGTTAAAACACACAGAAGGCGTTTAAGTTATTTTCTTGCAATTTAAATGTGGATCAAATGGCTGTGCACATTGTCACTTCTGTTCGCACTTTATTACAAGGAAAAGTCTTAGAAAGTTAGAAGGTTCAAAAGAATGTTGTTCTATGTATAAAATTATCTATTTTTTTGCAATGATTCCTCATTAATCTATGGAAGATATTTTTGAACTAAAAATTTAAAAAGTCATCATTACTGTTTTTTTTTTAAATTAAGGTGGGATTTACCAACAGTTGCATTAGAATCCAGCAATGATTCTGAATAAATCCTGTAAATGAAGCGTTACTAGCGATAGACTATGAACAATTTAGTTAAATTTAGCAAAAACAAGTTGTTTTTTTACCAAGAAAAAACATTATGGCTAAACTGCACAGCAATTCTTAAATGTTGCTTATAATTTTATTTTTATCAGTCACATTTAGCTTAATATTTTTTTAAAGAATTCAATGAATTGGAATGATTCTTTTGCAGCAAAATCAAATAAAATCTTATCAGAACAAGATGCCTGATATCAAAAAATAAGACGAAAGGAAAAAAGTCATTTTAAATTTCATCTAATTTTAGTCATAATGAAAATTTTACTTCAGTTCAGAAGTACAGTAAGTCTTAGTATTATATAATTTGTCAGCGGATAATTATGAATGTATCATTTCAAATTTTCTGAGAGTTTTTGGAAAATATTTTTTTAAGGACTTCATCAAAATTTCATTATTTGAATAACTTATCCTTTTGCTTTGATTCCCTAAACCCATTCTACCTTTGATAAAAAAAATTTATAATTTGCATAAACTGAATTTTTCTGAAGATCGAACAAAAAATTGCAAATTATTTCTCCAAAGAAAAAATATTTGAAAAGAAATGGGAAAAAAAAATGCTCAACTATAGTTTTGTTTTTATAGTTACTGTTAATAATTATAATGTTTATCAAAGCATTTAATAAACATGACACAAAATAAACTAATACCCAACACAGCATTCAGAAGAGTTTATTTTACCTTTTATTCAGCATATGTTTTGTAGTTCATAAGAGTATACTAACTCCTTTTATTTACAATGTCTCAAAAGGCATTTATATGTACCAACAACATAAAACGTGTTGGTTAAGTATTAGCGTAGTGAGACAAACAATGGAGTCAGTTATACAGTATGAACTTTTTTTTTTCTTAAAATATAACAAAAACACACACACACAGATAAATTAATAAAAAAAAATTTATGACAATATTTGTTTTGCATCAAAGTCCACTTAAAAACAAAACATTTAATTGTTGTTTTTAAGATATTAAATAAAGTACAGTTTGCTTTATAATAATGTGAGGTGTTAAAGACACATTACTAAAAGATAGAAGCTAAACTTAAACCCATTTATTAACTGATAATTTTACACAGTGGTGTATTTAGAATTTTTCTTTAAAGCCTTTCTTAACTTAAAAATAAATTTTAGCATTTAGTGCAGTATTTTGAACAAAAATGTTGCATTATTCAATTTATAATTTCCTATAATATAGTATAAAAACAAAAAAAGTGGGATAGATTCATGATTTCAATATTTTTATTTATACTAAATGTAAAATAAAAAGTAACTATGTATGAAGAAAAAAATATTTTTGATTTAGTTATTATATAATGGAAAAGGTAAACAAAAACTTTATTTTTCTTGAAATATTTTTTTATGCCCAAAATAGGCACCTACCTGTCTCAAAAAAGAAAAAGATTCACACTGACTTTTAAAACAAACTCGCAACATATGAATAAGAAGAAAAGCAAAAATATTCAAGTAATGAACTTTTAAACACCCTCTATTTTTATGAGCATTCTGTATATTGCTAATCAAGCAAATGTAGGTAATGCAAAACAAAATACAGTACAGAACCCGTTATCCGGAAATCAGAAAACCAAAACACCCGAACGAAATTCGATAAATTTTCCCACCATTAATAAAATTTTTTTTTTTTTTCCTCATAAGATTTTAGGATTTTTCTTTCTTTTTTTAAAGATGTTTACCTTACCATCATTTTGGAAATAATTATTAGTGTATTACTTCATCGTTTTTTCTTCTTTTTAAGATTATTTCCAAATATATATATTTTTTTAGTTGGGTTTAACAATAAAAAAACGGCTTTTTGTAGCGATTCAGAAAACCGGAAAAATCAGTTATCCGGAATAGCGATGGTCCCGATCGTTCCGGATAATCGGTTCCCTACTGTATATGCACATTGCAATGTGGAACCCAATTTTTGTTACATTCATTTAACACAGTTATTGCGTAACATGTTCATTTACAACAACAAATAAGCTACATTATATAAGTAGACTAAATTTATAAAGAAATTAATTTGTTAAACAAAGTCAATAGATTGATTGAAGTGGGAGAGTATGCTAAATGACATTTAAGTGATTCTTGGTGTTTTTATACCTTTATTAAATCAGATTTTCTCAAATTTACTAAAATGTCTCATAAGCATGTTCTCTAAATTTTTCAATTTAATTTTAAAAAAATTATAAACTATTGTCAATTAATATCAATCTTAATAAACTAAATGAACATTCAAGAATAATAGTTTTATGAACAGTTAATTCATAAAATATATAGAGATGTGCTACTGTTAATGTGATTAAAATGGCTAACATACTCAATAACTGGTTAAACAAGCTAACCAAAAGACTTGGCTATTATGTTTAGTTAAATGACCATAAATTTATCACTTTAGTTTGTTATTTTGCATAATACCAAACATAATATTAACCTATTATTTGTCATTACTGAATGGCTATTTTTAAGAAAAAAGATGATATATTAAGTAAAATTAATTTGCCAAACTAATTGCTTATGAATTTGAATACATATTTGGCAATTATTAACAATTTTATAAAACCATAAAAAATTTAACAAACGAACTAATTTGTTTATTAAAATGTAAAATAAATAATAATACATAATAGCCAAATACATCTCATTAATAGTAACATGAATCCCATTAAAAAAAATTTAAAAGCAATAGTGGAGCTTTGAAAATGTACATCTTTACAATAAAATTTTTTAATCTTAAAATCTTCAAGTAAAATTCCTTTTTACAAGGTTTGGTAAAATTTACAACAGAAACCTCATTCAATTGTATACACACATTTTAAATAAGCAGTTTAATTAGATATGGTGTGCCTTTTATCTTTTTACTTAATTGCATAGTCATTACTTTTAAAAATATTTTCCAAAATAATTACAGTTTATCTTTCAAAATGAAAAGATTTTATTCAGAACAATTTTATTTCCTCCTTCTAAATAAAACAATGGTCAAGTTCTGCAACATGAAGCAAATGGAAAGCACTCTTAATTGAAAAAGGTTAAAACCGTTGCAGCACTTAAATTTAATCAGTTTTTATCTTAGACTGGAGAATGGATATATGATATATTCCCTCTGTTTCTTTTTTCACAAAAAAGTGTTGAATAAAATTTTTAATAACTAACTTGCAGTGGAAAACATTTTCAAGCTGTGCTTTTTTTTTATTGAAATAAAAATTTATAAAAAAGTATCTACATCTATTGGGAAATTGAGAATCTGAAAGGGGTAATTTAGGCAGAGAGGTCAAACCAAATCCAGTAAGAAAGTTTCCTAATATAATGAATTGAAAATTATTAGTTAACATTATAATCTATTCTATCATACTTTTGTTTTCTTACCCAATTATTTGAAATATTGATAAATTACTTATTATTAAATAAAGAACTATGTCATGTAAAAACTATGATCTGGATTTTTCGAAAAGTCAGAAGTCAAATGTTTTAAAAGTTTAACCCACTGGCGGTTTAACAAATGGGTAAAATTGAGAGAATGTTTCTCCCCAATACACTATCCCTATCTAATAACGTGGAAAAACCGGTTATGCTATGCGGAGAAGACTGCAGGTTAAAATACGACATTTACATGGAGAACCGTCAGTGGGTTAATCAATTCCCACTGCTCTAAGCTCTATGTTAAGCATGTGACTGAAGCTCTAGGTTAAGCATATGTCACTGACTCCATGTCACAGAACTCGCCTAATTAGTGTTATCAAGTCAAAGTTTTACATTTCGTTTAGTTTATCACGTAGGTAAAAATGCCTATTTCGCATTCTTCCTGATAATTTAAGTATCAGACATATAAGTTAACTCCTTATAATATTGGAAGAATTATTAACTATTCACTAAAAGAAAAAAGATACTTTAAAGTGTATGTGATAACATGTGCAATTGTTTCTGAAAATTGTTCTGAAAATCTTTCCAGTTGAAAGAATACATAAAGATGTAGTTTTAATATATATTGTTTTATAAGCATAAGTGGCAACGCAATGAATAAAAAATAAAGAAATGGTTCAAAACTCATATTATTTGAAACCGATAAAAGTTAAATATGTAGAATAGAAAAGTAATTTAAAAGGGAAGCTCCCACATTGCAACAGTCTGATATATAGAATTTATTCTTATATACATAATTTTATAGGAATTCACTGGGATATTGAACTCTGAAATAAAGTGTAATCCAGTATTGTACAGATCTCTGTCAGTACTAGACCACAAATGAGTATTATTTACAAGCATATTTCGAATGAGTTATACAAAAATATTTTATCTTTGTATAACAGAAACAAAGAGTGATTGAGCTCGTTTTAGGCAAACGGAGAAATAGTATTTTCAACCGTTTTCATATACTTCTCACTGAGAGTAAATGCACACAGTTTTTGGTTACAAACCACACGCCCACTAAGATATCTCAACTCGATGTAAAATAATGTGTTAAATTAAACTGATATACAAGTTAATTTCAACCCATTGGTGTTAGTATATGAAGGTATATACTGTAAGTGGTTAAATTCAGCACCGTGTTTTATGTTACAAGATTAACAATTGATATCAAATATATTTTCTTGAAAAAAAAAAATGCAAGGGTAAATATAACATTATGCAAATTTACTAAAATACAAATAAAGTGAAGTATGGAATATACTATTAAAACTATTAATTAGTTTCACAACCTGAATGTGTTGTAACTAACCTTGTAGGAATATTTTTAATTGAATAGCAATAATTTCTTCATGTAATCTGTAAACATTTTTAAATTCAAATATACTGTTATTACAGACTGCATTAGCCTTAAGATCCAAGGTTAAACAAAAAAAATTTCACTGCTTTTGTTACAGTCTTGGTGATTCTAACTGCAGTGAGTTTTCATTGTCATATAGAAATAAACAAATTTTCAAGTTATTACTTTAAGATGTAAGGCTAATGTCAATTTTAAATTTAAAAAAATGTTTATCTATTTAAAAATAAATATTAAGAAATTTGTAATTATTTTTTACTTTAATATTTCACAAAATGATCCAAATTATTTGACTTTTTTAAATAAAACCATAACCAAATTATAAATTAGTAGAAATTACCATAAAAAACTGAAACTCTGCATAATAAATGCAGTTTTTTTAAGGTAATTTCTACAGTAGGTTTCACAACAAGGTTAGCATACAAAATTTTATTGAAAATTATAACTCGAAAATTAATGGATTCAAAAGATCTTAAAACAATCTTTTAGAAATATATTTCTTGATTTTATTTCTACTTGGTTAGTAAAGAAGCGAAACCTTTGCTCTATTATATTGCATTTTTCAAGCAGGTAATATTTATTAAATCATCAATTTTGCGAACTAGCTAAAAAAAATGAAGATCAAAGATAGAAAGTTTTAGAAAAATGAACTAAAAACTAATTTTTATTATTATTTTTTTTTTAATTTTTGCATTAAAAAACTCAGATTTGGTCAGTAAGCTTAAGGTAGAATTGAAAAATTTAAATAAAAATAATAAGTGTTCAAAATTTTAACATATTTAATGTAATTTAGAACTAAGTACATAAAATTCAATTCTTTTAACAAAAATTCATATCAATTTTTTCTCATTGAATCAGAAATAAATTGTATCTTAGTGACAAGAATCTTCACCAATTCTAATTACTCAAGCATAAAACAAATATTACTTTAAAGTTGTTAAATTTTGCAAAATGTCCACTGGGTTATTACAAGCTCATTTTAACTTTTAAGAGAATTTTTTTTCTAATTTTTCGGGGAAAATAAAAATCACTAAAACCATTTTTGATTTGTCAAAGTATCTAACACCTGGATTTGTTTTTTTCTGTATATTCCAAACAATATAAATGACTTAGGGTAAAGAGCTGTCACTTTTTTTTGGCAGGGATAACCGAGCTTTAAATTCCAATTATTACATACTATTTTAATAGTACAATACTACTGATCCTTCCTCACATAAAAAAGAAAGCACAGAACATAGGATTCGGTCTTTTTGAACTGGATAAATAGAGGTTACTTTATATACACAAATAAGTTTCAGTTCTACTGAAAATTCCTTCTGTGAAGGCAAGTTTGTCTTCAAAAAAAGGTTAAAAAACAAAAGGTTTTAAAGTTATACATTAAAAGCCAAACATCTGCTATAAAGATTTGGTATTGAACACTAATGATAAAATGAAATGGGCCAAATGTACTTTGATATATATTCTCAATGAACATGACTTAATACTCATCAATATCACATATGCCCATTTATATTTTTGTGCAGAAGATTGAGAACAAAATCCAAATTTCAGCTACTTTGACAGATATAAAATTTTAAGCAAAATTTAAAATATAACAAAAATTCAAAAAATTACAATATAAATTTACCTCATAATCTAATCTAGATAAATTACATAAAATTTATAAATAATTTTATTAATTTAGACAAAAAAATTTTTTTTAAAGACATTACTTAAACTTCTTAATAATTACTTAAACTTGGTGTAAAATTGAAGTCATTGAAACCTTAATGGATAGCTGGTACTTAAATAAGTTAAAATAAACAAATGTTCAAAAAACACAAGTATGATTCAATATAAAGTATAATTCAATATTACATAATATTAGTCAGTTAAATGTTTTTTTTTTACTTGGAAATAGATTTAATATAAAATTTATGTTAAACATCTGATATCTATAGAATATTTATGCAAATTAAAATGTAAGTTAAAGTTTGCTTTGAATTATCTTGGATTTAAAACAGTCATTACTTATAATTCCAATAAATTCATAAGGAATAAGTATCGTCGACTAGAAAAATATTACGAGCATGTTAAACATGAAAGAAATTAAGTTAAGATAGAATCATTTCACAAATGATATGCATTAAACAGAAGAAATAGTTAAAATGGGATAAATAGTTTAAGTCATAGTGAGATCAGAATAAAATATTTTTCCCCTTTATAAGAAGTATGATATGCATAAAATAACAGACAAAATAAATCAATAACTTAAAATAGCATATTTTCTATACAACTATAGTTAAAATTACATAACATGAATAAAGAATAAAAGTTCTCATACATTTAATGTACAATATTTCAAGAGCAAATATATATATTACAAATGTACCGGTGACCTTTTTTCATAATTTCTCTCATTGGCATGGTATGTTTTGCCTATATCACAGAGTACAATATTTATAACACAATACCAATGGGTAGAAACTAGTGAAAATAAAATAAATATATCAGTCTTTCAAAATACAGTAGAACCCAACCATCCGACACTTGATCGTATAGCACTTCAGTTATCTAACACATGTTAAATGCATTTTGACAAACATTTTATTAAAATTAAAAATGACGCAACCCAACTACTATAAAAACAAATCCAAAATTCAGCTTTAGAAAAACAACTATTAAAAAATAATTGCATTGACCATTTTTTTCTAACATTGTATCATTATAATAGAAATAAAAAAAATTGTTAAGTCAACTTCTAGATTTACAGTGATTTCATTGCACTAGCTGCGAAATAAAAATAAAAAACTAATTTCTCATACACAAATTTGACTATTTTTTTTAGTGACATAGAACAAAGGTTGGATTTTTTTTTTTGGCATAAAAAAGTTAAATATTCAATTAAGATATCAAATTCTGCAAAATTTTAAGAAAATAAATCTTTTAAAGCATAATTCTGATATAACAATAAAACAAACTAGGAAATTAACACTAAAGCAGTAGGTAAATTAATATTCTTTGATTTAATACAAACTTTAAATCGAAAAAGAAAAAGCTTAAAATAAAAAATTAAGTTATAGAATAATATTTTGAAAAAGTTAGTTGCCAAGAGAATTTTCTAGTCATTTGGGCGAACTTGCACCTGGGATTTATAAGTCCCTGATTATAATCACTACTTACTTTGAGTGATTTTACCTATAGTTTAAAGTTTACACGTAAAAAAAATTGACTTACGAAAGTTCTTTGATTATCTGTTGATTTCCTACATATTCCAAAGAATATCGGATAATCGGGATTCTACTGTAATCAAACTTTTCCACAGATGAGTTTTTAAAAATTTTATGTTGTAATCAAGTGGACTGAATACAATAAATAAGTCTTTTAAAAAAAACAATCGGATAATTTTTAGAATGAAATAAAAACATAGGCTTACAATTTCATCTACTTTAAAACCCTGCCCAGCAGAGGAGAAAAGTAAGATGTAAGTAAACATGCCACAACTGAGATTTAAGAACAAACAAAGCAAATGACGATATTATTAAAACAAGATGATCAATGTAACTAAGATTCATATATATCTATAATTCTCTCAGAAAGTTATGTACAATGAGTAATCACAATCAAATTGTGGCCATACATATATACAGCTGAATGAAAAGGCAAAAAAACATTTTATCACCATTCTGATTGCTAATAATTACAAAATAATACAAATATTTTAACTTACACAAGGCAGAGTGTATCAATATTTCTTTATATATATTTTTTAACCTTTTATCTGCCCCTGTCATACACTTCAATTCTCAAGTGGCATGCTGTACAATCGATATTTGTACAAACTATATATTGAAACAATAAAATCCCTGACACTTATGCTACAGTTCATCAACCAGGGAGACTCAATGGCAATATTTTTCGATGCTAAGATTTAAATTTAATATGTTCAAGCAACAAGATTCTGTTTATGACATAAAAAAATTATGCAATTTTTATGCTCCTCCCAAAAGAGAATTTTTTTTTAAAAAAAAAAACTAATAAATAAAATACATAAATTTTGTATTCAAAATCCATAGTTTAAAAGAAAATACAATAAAATTCATAAATAATTTAAACTTTTCCCTAGAATTTTGTACAAAATAGCAGGGCTGGTTTAGTTTTACACTGCTGAATCTTCAAGACTGGTTTTGGGGTTAAATTTTTGAAAATTTGGACCAGAAGTCCCCAATGTTTTTTAATCTAAGAGTAGGATATAGAATAAAAGTATAATGGTCAGACAAGGCACCATTTTTTAAGGTAAACTTATAGCCAGAATTAACACTTTTAAACAAAATTTTATTTTATTTATTGAAGATAGAAATTTTGTTGTCGTGTTAAAAGCAGTTGCACGTTAAAATGTTGCATTGGGCACGTTAAAATGAGCACAGAAAGTGCAATAGCACCCACTGTGACTTTCTTAAAAGCAAAAGAAGTTATACCTAAAATAATTATTTTTTCAAGAAGCAGCAATTTTTCTTTTTATAAATAATGCAAAACACCGGATGTGTATGTAATCTGAATTAAATTATTATGTAAATATAAAGTATTTATATAAATAGTAAATATATTTAGAATAATTGTATATACAATAAAAATAAATTTGAAACAATAAATACTTGTTGCTTGTACATAAAAAACCTATGCACCTTGGGAAAGAGAACTAAATGGATGTTCATCTACTATAGTCTTCAACTCGAGTATGCATTTTTTAAACAGTTCATAGTTAAAACAACAAAAACAAATTAGACAGCCTGGCAGTTGTGATTTGTTGTGACTGGCAATGAGGACACAAAAGGCAGTTGAAAGACCAGTATGTTGACAACAATCGCGCTGTCAGGCAATCTTTAGGCTAGAGTGTTAAACACTCAGAGAAAGCAGTCACTGACACACTCATCAACATGAATGGAGAAAACACAAAATGAGCTAACTTCATATCACCCAACAGATTTGGTCACTCCTCCGTATCAAATTCAGAACTTTGGCCCCTTATCTTATTCATAAGCTACAAATGTTTATGGATAGACAAGACTTATCATAAGCAATAAAGGGTGTTCATCAAAGCTTTTTTTGCCAAAGAAAATTTGGAAAGAAAAAAAAAATAGTTTGAAGGCTACAAACAAGAAAAGAATCTGGAGACACAAATAACTTATTTCTTTTAAAAAAAATAAACTTCTTTAAAAAAAATTCATTCATTATTTTTTATGTTGATGAAAATCATAACAATTAATGTAACTTTTTTTGTATATTTCATAAAGTCTAAAAAATAACATTGAAAATATAAAAAAATTACAAAGCCCTTTCTTATTCCAAAAACTGATGCTTTTCTTCATCAGGATATTTTGCACCATAAATTTTATCCATAATGATGGATAAAATTTAAACTTATAGTCATGATTAATGGTTTCTAACTTAGAACAGTTAAAATAAGATTTATACTAAAAAGAACTTATTCATATGATTACAAAGCCTTCAAAGAACAACCTACATGAGTAAATTATGTTTGCTAATAGTTTTAAATGATTTTTATTATTTACCAATTGCACAAATTTTAATATTTTTGAATAACAGCAAATTTGCAAACAAAGGAACTAATAAAATTAAAAACCAAAATATTGTAGTTAAAAATGCTTAATAATTTGGTTGTTTGAAATTATTTAAAACTAACAACAGCCAAAGTATGGTGGTCTTTTAATGTCAATAACAATATTAAAAAAATACTAATTACATTAATTAATAATTATAATTCACAAAATATGCAGGAAATGAATAAGTTGGAAAAATTATAACAATTAATTGAGATTCGACATCTTTGCATATTGTGAATTCCTAAGTGTAGCGTTGCAAAATTTGTCAACAATGTGACCAATGTTGTACTTACCGATTTCACTTTAGCTTAAACAATAATTTCTTTATAAGGGAAAATAATAAGATACTATTGAAAAATATCGATAAAAATAAAAATGAATATTTTAAAAAAATACTCAAATAAAAGTAAATTTTAGGCAATGCATTTTAAACAGAAAATACAATTCTTAAACATTGGTTGTCACATAAGAAAAATATTATTGGAGAACTAAAGCTATTTTGAAATAAAGGTAATCAAAAGAAAAATCCTAAAATTATTATGCTTCAAAACAAGACCATTGGTTCTACTAATGAAAATAAATATAGCTGCAATTAAGATCCAAATTACCATCTCGGAAAAAGTCTGGATATTTAAATAGAGATTTTACTTTGTATTTCAAAGAAGTTCAATAATCTAAATGAGAGAGCACAATGACCTTCAAAGAACAAAAATTATAAAAGAAAAAGAATGATTTCATTTATTTAAAAAAAAAAATGTACAAGACCTGCTGAAGCTCAATATTTAATGACTCTATAAACCTGTCTTGATTAATATGGCAAACCAAAAGACTTAACTTGCATTTATAATATAATTGGGCATTGTATCTAGTTCGACTATAAGTTATAGCGAAAGATAATTTAAATTGCTTTATATAAATAATTTTTAAATGCATGCGTCATATTAAAAATTTAATTAAGAGCATTATTTATTATTAAAAAAAACTAAACAATGTGGAAAGCAAGACCAAATTGTGGGCAGGCTGCTATTTTAGGGTAAGAGCAAAACAAAAAAAATTATATGTTATTTATGTTTAGTTGCTCAAAATATCTACTATAAAAAAAGGTAATAATACATTTGTAGATGAATAAAGCACAGATTTAATGACCTAATCTGCCAAAATTTAGGTTTTAGAGAGTACAAAAAACCATTCAAATATGATATATATATCTATATATATATTTATTCAAATAAAATTTATGAACATAATTTAAAAAATATTGTAGTCTCTAAATAGCAAAGCATGGCAGTCGTGTGATTTATAATAAAAATGAGTTTAATAATTTAAATAATAAAACTGCCAGGCTACTTTCATATTGGAGTGTTGAACATTCTGAGAGAGCTTGTCCAGTTACCAAACAGCATCTGTGAAGTTCAATGAAAGAAACACAAGATGAGCAAATTTAATCACCCATTAGTTCAAGTCGCGGTCTTCGAGATAACGGTATTCGAAGGTGAATCCTTCCTTTTTTCTTTGGCTCCACTTCTCATAGTCAAAATAAATATAAGTTCCCTGGAGGTAGAAAAACAAATGATAACAAAATCTTAAAAGAATTAAAAAAAACAATACAAATATTTTTGAATTCATGAAATAATAAAATTGCAATTTAATTAATAGTGATTTTTTATATAAAAAAAAAATTTCTAGAATTATACTAGTTCCTAAAAAAGTATCATGGTAAATAGTAGACCACAAAATTTTGCAGTCTTAAAGTGGTATAAATTATTGAATTTGTTAAATGAAGAAAAAAGTTGATGCAAATCATCTTTTTTTGGCCAAAAAAATAAAACTTCTTATATTATTCTACTTTGAACAAATATATTCATGTCTATGTTTTTTAATTTTTTTTCAGTATTTTAAGTAATTATTTTTGAATTACAAAAATATATATAACATAAAGTAATTTTTAAAAAATTTTTTTTACCTGTTCAAACTCATCGGTGATTGTTTTAGGTTCCTCATGCCTCTGGAACCACATCATATACTTTGTATGAAACCTCCAAGATTGCTTTTTTAATGATTTAGCAGCTAAATATTGTGCTTTTGTTCCCTGAAACAAAATTGAAACATTAAAAAAAGTGAAATTTTGTTTTATATATTTTTGTTACTTTTTTTAAAAAATCAAAAGTGCTTTGCTCAGTGAATTGAACACTGCCCTAAGAATATCAAGTAATCAAGAAAATAGACATTTTTCATGCCATGTGTCAAAGAAACTATTTTTTTTTTCTGGAAAGATGGGCATTACAATGATGTGGCAGCAAAAGGTAACACTATCCATAATTTAAAATGGGCATTAAAATTATGTGCAAAATTATTTTTACAGCATAAAAAAATTAAGACCTAATATTTTTAAAGCAATCATGGATAAGTGTTGAGACCCCTAATGGCGATGGAACCTAAACAATTTCAACTAGAGCAAAATTAATAAAAATCCAAATAATTTTTCTAATAAATAAAAAATGGAAAAGTTTTTTTCTTAACATAACAACTAACCAGAACAGTCCTAAATCTACATTTTTTAATCACTAAAATAACTTTGTTGACACTGGATTTCATCTTAGGATATTTGAAGGAACATTTGAAAGAAGAAGTCTACAAAATATAAAACTATCTCTTATGAATCTAATAAAAAATGTTCCAGTGTTAATTGTTATGCTTGTAATTAAACTTAGCAACAAAAATGTCTGATGAAAATAGGAATTGTTCAAAAGCAAACATGTCATGGCAAATGCTGCTGTTTTATAATGTATAGAACTTTTATTTTCATTAAGTTCATTATGCATTAATACTTTGGTGAGTTTATTCTTGAATTGTGGGACCTGAGAGATCCCATAAAATACAACTTAAGTTGTCGACAAGGAAAATTTCATTCCTTTAACGATGCTTTCATTTATCTTGTTTATTTAAGAACCAGGAATCTAGTCTACAGTACAGAGTAGTCGGTAAAAATTAAGCGTAGACAAAAAGAAATGTTTCAAATTTGAATACTAAAGCAATGCTGTATAAACAAATGACTTCTGTCACTTCAGAGGTACCAACAATGTTGGACTATCCATCTCTCAACAGGCTATGAAGATGGAATAGTAAAGAGCAGTAATTTTGTAAATTATAGTCAACTCGCCCTCAAAACTGGTAATCTGTTTTTCTGGTCTACTCAAATTAGAAACACTTAACATACTTTAGGTCACTTGATTTTTATTAGATTAAAAATAATTGCATTTGTGAAATTTCATAAAAGCGAGCGATTCTTTATATAAAATGTTGACAAATAGAAATTTTAACCTTTCTTTTTTTTTCATTTTTAAAAAAGGGGCATTTAAAATAACAGAGTTAGGAAGGGCAAAAAGTGCGTATATATATTGCGTAATATTGATTTACTCTAACCTTATTAATTTGAAAATAACCTGTTTTCTTTTTCTTCTTTTTTTTTTGTTCCTATCCAAAGTATATACTGCAGTTATTCTAATCAAAATTGCAACATTGAAAAAATATTTTTTTTTTGGCATATAAAAGAAAAATAATTATGTTATGACATAAGATCATATTAATAAGTGTATTTAACATAATATTTTATTATAGAAATAAATGCCAAAATTGATATAAGTTATCAATTTCAGTTTTAAAAAAAAAATTATTAAAACATTATAATAAAAACCTTGACCTGAACTGAAAAACTTATATTTAGTGAAACAAAATGTTTAAACTTTCTTTTTTCAAGAGCCATAATTTAAATGAGTAAGACATTTATCTGGAGTCTCATTTATATAAGTCATAACTTTTAATTCAAATCTATTTTATTCTCTTTCTTTTATTACATTGGGTGCTTACCTCCATATAGTAAAAAATAAAAAACAGAATTTCTGCAGAAAGCCTTTGGAAGAACTCTGCATGATCATGTTGAGGATAACTTTGTGGATAATATGCTGGTGTAGGACAGGGATTTCTAGGAAGGTACTGCCTACAATTAATTAAAAGAATCATAATTAATTTATGTACATAGATATGTGTATATATATAAAACATACATCACAGTAGAAGCTTTACAATCAGGAACGCATGATAATAAGCAAATTGCAGATATGTGAATACTTGAGTACGTAATATCTCAATGATTATTAACTTATTTTCCAGAAAACACGGAAATTGTTGCAACTGCCGATTAAACTTGAAAAACGTAAATAAATTGGACATGTTCTTCTTAAACCCGAGAAATTTAAAGTAAAATAAGCGGTGGATTGAAATCTTCAAGGCGATAATAAAAGAGGAAAACCAAAAACAACTTGGCGAATGATGGTTAAAAATGAACTAAAAGCAATCAGTAAAACCAGGGTTGGGTTTTTGACGTCAAAAAGTGGTTTTTGACATGACAAGGGTATAATACTGGTTTAAACCGTCAAAAACCCGTCAAAAATGTCAAAAACTGAAGTTTGCCAAGAAAATATATAAACTTCAAAACTACCAACAGTTGCCATGCATTATATTGAAATTTAATTATACTATAGGTAATCAGCAGGTTTTAAAATATTTTTTAATTAAAATTAAGGTAAAATAACAGATTTAAAATCTCAGAAATTTATATTCAAATGCATGTGCAGAAAAATTTTGCACAAAATTTTTTTAAATATTTATATTTTGAAAAAAAAAATTTTTTTTTTTGATACTTAAGAAAATTAAAAGTTTATTACTATGCATTTTTGACATATAAGGAACATATAACTAATATTTATAAGGAACTTACAAGTTATGTTGTATAAATACAAACTTGATACAAGTGTATAAAAAATTTTTTTTAATGTTATACCGAATATCTTTATTATCCAGTATGTTAATTTGAATTTAAAAGTAGTTATATTTATGAATAATGATAAATATAATTCATATTGTTTATTATATTTATTTATAATTATTACACTTATCATTTTAAAACAATTTTTATCTCTTAATTTTTTTTTCTCCACTTGTATTAAGAATACAAATAATGCATATCTTGAAAGCAAGAAGTAATTATTCAACAGCTGAATATTTAGATATTCAACAAAACTATATAGTATTCAGCAAAATGAAATTCACAAGTATTTGGATAAACTAAATTTTCAGCATAGTAAATGAATAGGCTGAATATACTGTAAATCGACACTAACTACTCTGTGTATTTAACAGAAAGCACTTAAATTTGTATTGTCTTATGTTAAAAAGATTATTAAGAAGATTTAAAAGAATATTAAAAAGATTTTTCTTTAAAAGATGTCTAATGTACAAAACTGCTAATGTTTATCTTTAAAAATGTCTAATTTTTAGTATAATCTATACTATACACTAAATTTGGTTATAAATAAATTTCTTAATAATATCACTGCAGATTTTCAATAACACATGAAAATGAATACATAATATTACAAAAGATGTGAGCTTTCAAAAGTACAAGATTTTGGTTACTATTCAAAATATAAGTGTTTCTTCAAAATTTTAAATTTATTTTTTCTAGAACATATTTAGAAACACTATCTTTTAAAAAATATATAAATTTTATGTATTAATTAAATTTCACATATGAATATAGGTTTTTGACATTTTCGACATTTTTGACAGTGAGGTTTTTGACGTGACAGTTTAAACCATGGTTTAAACTGTCAAAAACTGTCACATGTCAAAAACCTGCCAACCCTGAGTAAAACATGAAAAGAGGAATGATAGAGGCCTTATAAATATATATATACAGGGTGATTCTAAAAAGATGGGCAAAATTTTAGGAAGTGATAGTACACACCCAAGCAAACAATTTTTATCAAAGAATGCACGGTCAAAAACAAAAAGCTAAGGTGCTGACGCATTTGGAAAGTTGTTTCATGCAAACGTTAAAGGTCCATTCCTGTTGCGAGTTACTGCGCTGTGTTACTTGTCGCTAAGCTTTCGGCTGCTGCAGGGGAAGTTGGTGTGTTTCAGAATGTTCGCCTATCTTGTCTTCGCCGTTGTACAGTGTGCATAGCCGCTGCCAGCCACTGTTTTGAACACTTATTGTAATCATATGCCAATAAATTTGCTTTTATAACTTAACTTTATCGTTCTTTGTGTGTTTTTGCCTCATATAAGAACATAAACTTTGACGCCCTCCAGCGGCTTTGCGTTTCGTTTTTGACCATGCATTCTTTGATAAAAATTGTTTGCTTGGGTGTGTACTATCACTTCCTAATATTTTGCCCATCTCTTTAGAATCACCCTGTATATAATAAAATGAGTAAAAATCATTATAGTTGCCCTCTGTTAATTTATAAAAGACAAAAAACTGAAAAGAAAACGATAAATGGAAACAGTTTTCTTACTTACTAGCACTTTATTATGACAAAATTCCTCATGTTTTATATTACTTTATTTACTGGAAAAAATGCTGGGATATAATGAAAACATCAATAAAAAAAAAGTTTATATAAAAAAGGATCGCTGAATTTGCAAATTCAAAACACTAAAAAGATAAATAGAAAACTTAAACTTAAGTCCACTTCTTATACTCTTTGTCCACTCTTTGAATACAAATATTAAGAAAGTTTAAAGACATATATGCCATTGATAACACATCTGGTTATAAATACCAAATTCATTTAAATTAATTGAATTATAAAAGCAATTTAATCACCTGAGTCTTTCGGAGTCAGATGGATGAGGCATATGCCTTTGAACACCTTCTAAAATTTTAAGATGTTGATAACATTCTTTATTAAGGGCTACAGGACCTAGGGGAGCAACTCCTAATAGAGGTGGAATATGGGCTTCTGAAAAATATATTAGGTCATAATAAGAAACTATTTACACATCAAATTACTTACAAGAAATCTTTTTCTAGGCATAATTTCATACAGCATAATACGCAATATGATTAAACATTAACTACAAATGAAATTAAATTTTAAAGTATAATTATTTTTAAAGCCAGAACTCTATTTTAAAATAAACTTGTTAATTATGCACACAAAAAAAATCTGAAAGTTGAATTTTAGAAAATAAAATTTAACTTAGCTTTCAAATGTAATAAAATCTAATCAAAAGAAAAAAGTAAAGGTATAATTAAAAAAAAAGTTTTTTTATCTGTAAAACACAATATCATTTCTTTAATATATTAAATACTGATTTATATAATGCGTGTAGTTATCATTTAATTTGCATGCACATTCTAAATGCTTAGTGCAGATCTTTTATTGATAATGAACATTTAAAAAATGAGTAGGTTCATAAATGCAACTCTATAATTGAACTTTCAGAATTAAGGCAGACCTTTACATTTCAAATCAAAAGTATTTTTAAAAACTTATTTTATGTAAACTTTTTCTAAAGTCACAAGCATGAATAATTTTTTGTCAAACCCCTAAAACACGACAAGAATAAGTGAAGAACAAACAAGCAAAAAAATAATAATAATACAGTTGAATCTGTTTATCTAGAACCTCTTTATCTCGAACCTCTTTATCTCGAAAACCTCTATATCTCGAAATTTTTAAAATTCCCTACATTTACTGTCTAAAATAAATGTATTTTCCATGTTTATGTCGATTTTTTTTTCTTCAAAACCTCTATTTCTCGAATTTCTAATAATAGAGCACAAATGTCAAAACTTTCCTTATCAGCAGAACTAGTAGACAGAGGAGAATTTCGTGAATCCACAGGAACTAAGGATGAACAGGTTGGGGGTGTTTCTTGGAATTTCAATCACTATGCCTGCACTTCCTTAACTAGAAAGGAATACAGTGATTCTAGTAGTAAGTGAGAGGTTAATGAGTAGTGACCATCAGGGGTTAGCTTTTCACCATAGATAAGAAAGCTAAGAACAGAAATTCATTTTCACCTCAAAATTGCAATCAATGGATCAAAGGATAATTAAGAGTTTTAAAGTGAACTATAGAAAACGATCTATGAGGAATTTGCGATCTTTCTAACCTCAAAAGAATAATTGAAACAAATAAGGTTATCAGTCAAAAATCTTATTTATTATTTTCAGTGTTAAATGTATGTTAAAAAACTGTTATGTAAATAGATGTATGTGGTATAATTAATTTAAAGAAATGTCTATATTTTTCTACTAAAATCAAAGCACTTTTAATCAAATTTCTTAATTAAATTTAATTTCTTTAAAGTACCTGTATAACTTGAAACCTCTCTATCTCGAATTTTTCGCCTTTCCCGTGAGATTCGAGATAAACAGGTTCGACTGTAATATGTAACAAATGAATGTCAATATTTGAAAAGATTTAATTTTAATGAAACGCTGCAAGAAAAGTTAAAAGAATATAACTAATACAGCATCAAACTATTTATACACAAAACAAAATGTGTGCTTCTGTGTGTTATATTCCGCAACTCCCTACAATATAGATAATAATAATTGGTAATAGCTAACATGTTAAAATTTTGAAATAATTTTTGTTTTTCCAGAAAAACAGAAATAAAAAGTTTTCTACACAAGAATACTGTAGATAAATAATGTAAGATTTTAATTTGATGTCTCAGAGAGAATTTTAAAGTTAGGAATTTGAATAGCTTTGTTAATATGGTTACAAAATTAAAAAAAAAAATGAAAATTAATTTTCAAAGAAGAGAAATGCATGAACGAATTTTTAAATTAAATTATAAAAAAAGTACAATCAAACCTCTTTTAACCACCAAATCTGAACTCATGTTAATGTCAGGAAATGAATGTCTTCTATAGAATTTAAATTAGAGAGAACCTCAGAACAGAGATTTTTAAACAGTGGACAAAAGTGACTACAGTTTATTGGTCTATTTTGAAAATAGGATGATTTTTTTTTTTTGGGGGGGGGGTATATTATTAATAGTGGGAGTTAGTTAACTAAACAGAGGTTTAAAAAAACTCCTACTCAAAATAAAACATTGTCAAAGTTTGATACAAGATTCTCTTGTCTCTTAACTTATGAGTTATAAGTTGTCATTGATGTCAGTCTTAATTTAAAGTCTCATTGTACGTAGACAACTCTTTCCTTGTTTTGTTTATAAGTATTTACAATAATTATAAATGTGCTTACAAAATAGATGATTAGAGAACTCAAGAAATAGAGAACTCATATTTTAAATAGGAACCCTTTTTTTTTTTTTTTAAGTAAAAAGTGATCCAGAAATTCGAAAGCCCTGGGTCCTAAGGACACAAGGTTTCCAACGAGAAGCAGAATAACTGAAAATGCAATTATAAACTGATAAGTACATTTTTTATCAGTTAATAGTTGTTTCATTTAAGTATAATAATTACACAGTAGTCAGTTACCTTTTTCAACAGAAGATGGAGATGACGGTGTAGGAAGATGAGTTTCTAAACCTGCATTTAATACAGCTTGCTCTGCCATTGACTTTAAAGAGGACATAGAATCTTCATTCTTAAAAAATAAGGAAAAAATACCTTTAAAAATTACTAAATAAAAATATATTTAAAAAGGAATCTAACAATAGAGTAAAAATTTTAAAAAAACATTGGTGTAAAATTATGTATTATTAATTATTGTTATAGTAATTTTGTAAAAAAAATACAAAAATAACGTTAGTACTAATAATTAATATATTTTTTGTAAGTCCCTGCTTTGGAAATCATCATATTATTAGTTTTGAATAAAATATAGTATTTTTTTTCACCATTAACATCTAACTTATACCAGTCATACTCAAAATATGAAAACAAATTTATATAGATTTTTTATTTGATTAATGTAAAAATTGAGATTCACTATTTTTTCATTATAAGAAAGAGGTAAAGAAAGAAATTTAGAAATAAAAAGTGAAAAAAGTGTTTAGTAAATGAACATCTTCTTAAATAATTTATTACTAAAACTGCTAATATTCGATTATCAGCCAATTTTTGTTGCATATTCGGTTAGGCTGAATAATATTGTTTTTTATTTTTAAAAAATATATCGTTTTATGAGATATTAAAAGAATAGGTGCCAAAAAGTTGACTAATAATTTCCTATAAAAAAATTTCTACACTATGTTAGATGAAATTAAGTCCTAATCCAGGAAAAATACATATTCTTTCTAAACTCCTGGCACCCTTTTATTTTTGCATGAGGTCTAGTTTATCAATTGAAAATTTATAAGTATAAAAAAAGTATTATGTTTAACATTTTTGATTTTTGTTGATATATGTGCCACAGTTGGTGCAGAAAGCAAAAGTGCCTTTTCTAGATTTAATAATATGAGGAAACTCTTTAATGTAACAATCTTTAAATAGTGAGAGGCATTTTTCATTTTTACTCATTTTTTTAAGTAGCTAGTAGAGCAAAGCACACATGCAAATTCTTTTGATGAAAAACAACATATCGTAACTATGCTTTAAACCTTGATTCCATATATATTTCGACAAGTGAAAATCAATTCAACACAAACACAAAATCCAGGCTTCCCAAAACGAGAGTTTCATTTTAGAATGAGCTCAGCTTAAACTGGCATTTATGAAGTCATACATTTTCCTCTCCTTGGATAAAATTTCCTCATCTTCTTCCAACTTTGGACTAGTACCGACTCAGTTGATGCAGAACCGCAAGTTAACATTTTTGTTTTTCTCTCTCTGAATAAAAGCTGCCGAAGCAAGATCATGATTTGTATAAACTTTTTTACAAGGGCACATGGTTTGCAAAGATTTTTATGCTGCATACTGATTTATGTAGGCATTTCGCCCTCCCCCTGAAAACTCATATTTTGCAAAATCCTTCTTTTTAGGAATTTCCCAATTTCTGAATGGAATTTGAGAGATATATTCAGATCAGGAGGAAGCATCAGAATTTGGGAGTTTCCCAAGTGAATCGGGAAAGTTGGCAGCTGTGATAAAATGACAGTAGTTTCACACTCTAATGCTACCCTGAGACTCATGTTAAATTTTGAAACTAATATTTTTATTTTCGCCATTGCTAGAATAGAAGCCACATAAGATCAAAGTTAACATTTCAAATTTAGTACTAAAAATGAAAGCACATGTAAATATTTCAAAAAAGATCAAAAGCATTTTCATGTTTAAAAGTAAATAAATCAGCATACCACTCCAGACAGAGATGGTAAGTTGTAAATCTGACTCGACACTTTAGGAGATACAGGCCCGTTCATTAGCAAACAGTTTATAGTTGACTGCGTAACTACACTTCCTATCACATTGCACGCTGAACTAGGAGGACTGCTTAGTGGCTGCGTCGAACTGCCATTGCGTGTTGCAGAAGAACCAGTGGCGGCAGCTGCACTATATAATGCATTTGTGGCAGTGGAGGAACATGTAATGGCAGATGACGTAGCAGCTATTGAGGAAGGCGGCTTTATCACACTGTCCACACATGCAGATGGGGTTGTGGAGTAATGGACGCTAGTATTTAATGAAATGGAACTTGAGGAGAAATTCTGTAGTTGCTGCTGTTGTGATTGAGAATGTTGTTGAGTAAAATTAGTTCCAGATATTTGATCTAGAATAGCTGTGGTAAACACTGTGGTAGGAGCAGACGTTGTAATGTCAGAATGGTTTAAAATAATTTCAGAACTACTACTTGTAGGAGTATCTACACAGTTCGTCGTGGGCGCACTACTGTTGATGCTGCTGTTAGTGCAATTGCTATTGGTTTCAGAAGTAGAATTGTGAGCTGGGTAAAAAAAAAAAAAAAAAATTATTTTTTAAAAACATAAAGCATTTATAAAATAATAATTTTTAATAGTATTATTTCAAAGAAATTTATTATCACTAAGAAATTTAAGACAGTATATATAATTTCCCCAACTTTCAATTATAATGAAAAGGAGACTAAAGAAGTGAAATACCTTTAGAAGATGACGTGTTACCAGCTGCAGCAATTGCATATGGTGTAGTAGGTGGAGCAGGGGACAAAACAAAATGGCTATTGTGGTGATGATTTAAAGGTGGCGAGCTACAGACACTGCTCTCAGATGAATTACTGCAAACAAATAAAAATTCAATATGATTTTTTTTTTTTTGAAAAATAAAGACAATATAAATTTTTTATTTTATTCATATAAATATTTTCAGAATTGAACTCAGTGAAAAACTTTAAATTGACAGAGAGCAGAACAGATTCTTTAAAATACTATGAAAGTCATTGCCAAGCTCAAATGCTACTTATAACCAATTTTTAAAAAAGTGTTCAATCAACAAAAAATTCAGTATTATACAATATTTAGAAAATGTCTGTATTTTTTTCAACTTAAATCTAACTATAATCTTCAATACATCAATAAGTAAAAAAAATTTACTTAAGAAGGTACCTATTATGTAATACACATAAGACATTAAAACCGTAGACCAGACTCATGACTTTTTCAGTAATCTTTTAAATGTGTTTTACCAAGAATTAAAATATTAATTTCAAAAAAAATATCTACATTAATTCTTCAAATATTCATAAATAATTTGCTTACAACATATTATCGTAAACATAACCAGTAAATAGTTTAAAAATGAATAAAATTTTAATATAGCTTATATCAAGAGATATTATTGAAGAGCATGTAATATTCATAGAAAAATATTACCTGTTATTTCTTGAAACACATGGAAGAGCTCCTTTATTATTTTGTACTGTTGTTAATAAAGATCCAGATGATTGTGCCCTAATTGCAATTGGTTTGACTGGTGTAACTGAATTTTCCTGTAAACAGTTTATTGATTCATTGTAATTTTAGATGAACACGCTCTTTTCACAGGTTAAGACAATGAAAGACGTTTAAGTTATAAATTATATAACACTTGTTTTTCAACTAATATGAAATTTATGTATATATTAAGTTTATGTATATATTAAGTTTATGTATATATTAAGTTTATGTAAAGATTAAGTTTAAGTTTATAAATCTGTATCAAGACTGTTCAAACACAAAAATAATAATTTTCTTCTCTTTCTTGCTCAATCAGAACGGGAGACACTTTCCACAATATTTTAAAGTTTAAATTTTTTCGAGTAATATGAAAATAATAATGAGTAATATTTTCATTTACCAAATATCTTAAAAAAGAAAAATTTTAAGATAACAGCATATTTTTAAAAATCTAAAAACACTAATTGGATAGTTTGACTGCCTTCAATATCCAAGAAAGAAAAAAATAATATAGTGTTATATTTCTTCCTACTCTAATATAATAGAACATTTTTGTATCTATACAAAGAAAGTCTGGTATATAATGATAATATATTATTGCTATTTTGTTAAGAACAAAAAGAGCCGAGAAAAATGAAAAAAATAAAATTTGACACATATATAAAAATAGGTGCAAAACAATAGCTCTTAAAATAAATGTTTCTGACGACACCATACACAATCATTTTAATCAGACAGAGTTCTCCCTAGGAATAAAAAAAGGGCAGGATGCTACCTCTCAGAAAAGGGCACTATTATAAATTTTGAAGGGTACTAATTTAACACCATAAAAATTCATCCAAAATCCAACAACAACAAAAATTTTGAAATTATCCTCTTTTACTATTTCATGTGTATATTTCAAAAAATAATTCTCTCTCATAAAATAATAATTCGGCATAAAATAGATAATCTCTGGGCATAATTTTCTTTCAAAAGTAAACTAAAAAAAATTTATTAATTGCTAAACAACTTGAAAGATTTTTATATAATTCAAGCTATAAATTATAACAAAATGAGCATTTAAAGTTGTATTTTAAAAGTTATTTATTTAAAAAATAAAAAAAATTTACCAGTGTTTAATTATTATTTAAACAGTGAAATAAATTTTCTTAAAAATGGAATATAAATAAAATAGCAATGGTAAGAGATGGCGGCTTATTTCTACGAAAAGGACAAAAAGGGTGCATTTACAGGGATTAAAAGACAGGCAGGGTGGAATGTCCTTCTAAAAGCATTTAGGGAGATTACTGAATTCGACACAGAGTATTTAAATAAGTTTTAAATTATCATATTTTCATAAAATATATCAATATATCATCTAGTATTCAAATAAAGGGTTTAATGCTTGCGTTAAAAAAACATTTATTTTTATATGTGATATTAGTGTGTAACTGCTTTCTCAAATAAAATTATTAACACATTTTTCTTTTTTACTTGGATATGATTACAATATCCCAACCTATACCAATCACTAACTCAAGTCATCTCTACAATAGATATAAATAAAAGACTGTAATAAAAATGTTATGATAATACGGCAGATAAATTATAAAACATTTATGCCTAAAAAAAATAGCAAAACTCCTTACAACCGTGACATTTAATGGAATATTTTACATGAAAAATCAAACTGGAATTACTTACTTCACTATTTGACTTGGAATGATTTGTTAATAAGCAAGGACTAGGAGAAGGAGAAATGGAGTTCGTAGAAGTGGGAGAATTAGACCGCTGAGAACATTCATCATCACCTAAAACGCACAAACATGAGCTTCATTGAAAGTAACATCAAAGGACTATACATTATGACAGCTTTTATAATTACTGAAAATTCAATTAAATATGCTAAATGTAGATGATAAGTCATCAATAAAATTAGCATTTTTTTTAAAAGCACATCCAACAACAAATCAGCACATATTGTGAAGAAGATAGATCGTATATATAATTCCTTCTACTATTCAAATTTTGTAACTGTGTGATTTAAAACAAAAATCTTATTGATCATTACTTGCTATTTTAGTATGTTGTCTTAAAACAGTTGTGATCTTGGCCTTTTTCTAAGTTTATGCATAGTTGTCATTTTGGGAGATCATTTTTGCAGAAGGAACATGATACGAGAGAAAATGAAGAAAAACAGTACCATATAAGATAATTTTATAGCATAGTTTTTGCTATAAATGAATTTCTGAGAGATTAGTATATTATAATTTTTCAAAAAAGAATTATTTTCAAAAAATGATTATTTAAATTTTTTTGTTCTGCTGGTTCCGCTAATTCCATTATTGAAAGAAAGAAGACAAAAAAAAGAAAGATTATCAAGGAAAAGATATATAGCTACCATTTACGTGTTGTATTGCTTTGAAAAAACTAGCTTTTACTATTCACTAATTGTAAAATATAGAACAATTTTCAGAATTTGGATTCAAACCATTGTCTTGCCAGGAAAAAAAACAATTCCAAAATACTCTTATTTTTTTATTTCTACAGCGGTTTAACTAGAGTAGGCTGGTTTACACCAATGGGGGTTTCAACCAGGGTTAAAACCGAGTCTGTCTTTTTTTTTTTTTTTAATAAAATCTGTTTAAAAAATAAGTTTTTTATTGATATAATTTCTTTTTTAAAACTTGAATATAGCCAAATGAAAAAAAGATGGAAGTTTTTCTACTCTTTTATAATTTTGAGTTTATTTGTTAATGAGAGTTTCGGTTACTACATTAACTTGCAATGTTTACATAGAATTGAGTCTCTAGAAAGAAAAAAAAAAACAATGTAAAATAAAAGGAGCAAATATAAATTAAATTGTGAGAAGTCTCCTAATAATTCTTCCAATAAAATAGATTACAACTAATTTAATGTCTCTGTTAGCTTTTAAAATTAGTTAACTCATGTAATTGTTAAGAGAGTAAAAAGTTTCTTAATTTATTATTACTTAATTTATTATTAATTTATCTATTATTATTTATTATTTCTATTTATTATGCTGCAGTTAAAAGTATAAATGGGAATGAGGTACTTTCCAAATTTTATTTTTTTAGTTTAATTTTAGAATTATATAATGTAATGTTAGAAATTTTATGGTATATATGTTTATATTCATTACAATATTTTCAAGTTGCTATTTTTATACTTTATTTAAAAAAATGGTTTAAGTTCAAAATTCTTTTAAAATATATCTTTTTTACTTATTTAATGAAACATAACTCTGCTATTTTATATTTATGCAGTCATGTATTAGTATTTAAGTTTCCTTTTCATCATTTTATTAACTTAAATATTTCTTAATTAAAACAAATGTGACTTTAGTATCTCATGCTCTTTTACTTTAAAATTTGTATTGATTCAAAAGAAAAAGAATGTTCATCCAAGCAATTAATGTTACAAAATATATACTGCAAAGAATAATGTTAATGCAAATAATGCTGAAACATAAAATTTTTATATACAATGAGCATCCAAGGAAAAACTATTTTTACACGCCCTGCAAAAATAGATAGTATAAGCTTATTTACATGTTGAAATAATAAATAAGTCGTAAAGTAATGAATAAGCACATTTAAAATCTTTAGTTATTACATATTTTTATCATATTTGTATATTTATGGAATAAAAATGAATTATTGTTTTTGAATTATTTATTTAAAATATTAATCAATTGTTAAAGAGATATCTGTAAAATGTTACTCAATAATTTAGTTACATTTAATTTAAGGCTTAAAATATTTAAGTATTTTTTTTAAATAAATAAACAAATAAAATAAAAATTTTTTTTAAAAAACTTGGTTAAAACTGTAAACCCAAAATATCTGGTTTGGATTTTTTTTTTTCCTAGGCCCATCCTTATAAAAATTAGTATCAGCTAATATTATCAAACCTAAGCTAATGTAAGAAATAATTTTAAAAATATCTCATGTCTATCTAAAATGACAAATAATAATAATTATAGGAGCCTTACTACAAAGTCTTGCTTTTGATAAGAATTCTTGCATATCTTCTAATTCAAGGTCTTCATAAATAAACTCATTTTCTTCAAAATCTGGATCTTGACAGCTTTCAATATAATATTCTACGTCCTCTTTTATTTTCTTAATTTGGTCAACATCAACAGTACTATTATCTAGCATTCGCATTAAGGTTTCTAATTGCTTAATGTGATATCTATGTTTTTCTATCCAGCCTTTTAGTTCTTCCGTCCTGTCAAGCTTCTACAAAAATTAAATTAACATGATTAAATCATTATTAAAAAATATTATACATTTCATAACTAGAGCTGTGAAGTCTGAATCAAAGACAATTTAGCAGGAGGCAACCCCAGTTAGTTAAAAGTTAAGTTCTATAGATAGAAAATAAAAAAGCATTTGACCTCATGAAAATTATTTAGACAAGTATTTATATGTGAACAAAAACATCACTAAATATGGTGACTGTTTAAAATATAACGTAACACAAAAATAAATTATTATATTTGAATGTTTTGATCTGAGGCTTGATTTAAATCTTTTAATGCATAAACTCCAAAACAAAATTTATTGTCTAGGCGTCAAAGCCTAAAGTCATTTGTATTTGCTTCCAATTTTAAGAACATTAGCAAAGAAATCTTTTTCCAACAAGACGTTTAAACATTAAAACCTCTCCGGAGCAACCACTCTCTGTCCTGCAGTAAAATGGTCATTAATAGAGGTGGTCGTTCTTTAGGGTCGTCCTTCATTAACTTCAAAATGTTATTGAAAGTACATGAATTTTCACAAGCAATTTTAAGTTCTCCCAGTGGCTTTTTGGCAAAGGAAATACCACTAGTATTGGCGTCATGAAAACCGGATTCATGAATAAAATATAGCGTCAACTAAAATGACCTTCACTGATATAATTATGTGTAAAAATAAAATTATCAATTATAAATTACAGAACTGTTCAAAACAAATAAACAATTCTGTTTTTGTTTAAATTTGCTTTTAATTTTATATCGTAAAACTTAGTAAGGTTTGCTTGAAACGAGTAGTTTTTTCTAAAATAACTTCTATTTCAAATTAAACTTTCAACTCGTACTGAAGTGAGAGTGAAACATATTTTTTAAAATGGCTTAACACAATTTCAACCATACATAGCTTTTAAAATCAATTTCAATTACTACAAACTATTAACTGGTCCATTCATTGCGTTCCCACAGTATTTAAAATTTAAGCATATGAAAAATGAATCTAAAGATAATCTAAACAGATTTTCTGAATATTGCAATATTATAGAAAAGATGATTTACTGCCTATGATGTATTGGTTAACACATCAGCTTGTTAGAAAATTCATATATTATTAATTTTACTTAAAAAATATGTAAATATAATAACCAGTAAGAAGCAGAGCATTTGTTATACGGGGATAGAAAATAACAAAGCTTGTATAATTCTTTTAAAATAAAAATTTTCCCTAATGGACTATTAGTCTAATTTTCATTTTGTGACTTAGCAAGTTATGGCTAACTGAGCTTAAAGCCAAATTGTAAATTTTTTCCTCATTAAAGTTCTCATCTTTGCTCTGAACACAAACAAAAATCAATGAAAAAAATCTGAAGCATACAGAGAGATTTTACCTTTCTCAAGCATACACAAAGCCAAGCTTGTTACATAATAAAATGGGTTGAACCTTTTTCCTAACTTCTGAGATCACCTAACTTATGAAGCAAACACAAAACTTCAAATCAAAACAGTTAAAATGCTCCACCTCATTCGCATTGTGCATTATTACCTCCTACTTAAATTTCTTACCAAAAAAATTTTTTCTGTCTATTCAAATTGTCATATTGAATTATATGTAATTAAGCAGAAAATTTGCTTTTATTAAGCTATTTTTAATGACAAATATATATATAACTGAACATATAAAGTGCTAGAGAGAACTTACATCTTTATCAATTTTTTTCTTTTTTATAACTATACTTAAAGACTCAACTTCACTTTCAAATTGATCCAATTGAATATTAAGACTTTCAATCGATGCCTGAAAAATAAAAACATACCAAAATAAGAGTGTGTATAGACGCATTTAATAATACGAATACATGTGCATTTGATATGAAACTTCATAAAATATTGATTACTTATTGTAATTTGTTTAAAGAAAACACTATTATACCTAATATGTAAATTTCAACTTTCCCTCACATACAAAATTTAACATTAAATTTTTCTACAAATCGAAAAAATTAATGAGACGAAACAAAGTAATAATAAATTTGACGATTCAGCTAATAAAGAGATTTTGAAAATTTTTCAAAATCATTAAATATAAAAAGATAAAATAAGGTTTAAAAAAAATTCATGCAAGAGAAATTGAAGTATATAAAAATAGTCAGAGCTACTTTTCTAACTCGAAATGAATATATATCTATAAAAAGGCAATACATATACCTATAAAAAAAGTACCATAACTAAAATAAGGTACTTAATTTGTTTAATATTCAAGTGCTTCAACCCCTGCATGCCACCATAGTTACCAGTTTCATTTTCAGGAGAGCAATAAAATTAACTGATTAGAAACTGTATTTTGGATCCTTTCCTTCAGCCCAAACTGAAAGTTTCAAATTTCTTCAAAACATAAACTGAGTCAAACACAAAATGGTAGTAGTTTACTTTAATAATTACTCTTGATAGCTGAATTATGATAATATAGTTAAGACTTACCGCTAACCAATTAGTAATTTCATCTTTTTCTTTTTGTGCAGGATCTAATTTTTGCGCAGCACCAAGACCTTCTTTAGAATAAGCTTTTGTTTTTGTTTCTCGTTCTACTACCTTAAATCTCTCCATTTGCTAAAATTAAAAATAAAAAAATTTACACTAACCTCTGGATACCATTTTTATTCAGTACAGGGTAATCAATAATTTTATCTTGGGGACAAATACACAATAAGACCAGGAAAATAAAATGTTGCTGTTTTGCAGTTTTACATTCAAAATACTAAGTTTACTTATGGTCAAGAATTTAAAAAAAAATTAGAAAGTGCAAATTTTCTGACAGCAATTTTAAGAAAAAGTGTAACGAGGCACACCAAAAAAATTTAGATGTAAGGATTAAATTTTCTCTTACTAAGGTAATCTTTGTCTAATTCAGGAATGACTGGCTTGCCTGAAGGCTTTATTTAGTTTCCCACAAACAGAAAATATATATATATAAACAGTTCAAAAATTTATGTACCCATCAAAAAAATACATTTGGGGTGTTCTGCCAGTCAAAGACTGACATGTTTCATTTTCCTAAGATAAATTCAGAAAGCCCATAAAAAATATGTAAAACTTAAAAGCTACCAGATTAAAAACTTCATTCAGAAACATACAAATAGGAAATAACAGTCAACCTATTTCAAGTGCTCAAAAATAGGTGCCTATTTTCAAGACTAGCCAGACGCTGCTTACTGTTTTCGAATCGGATAATCTCAATATTAAACTCACATAGACATTGAAATCCCAGCACACAAAATGCATTTCCTAGCACACAAAAATGCATTTTAAACTATTTGACAAGAGTTTTGCTTTATTTATTACATGTTATAAGATGTTTACTAACAAAATGGCTTTACTTAAGATAATACAAAAATTGTGATACCAAGATGTTTTGCAATAAAAAAGAAAGGATTTGTATGAAAATTACAAATATTTCTTTAAAATTCAAGATATAATCAATTTTCTTAAAAAAAAATACATTGAATAAAAAATACAAAAAAAAAATAATAATACAAAAAAATTAATTTGAATTAAATATTATTCAAAACGTTTTCCTAGTTATCATCAATTCGCAGGAAAAAAAAAAATTTCGACATATAAAGTGCTTAAGTGAGGAGAAGGTAATTACATTTTCGCATGCAATTACAATTTAAAACTGTCTTAAAATTTTTTCTTTTCTGATTGTTGAGTTGTATATTGAAATATATGATCTTAATGAAAAATTTATCAGCATTTAGTTAATTATGATATGACTTTTTCCTAGTTGTCTTAGGTAAAAGTTAACATTTTGAGAAAAATCACCCTTACATTGTAACTAAACAAGTAATAAATAGCTACTAAACATTTAAGTTTTATGTTAGAAGCTAATAATGCAGTCCCATTGAGGATTTAGGAATAAAAATTTTTAATATTTTTGAGAAAACTCAGGTTTTTCATCAAATACCTGGGTTTTTGATGGAAAACCGAGATGGGCTAAGCTTCTTTTTTTTTTTCAAACTCTGACAATAATGACAATTTAAAATAACAAATGAAATAGTTGTTGAAGTGAACTTGTTGTTATAAGCAATTATACATATTTAATGCTAAATTGGCAATAAAGAACTAAAAAATAAGACTTTTTACATCTTTCTTTTTATTTCAAACAACTATTTATGTTTGAAATACAGATTTAGAGTAGACTCCTTTTGCATTAAGATTGTAAATTGAATTACATAACTGCGTACTTAATGAAAGGCACAAATGCCTATGACATTAACAGGGTGCATAGCCAAATCTTTAAACAAAAAATAAGCACCTTTTAAGTAATTTTTAAGCACTCAAAAATAATTTTAAGCACTGTATGCATTAACAAAATGCAAAAAAAAAGTTTTAAAACTTTACATAATCATGATAAAATAAGTTTTTGACACGGAACTCTTTTCTTGATTATATTAGCCATTGAAAAGTGATCGAGATATTTTTCGCCTCGATTTCAGTTGGTGGAAAATGAAGCTTGAATTTGAGAATATCTAGCAAAATGCAGTAGAGTTGCACATGAGAGTGCAATAATCTCGCCGAACCCAGCTCAGTAGACGTACATGCAGACTCACAAGTATTTCATCAAACATGTAAAATGATTGCCACTTTCATACGCTATGGACCGACGGTATTAGCCAAAATGGATTGTGGTTGAATAAATTATAAAAATGTTGAATAGAACAATGTGAAAGCAAGATTTTGCATAATACGAGGCGAAAATTGACATGGTTAAGAAAAAAATCTCATTTTTGAAAAGGGAAAATTAGGCACTTTTTACCCAATGAAAAAAGCACCTGGAAAGGCTTTCAAAAAACGAGAATTGAAAATAAGAGCTTTAAGCACTTTTAAAAATGCTATGCACCATGCTTAAACAAGTTCTTGAAAGAAAAAAAAACTTTTAAAAACTAAGTTTATACAAATAGAATTAAAAAAGAGAAATTATTTCCGTTTTTGACAAATCAAAAATGAAAAATTTTATGTCTGTATGTCTGTTGCAGGTTTTCTATCCTTGAAAAGTTGAAAAAACAAAAATTATTACTCTAGCTACATATATTTGTAAATATATACATAAAAACAATATTTTGTACCGTTTCAATGAGTTTCCTATTTTCCAACAGTATCCTTTTATCTTTAATTTCACTGGATGCCATCCATGTTTTAATCTGATCTCGTAGCCTCTAAACAAAATATGAATACAAATGGTTTGAAAAAATAATGAACACATTTTTATTATTCATTGCATTATCTTTATTACTGTTTTTGATATATTTAAACTAAAATATCATTTAAAGGTAGAGATTAAATTAATTCTGCAGCCTAGGGAAAAAAGGCTATGCATTGGAAAGCAATGAGAATAGAAAATTCTGAACTTGTTTTTTATGAAAAATTTTTATGTTAATTTTTAAATTTTGCGTAACTTATAATCTATTGTTTTCTTAAACGATTTGCAATACAAAATAAAACTTTAAAGTAGATTTTTTTACATAATAGCACAAACGACAGAATTTCATATTTGTTAAAACACATATATAAAACACATTTTAGGTAAAAATGTTACAGTAACTTGTGTAGAAATTTAAAGCAAAGATAAAACAAATTTGAGAGAAAATATGACAGCAGAGTTCTTTTATTATGATATAACAATTTTTCTTTAAAAAAAAAGGTTTTTCTTTTTGAACATTGTGTTTTACAAAAAATAAGACTTCTAAATATTTGGCTCTTTAAGAGAACTATATAATTCACTAACTAGATCTCACCACATTTTTCAAAATTCACTGAAACATTTCATTAATTACATTGGAAATACACATAAAAACCCTAATAATTAAGTAATTATAAAAAATTTTATTAGATAAATATGACACAAATTATTACCTGTAGTTTCTTAATTTCTTTTTTGAGATCTGCTTCATACTTTTCTTTCTGGTTCGTATTAGTAGCATTATGAACCTGAAATGGAAAAGACTCTTTTAATAACAACTATTAACAAAAAAAATAATGTCACTTTATATTAAAAATATTAAATTTATTCCAAATTTTTTGAGGGCATCCAAGATAAAAAATGAATAAAAATATATCTAGGATAATTTAACTTAGAATTATCTCTAAAGCGAAAAAAATTATTTTTCTCATATCTTATTCTCCAAGTGATGACTAACAATATGAGGAAAAAAATATTTAATAGTTTGATCGATTATTTAGTAAAAGAATAAATACTAATTCAATCTAAAAAATATTTTTGAATGTTTTTTAAGACGTATTATTTCTACAACAACATTTAAATCATTCCATAACTGCTCAAGGAATCAATAAAAATATAAAAAAACATACTTTTCAACAAAGAAAAGAATACTAACTTTTACCTTTTGCCAGATGTCTTCAAATGTTTCAACGCCTTCACTGACTTTCTTCAGACACCGGTCGATTTCTCCTAGTTGGAAAGGGTTCCAAACACTAAATACCCATTCAATAATAGACACAACAGAATACAAGTAAAAATTAAAAATAATATGTTTCTTTTCATACTACAAAAACATCGGCAAAACGAAACTGAACGAATAATTAAATGAAAACCCAACAAATTTAGATTAATGACGCTAGTGCTTAACTAAAATATAAATAAAAGTAAACCAAATATTTATCTTCTTTTATTTTTGGCATAATTTACTTATATAACAATCATCATTACATGTTAGAACTTGAGATATTATAGGAGTTTAATTAGGAAAAAGTTTGAGTCTGTAAACGAATCTTTTTCAAAATTATTTTATTGTCACGATGGACCGTGAAAATGGAGAAATTACCCCTTAACAATAATTTTTACTTGCAAAATAGATCTTTCATAAAATTATTTCCTTATAAAACAAAGTAGATGAAAACATCAGTGAGTTAGTTTTAGTTAGTTAGCAAGAGTCGCTTATGGCTATATAACAAAAGAATAATCTGTTTTGAATTTAAAGTTAAATTGATGTATGGGCAATTCCATGATACAAAGGACAACATAATAAATATTTCATAGCATTCAACCATTAACAAATTTTAGTTTTTTCTTTTTTTAAACTAATTTAGACATAAAATCCAAAATTATAGTTTTTAAGTATTTTGTAATAATAATTAAAAATATTTATTAGAATTTTAATAGTTTTTATTTGTAACATCAGTCGCATACAAATTGTAACATCAGCCACAAGAGCTTTTCTCTATTTGCCACTTTTTATCTGCCATTTCAGACATGAGTTAGATAGATATGAGTATAAGTTATCATGAGAAATATTTCCAATTGATAACATCATTAATTGATAATTTTAGATATTATAACACTTTAAAAGACATAGTTTTAAGTTGTTTTTTTCTTAAGTACCTTATTTCACACAATTGGGGGTATAAAATGTACATTAATGTGCAGTTATTCAAGGGATTACTTAAATACCTGCTTAGAAAAGTTTAATGGCCATAAGGGATTAATATTTCTTTGCTTCCAACTTTAAAGCAGATGTTTACACAATTCTCAGAATAACTGAACACTAATATTTTCAAATCATTCATATTTCGTAAAATAACACATTTTGCAAAAAATAGAATAAAATTAAATAAATAATAACTTTCCATTTGTATTTAGAACAATGAACCCACTATTGATAGTGGCATTTAGATTCACCAGTACTGGAAGCTTACCAGAAATTTTATGAAGCTTGGGTCCACTAACTATAGGGATAAAGAAATATAGTATAAAACTCGTTGTATATCTAATTCAATCTAAAAGCGGTTTCAAATTTTTTAAAGGATAAAGATTTAGAACATGCTTAAAACCATTTTCTGTTTTTTTCCAATGTTTGTCATAACAGTGGCTAATAGAAACAAAATTTCTCAAATTAGTAGATGAAGTTAGAAATCATCAATTTTCTTTCTTGAATATATATGTAACATTTTGAAATAACACATTAATTTTTATAAAATAACTGCCTAAAAATAAAAAAATACAAGTCAATATTTTTAGGAAAGAACTCAAACATACAATATATGTTTGGAGATACAAAATTCTGCACCACGAATTTATAAATAATTCATGGCTCAAATCGTCATGTTTGTTCATTGAAAGTTTTTAATTTTATTTAAGTCTGCTTAAAAGTAAACAGCACGTTAGAAGTAATAGCCCTACTACAGCCTGTTATGGGCCAGAGGATTAATCAAACTGGCACTCATCGATCTGAAGCTGGGTGGGTTTCAAGCTGCCACTGAGAATTGAACCTATTCTCCATTGGGACAGTTCAGTGCCTTAACCACTGAACGATAATAGCTAAATAAGTATTGATACTCAGAGGGATAAAATATGTTCGAATACCCAATCGAGGTTTATGGTCGTAAATTTTTTTTTTTTTCAAAATATTTATTGTAGAAAAAATTTGCAGCTTCACAAATTATAAATTATTACTAGCTCAATATACTTTGATTTCTATTATTTTTAGCACATATGCTAGTTTATTCAAGAATTTTTTTAAAATAAAATTTTTTTTCTTTGTTAAAAAGAGCTTTGCAAAGAAACTTGACTACCTAAAAATATTTTGAAAAGCTGAGAATTTACTAAACATTTTAAAATGCTTAGCTTTAGTTGCTTTTCTTTTTATGTATGTAGTGAGAGAGAAGCTTAAGGGAGACAAATCTTCTTATTAACTATTTCTCTTAACTGTAAAAAATTTCTTAATAAAAAAAACTGAGCCATTGCCACAATTATAAAAGAAAAAAAATCTTTGATAAGATAAGCCTAGCTTAAGTCTGACATGGCCATAGGCTCAGTAAGATTTTGAGTAGGCTTGGACTCGTGATAAAATTTGAAAGTTTATGAAATCAGAAACTTTTATGAAACAGTTATTGAGCATAAAAAATTTAAATCAATAAGGTATAAAAAAAATTACAGAGATCAATTAAATTAGTTTGGTGCTTTTGTTTTGTGAGGATTATACTGATTGTCAAATGAGAAGTTACTTACATTTAGCTTAAGATTTGGATTTTTTTTTTCAATTGGAGTTTCATTGGTTTAGTTTTTCTCTTCGCTTTTTGTTTTACAGGTCAGTGATAAACAAGTTTCAGGGAGATTTCCAAATCTTGATCTCTGGCAGAATAATTGCCAAGTCTTGGAAACTTCCGGGCAGTGGCCCGCAAAAAACTTTAATAAAAAAATTACTGACAGGGGCCAACTCGAAAGGTACAATCTCTTAGCCACTCCTAGGCAAACATCTACGCGTTTTTTTTTTCCTAAAAACTTTGCAAGTTGGCACCTTGGCAATTGTAGTTGGCGCAACCGATCACGATACGGTAATATCCCCCAAGTTTTAATGACCAATCTCCCTGTTTTAACATCAAAGGCCTAGTGGCGAGAATTCAAAATTTGGCCTTTACCCAAAGTATATTTTAAATTCTAAGTAATCCTAGGTATCTCATGCTCAGGTGAGTTCAGATTAAAATTCTCAATACTCGGGTGAGTCTGGACCTCTAAAAGCAAGATTGAATTCATCTCTAGTGAGAGACTTTCTCGTTATCTTTCTTATACGCTGCTCTTCTTTTCTTTACATTGTATTTTCCTGCTGTGACATTGAAGCCAAGAATTTTACAGTGAGTCAGCAATGGAGATGTATTTTGCCTCGGCAGGTTTAGTAGAGGTTCCAACCAAGGAAATATTGCAGCTCATTAAAATACCCATTTTTTTTAAATTCAGACAAACAAACAAAAAACTTAAATTGTAAATTTAATTACACAAAATTTAATTTAAAAATTGCAATCTTAAAAAGGGCTGTGTCCTTTAATAAATGTGAAGAGAAATGAAGCCCCCTCGGTTCCACGGTCCCTACAGTTTAATAACCTTAACTCTGATGCTGTATTAATATAATGATAAGGTGGATTAAATACAAAATTAAATATTTCATAACAAAATTAATGTAAAGAATTTAATGATCTAAAACCTCCTCAGTCATGATTAACTAAGAACTTAGGATCTAAAAAAAATAGTTAAGTAAGAAATTTCCAGACTAATATTTTGAAAGCTAAAACTTGGGCAAAACAAAATTTCTTGCTTACTACAGAACAGGCATGTCCCAAATAAAATTTTAAAAAATAGCTCTTCCAAACATAAAACCTGCATGAGTTGGGGGAACATATATTATGACCTTTTGTTTGACAGCATATGTAAAACAAAAACAAGACATAACACAACAGTGATTTTTGCACATTCATAATTTTTACAATTTCAGTGCAACTGTATTCTACAATATTGCATTAAAATCGAAGCTATACATAGGTGTTAATAAAAACAGTGATGAAGTGATCTTCATAAAAAGTTGTCAACTTATTTATATTTGTGTTTATGATAGTTCAATTTTCTAAAATGTAATGTAGTCAACAGATATTAATTCTGAAGACACAACAAACCTTGTTGTTTTCTCCGATCAGCCATAGCTATGTACAGGCATGTAAAAGCGTCTGTAACATAGTAATTAGACAAAAGCACGTTCTTCAGAGTGATAAAATTAAATAACCCTGAATAAGTTTAGTTTCGTTATAAATTAGTTCGCAACCAAAATGGCTACCTCTTAGATTGGACTGTTTTTTGTATTAATGCGCAAAGCTAAATCCTTGTTTTGAGCTAAAATCAGCAATGAATTTCTCTCACAGTTCTTCAGAAGTACATATATAGTAATTTTAGATCAGAATATTTCAAGCTTTACATATGTTTAAAACGTTCTTTAAGTAGTTTTTTTTTAAACTCGGATGTATACATATGTAAAACGTCCCAACTGTTTTCATTCATTGTTTTGGTTGCTGGACAACCAACTTCACTTAGCTTCTCTTCAACTAATTAATTTTTTTCTTTTTGCATTTATTTCTAGTTATTAGAGATAAATAAAAAATAATGATATGAACAGTCTTGATTTAAAATTTAATTCTTGAAAGGACATTTTTCAAACCCAAGCAAATGTGATTATTTTAAAAGTCATTATTTCAGCATGGTTTGTCAGTTTGTGCACTCTTCGATTTTCGAAAAAACAAAAATGAGCAACTAAAAGCGTACCATGTGCTTCTTAGTGCATTGAAAAGAAAATGTAAAGTTAACAACTAAACTTTTCCGTCGTTTGAGTTTGATTTGTATGGTTTGCTCGAACATTTTTAGCTATTTACGAACTACACCCGATTCGAACTTTCCAGTTAGCATGTTTGACAATAACACTAATTTTAAAATTAAAGCATGATGATAACTGATTGAATTTAGAGAGCGAATTATTTATAATAAGTTTATAGACTTTACTTTAAATTAAATTTAAAAATTCTATAATGTCTTCTTCTTATAAATTAAAAGAATTCTCCCTGTGGAACGTATGTAGTTTGTTTCCGAAATTTGTTTATAGTTCTTAAAAACAAGAAAGAGTTGTGGTTTGTTTCCGAAATTTGTTTATAGTTCTTAAAAACAGGAAATAGTTGTAGCTTATCCTGTCTTATGTGTTAGGAAATGATTTTACCATGTTTTTGTGTTGATTTTTTTAATATAATTTTTAATTTTCACAAATTATGTCTACATTTTCACAAAATAGGTACTATGGTAATATTACTACTTTCCTGAAAGTACATGAAAACAAGATTTTAAGGTATCACTACCTATGTAAAGTGTGATGAGACACTGGTTGCATCTGTGAGCGGGAAAATAAGACTTATTTATCTGTCTTTCCTATTATATGAATAATACTTGTACCCAAGGTCGTAGTTACGATTGGAGTAATTGCCTCTCAAAATGCAAAAGTTTTTATAAAAGTAAAATTTGTTTTAATTTTTGTTTTGTTTACATTTTTAATGCTTTAAATTTTAATTAATGATCATAATAATAAATCAATCCTTCTATTGTGGACACTTCTGCAAAACAGACTCCTCTCAATACGGACATATTGTTGATTCCCTGTGAATCTTCTATGAATAAACCATTATGTACTTTCTCCGCAAAAGACCCAAATATAAATTAAACCGAACGTGGGCAGTCATTTTTGCCTTAAGACGTTATTTTCTATCTCTTCAAACCAGACATTTTTTTTCATCTAAATTTGAAGAATGTCTCTCTTGTTAATTTTGATCTGTTCATCTGGACAATACAGGTGAGAGACAACACATTATGAGACCCCAAAAGTGGAAATGACGTCTTAAGTGCTCCCGATGCTTCTTCCCCACTGAAAATTTCTTTCACATTCTTATCAATTTGAAGACTGCATTTAGTTCAGCTGAAGTCAAGAAATATAATTTTTGAGGCGTTCGTACAAATAAAAACATTTATCACTTTCAGGCACTTGATAGATGAATAGTTGTGAATATATCAAATCCATAGGTCCTTGTGCCTTACAGGCAAGCATTGCTTTTTTATTTTTTCCCCTTGAATCGTGGGAGGTTAACTTTCAAGGAGGTATTAACCGCATTTTTTAACAAGTGATAATTGGGGGGATGTAAACATAATAACTGAAAGCAACTGTGGACTTTAAGCTCCTATTCAACATCATATGTGTAACTTGAATATCTGTGCTGATAGGAAAATTATATTCATATTACTGTGGCTGCATCTTGAATTATGTATTTATATCAAACTTTTTTATATATTCTTTTTTATTGAAAAAAATATTTTTTAGAAAATATATTTTTCATGATAAAAAGATATATACAAATAAAATAAATTTTATAGCTGCATAAATACAACAATCTTGTACAGCTCATATATTTATTTTGTATTATGTAATTTTGAAAGAGTCCTATTTCTAATGCCAGAGTGCGCTAGCGTACAGTGAATTACTTCTTTCTTCAGTCAGCTCGCAATGAAAAAGATATTTTTTAAATTATTTATTCCATGAAAAGAAAAATAAATAAAGTTGAAAATATTTTTTCAAGTATAACTAAATATCCTTGTAGATAGTTATTGTGGATTATTTAATTATATCTATCTTTAAAAAATATTATAAAAACAATTTACAGTGTCAAACTTCTCTATTATGGTACCTTCCCGTAAGCAAACAACTCTCATAAAGATACAATTTTTTCCCAAGAAAGTCTGCTTCACTGAGGTTTCACTGTATTTATAAATTATTATTTATTTTAGTTTTCCTTTTAGCTTCATTATTTATTTCAAGTTTGTTTGAAACAAGATTATAACATCAATTCATTAAAAAAAAAAAAAAATTTAAGTTCTTTCTTGTTAAAAGCTATATCAATAATATTAAAAGCATCAGAGGGGCAGATATTCAAGGGGTCTCACTTAGTTTACCCAGAGGCCCCCAAGAGTCTGGCTGTGTCACTTTTTGAGACACTCATTTACAATGTTAAAGAATTTAATGTGCCACTACAAGTTTCTTGCATGCTTCTCAGTGTTGAGTTTTTGACTTCAAAAATTATCCAAAACCTGGAGCAAGTTTCTGTTTTATCATTAGAGACATTTTATTAGGTACAAATCATGTGCTATACTTGCATTATATACAACTATAAGTATGATTTATATTATATTAAATTATGATTTTAGATACATTGAATAAGATGGTTAAGTATTTTTTATTTAATTAATCTGATTGTTTATGTATTTCAATACCAAAAAAATTTGGGCTCTTGACATTAATTGTCAAAAGAATAGTTTAATGACAAAATAATTCAAGAACATGATTGATTGATCATATATAATTTTATAGGTATGTTTATTCACATTTATAATAGCTTATAATTATCATTACACTACATTTCACTACAATTTTGAGTTAAAACTTTGTCTGAAAGGGACTTTTACATGATAAATAAAGCCACAGTCAAAACCAAATAAAACTTGTATAATTTCTATTATTTTAATAAAAAATATCTGTTCTTTCCATAAAGCCTTTATCAAATTTATTTAAAAAAAGATTTAAATCTATTTGTTCATTTTATCAGGAAGTATCAGATGAAGCACTTTATAATGCTGCTCCATGGAAATTGGAGAATTTACTTGAGGTATTTGGCTTATTTAAATCTTTATTTATTTTTTCTGTGTCTTTTTTTTTTAACGAAGTATTTTTGAAATTTATATACCTTTAAAATTTTATATGTTTATATTTATACAGTTCATTTGTCACTTTTATTTCTTTTTTATAT
Source organism: Parasteatoda tepidariorum (assembly GCF_043381705.1). Classification (NCBI taxonomy): domain Eukaryota; kingdom Metazoa; phylum Arthropoda; class Arachnida; order Araneae; family Theridiidae; genus Parasteatoda; species Parasteatoda tepidariorum. The sequence goes on along the minus strand of NC_092204.1, from coordinate 86,661,316 downwards.
TGCTAAGAAATGACAATTATTTAATAATGCATGTAAATTTTGTTAAAATATGACATTTTTATATATACTGATTAATAAGTTGATTAATCAGTTACGTATCAATACTGATTAATCAGTTGTTATTCTTTTTTTTATCATGTTAGCATAGAACAAATGTGAATTTTTTAGTTCCTAAATACTTTTTCAGTACTTGGTTCTCGGGGTGCACGACTTGTGTCGGGGGCTACGTAAAGCCTGTGGCAGCACCTGCACATAATTAAAAGAATTTAGTTGTATTTATTTGATGGGAAAAAAAATTTTTGAATTATACACATTTGAGTCATTGCTTATTGACATGCTCAATTTTCAGATTCCATCCTAAATCTATGCAGTTTTTCAATCACTTTTTGGCTATTATCACTATGGATTTCCGTGTGTCTCTAAAAATTCTAATATATTTTAAAAGATATTATTACTATTCTTGAATTTTAGCAATCACTTTTTGACTTGCTTTATTTGTACCGATTTCAGCTAATGTCCAAATTACTTTTCAATCTTTTTTCGGTGATTATAGCTGTGGATTTGCATGTGCTTTTTTAAGTCCTAGTATTTTTAATATGATAGGATCACTATGCTTAAGTTTTGAATTTCACATCAAATAATCATTTCTTGGTGTTCTTTATGTATGCTTATTTCATTGTAAATCCCAGTTATCCTTCAACCCTTTTCTCGTATGTTAATTTGATGCATTATTGTTTTAAAATTTTTAATTTTGTAATACAATATTAATGTGAATTCAGAATTTTAATTGCATTTGAACAAACTCTTTTTGATGTGATTTATTTGAGCATATTTCATATTAAGTCTGTGTTACTTTTCAATTAGTTATTGCATCCCATTTCCATGTGGTTTTAAAAATTTATAATCCGATAATATTATTAAATACTACAAATTTTGAATTATACATTTTAATAGTTAGAATTCATTAAATTTTGACTTTTTACAATTTGTAATTTTGTTTCAAATTTTTTTGTGACTGTAAATGCTATTTTTGTTAATACAAATTTCCTAAAATTAAAGAAAATTCCCAACTTCTCTTATTTTGCTGTAATGTGGTTTTGTTTCAGTTTAAATAGTTTTTAGTCCTATTAATTTTTTTTATTTAAAGTAGGGGAATGTCGGGTACCCCCGCCCACTGTCAATTTCATATGTATAGAATATTTTTTCAAGTCAATAGGCCATCGGACATTAATTGTTATATTAAAAAAAGATTTTTTTCAAAGGTTCAAGAATTTATGCAGCTGGTAACACGGTAAACAATAGTTTACCGTGCTATATAAATATGTAATAAATGAAATAATTTTGTGATAAAAATGATAAATGAGGTTTTTCTATTGTCAATACATTGGTCATTTTCATTTATACCTGAAAAAAACAGTCAAAAAACATAATTTTTGTAACTATGCGGGGCTAACTGACACATTTTGAAAAGAGCTGAAAAACATGTTTTTTAAATTTCTATTTTTTTAAGTTAAACTATTCTTTTTTTGGTTTATTCTTTTTGCATTATTTAATTAGATGATAAAACAATAGAAACATACAAAATACTACTCATTATTTGGTTTTATACTGATCAAAAAATTCTTCTATGAATATTAAAGTTTTTCTACATAGCTGGAATTTAGTTTTAAATTATTTTTTTGTATCATATAATGTGAAAAAAATATTTCATTTTCCTTATGTTTATATAAATATATATAGATTTGTTTTTTTATAAGAAGGAAATATATTTTATAAAAGTATCAGCTTAGCAATTTTGAAGATGAATGAATTCTAACATGCAAAAGTATTTAATTTTATGCATACATGCCATTAAGTTAAGCTCCAAATAATTTAGTACCTAGAATACTGATGTTTATATAAATGTTACTCAACCTGCCGTGTCTGAATACTTAGGCGTGACTTCATTCATCAATTTGTTGTGCAAATAGCCCTTCATTTGAAAAGGTTGTGCTTCCCTAAGTTACTCTACATACTTACACCTTTTAATTAATTCTATCCTCGTTAGACTTTTCAGATGAAAATAGTATCAAAAAATGATGAAACTATGGAATTCGATATAGCTGGGTTGGGTCCACCAATAGTGAATGCAATAAGACGTATCCTGATAGCTGAAGTAAGTATCGTTATCATTTCCTAAGCATTAATTTTATTCAGTATGTTTGAAAAAATTTTTTTACAGGTACCTACTATGGCAATAGATAAAATTGAAATGTATAACAACACAACTATTTTACCTGATGAAGTTTTGGCTCATCGAATCGGCTTGATTCCTTTTAAAGTGGATCCTCGACTGTTTACCGAGAAAGCTCCAGGTTTGTATGATTGAAATGAGGTTATGTTTAATTCCAGGGATTTACAACTTCTGACCTGTGTGTGGCCAAGAAGTGGTAACTGAAGCCTTTTGATTTGACATCTGATTTACTCTTAATTATTAACAAAAAAAGTAGTAAAAAATTGTTCGGCTGTGCTCTGTAACAATAAACAGTTAGTTGCTGCTTTGATTTATCCTTTCTCGAAGTTTCAGATTACAACCATTTCATTTTACAAGTTTGATGTATTCAGTGTTATCAGGGAAATACCATGTTTATGAATTTGTGCAAAAATATTTAAAAGAAAAAGGAAGAAGAATTACTTAACTCTTTGATGGTTATAAATGGGTTCAGCTCGCGATCGAATCGTGCTTCATAATGCGCACAGCCGAGTTCCGCTCGGGAGCAAAATTGTTAGAAACGAGCACTTAGTGAAATTTTTACCCCAATGAGCGCTAACGAGCTGAGCACGTTTGCCATTATTATTCTGAATTGATTATGTTACAAACGAATCCTACTCGCGAAATTTAGTTAGTTTTACTGTCTACAGGTGGCAGTACAAGTTCCTTGAATTTCTTTTTTACCTTGTTCTTTTTATGCGTATTTTGGCACGTTTTTTTAGAGTGTTTGTAAAGAAAAAGGGCTAAAAAGCTAAAGTTAGATAAATATGATTATGATTGTGATACAGAAAGCTTATCAAGTATATCACCGTGTATACCTAGTATTAAAGTATATCACACACAAAAAGATTTTTCCGTAATTACTGTATTTAAATGTTTCATAAAGTTTTACATTAGTTGTATTTATTTTGTCTTTTCAATTTCATATTTGTCTTATAATTAACTATTATTATTTATATAATTGATTATAATCATTCATAATTTACTATTTAATAATTATCATTTATTAATTATTTTAAACTACGTGAAAACTGTTATTTATGTACTACAAATGCTTTAAGAAATTTTTAAAACGCGTGAGGCAAGCTATCTACAGGGGAACAGAGAAGGGTGACATTTTCGGAAGAAAGGTGGGGGAAAACAGCTGCCACTTTCGAATACTGTTTACTCTAATACTGCTCAAATTAAGTAAACTAAAACTGCTCATTTTCCTAGCCGTCAAAGGGTTAACTGGTACTAATTAATTGCAGTAACCAAAAAATAATAATAGATGGATGATAATTAATGTCAAATTTCATGATTTTTTTAGTCATTTCATGATATTTTATATGAAAACCAGTGAGATTTTTCAGAAGTATACTAACCTTGACTAAATTTTATTTCAGTACACAAAGTAAAAGAAAAAAAAACTTTACTGTAGTGGTAGAATATCCGTTCTGAGAAAAATAGCAAAAGACAGAAAAACATTTTACTGTTTGCGTTCAAACTTCTGACATTTCGTTATCCTTTATAACATCGGTTAAATGCAGAAACCCAACTTACTTTACATCAATCGATTTAAAAAATTGTTCTCTATCAAAATAAGATATGAAATTTATTATGAAGATTTATTTGATACTTTATGATTGTGGCCTCTAAAAAGTTGTATGGGTTTTGAATATTACATATCAAAAGTATATTTCCAAAGTTTCGAGTTTAATTTTGGAGAAAAGCCTTTAGAAACTCCCTTCGATAAACTTGATCTCCCTGGAGCAAAAATAGGAAAAGTAAATTTGCATAATTATTTGGGGTAGAAGTTATTAGTAGTTAAACAAAGTTGTTGTTTTTTTTTCCTTTGTGAACTTAATTTGCAAAAACAAGTTACATTTCTAAAAATTTTACAAAAGAAGCAAAGATTTCGCATGCAATTGCGTTTAAAATTGTAATTCTTTTTTTTTTCTTTTTTTTTTTTAATTCTTGCTGTTGTTCAATTAGTTAGCTATTTTATCAAAAAGAAGTTTGCAAAATTTCAATAAAATTTTTATAATGTGCATTAATTTTTAAAAAATGATTTTCAACACAAGGATACTTTTTCAAAGGTGTCACCGAAAATCAAATTTCAACAACAATATTTGGACTTTCATCTAAATTTTATGTTTTGTAATATTAATATATATTGAGTTTATAAATTTTATGTTTATAATATATTGATTGTAATGACTATATTCCATACAAATAATCACACCAGATTTTCATAATAATAAACTTAACTTCATAATAATAAACTGTTTTCTACTGTAGTATTTAGTATTTCTTTAACAAAGTCCGGATCGTCTAAGTATTCCTTGCTATTTTGCAACATATGTTTCAGCTCCGTTAATTTCAGTTCCAAACTGGCTTCTTCACCTATCTCTGACAAAACTGTCACCAAATCTTCTTTTCGTACGTTTTTGAACATTTTTCTCTCAGATCAGAATTCTCCAACTAACTTCTTATTCTACTTCCGAAATTGCTTTTCTATCGGTGCAAATCTCTGGTGTTCGAAACGAGAGCGTGTTGTAATGACTATATTCCATACAAATAATCACACCAGATTTTCATAATAATAAACTTAACTTTATTAAAAATTAAAAGAAACTAGTCATTATTTTTATATTCGAGCATCCAGCTCTTAAACAACCAAGGGAGACCCTCTCCCGATCAAGATAAACATACATCTACCTTTGATTCCTAGCATGCCTCCGAAGGGGTGACACAATGCGCCAAGTGCGCCTGAACGATCGCCAAACATTACACCTTTCCCCCTAAGATAATGATTATATTACAAATAATTAATCGTTAATCTGAAAATTAAAAAAAAAAAACTGTTTGCGATCAAAAAAAAAAATAATAATAATACAGAATGATACATACGATAAACATGATTATGCAATATTTCCAATGACAACATAATAGGAATATTAAACAGATGAGATATTCAAACTACTCATATATAAACTCAGTTATCATTAATTATACACTGTAACGTTAGTATCTACAATTCAATCCTATATAACCTTTTTTTTTTGCAAAAATAGTTATAAAATAATATCTAATACAAGAATAATTATCCACTTTAACTATAACCTACTGACACACAGTAATACTAATAATATTTAATACTCACATTATTAATTAAACAATTATTACTACAAACCAAAATAAAAAANTAATTTCGCTTTTTCTGTCTCTTCAGCTCTCTTCCTGTTTTCTACTGTAGTATTTAGTATTTCTTTAACAAAGTCCGGATCGTCTAAGTATTCCTTGCTATTTTGCAACATATGTTTCAGCTCCGTTAATTTCAGTTCCAAACTGGCTTCTTCACCGATCTCTGACAAAACTGTCACCAAATCTTCTTTTCGTACGTTTTTGAACATTTTTCTCTCAGATCAGAATTCTCCAACTAACTTCTTATTCTACTTCCGAAATTGCTTTTCTATCGGTGCAAATCTCTGGTGTTCGAAACGAGAGCGTGTTGTAATGACTATATTCCATACAAATAATCACACCAGATTTTCATAATAATAAACTTAACTTTATTAAAAATTAAAAGAAACTAGTCATTATTTTTATATTCGAGCATCCAGCTCTTAAACAACCAAGGGAGACCCTCTCCCGATCAAGATAAACATACATCTACCTTTGATTCCTAGCATGCCCCCGAAGGGGTGACACAATGCGCCAAGTGCGCCTGAACGATCGCCAAACAGTTGCCAAACATTACATTGATGATATTTGTTCTTTTCTTTTTTAAGTTTGAATTAAATAACTCTTTAAATATATTTTTGCTCATAAAGAATTTCTTCTTTCTGCTTAACTTATATTTGGATAACTCTGAGTTTATAAAATGCTTTTTTTTTTTCATGCATTGACAATTAAAATTTACTTTAAAAAATGAAATCTGTATATAAAACTTCTAATGTATTATAAAGGAATGTTGAATGTATTTTTTATTTTTGTGTTACAATAGAAAAATTTAGTGCGGGAAAGATGAAATGAATTTTTTTTTTTTTTCAATGATAGATGATGATCAAGGCACAGAAGAAGATACATTGACGTTTGAACTGAAAGTGAAGTGCACTAAAAAGCCTAATACACCTAAAGATATCCTCGTTGTTAATGAGACCACTTGTAATCACCCAGTTGGTACGTATCTATTACGTATAATATATATATATATACATACACAGTAGAGCGCTGATTATCCGAACGTCTAATTATCCAAACTATGTCTGAATTTTTTATTTATTTTTTTAAAGTTTAGAATACTTTTTAACTTATCAACAATTTTTCTAAATTTCTGAACCTTTCGGATGAAAAGATGCCAGGTTATGCAGCAGAAGAAATAGAAGACTGATGTCGAGACACGGAAAACGTCCCGGGATTTTAAATGATGATGAAACTGTTGCTGAAATTTTGAATGAAAATCGGAACTCCACAGACGAAGAGGAAAAGTAAATGATCAAGTTCAAGATAATGAATCTTCTCATATAGAAGCATGCAATTCATTAGATATTGCAATGAATTGGCTAGAACGTCAAAATGATGTTGTTCGAGTTCAGTTGATTTATTTAAAAGGAATAAGGGATATGGCTGCTAAAGAGCATCTTCTTTGAAACAAAAGTCTTTGATGGATTTCTTTTGCAATGGAAAATAAAGAAAAATGTGTTAAAGATCGTAATTGAAAAAGAGAATTACAAAAAGCTGAAATATGATTTAAAATATTCAAAATGAAAGAAAGTGAAAAAAAAAATATGCAAAAATTTAGGAAAAAAACTTTTAAACAGAGCTATTTTAGATAGTACTGCCAGTCCTAAACCGGCCCCGACCAGTTCGGATACTAGGCGCTCTACTGTATATATATATATTTTACATTTTGCTTTTTCGAGTTCTTTTTCTTTTTTTTCCTTTTGTAAACTCTGTTCTAGATTGAATTAAATTAAATTATCAAAAATTTTCATATGGACAATGTACTTGTTAAATCATATGCTTATAGTAAGTTTTTAAAAAAAATAGCTTAAACTAAAAACGAATTTTTTCATTGATATGAACATTTGAAATGAAATATATAACATAAAGTTTAATAAATTATAGATGCCATTGTTTCTGAAACATCTTAGACTTTTAGCTTAAACATCTGCTTATTTAAAAAAAAAATGTATACAGTGCCCGCCGTTTATTAAAATCACTTTCGTTTTATGTTCTTTTGATTTTATTAAGAGGTGATTCAACATTTGAAAAAAAAATAATAATTTTTACGATATATTCTAAATGCACACACTTTAAAAGCTGAAATAATGACAACATTAATGCTTTATTTCAACTAATTTAATTATTTTAATAAAGTAAAACCCTACATAAGATTAAATGTACAAAATTTTTGCAAAAAACTGAACAATGGTTGCTTGAGTTGCAGTATTTAAAATTAACTTTTCAACACATTTGAGAGTTTATAGAAGTTTTTATAGTTTTCGATATTTCCTCCTCTTTGTTCTAAAACTTGCTGCAATACATTAAGTGCTTTTCTGACTTCCATTGAAGATGGCACTAATGAATTTATTTCATCTTCTGAGTCTTGATTCCTCCATTTCTTGATTGGAAATAACTTTGCAATTTTTGATGTCTGTAACAATTTCAGAATCAGATGTTTCTCCTGATGTTTGCAGGTTATCGTTAATGGCTACGTAGCGTGAAAAATTCTTGTCCATTTCATTTTCTTCATTGCTGAGCATTTCTTCGAAACAGTTATCAACTCCATCGCCAGTGCTTAATCCACACTTTTTAAAGCAATTTGATATTGTTTGGGTTGAAACAATGTCCCATGAGTTACAAATCAAATGCATTGATTCCAAAATAGTAAGGGATTTCGATAGTTTGTTTGCAGTTAAGAGTTCCGAAGAGCTGTCACAGTCTATGTCATTAAGGATTTTTTGAACAACCATTTTTCTGTCATGAAACTTGAATGATCTTATGATTCTCTGATCAAGGAGTTGAATAATAGCTGTAGTGTTGGGTGGCAAAAACACTAATTTAATGTTTTTCAAACGCAAGTCCTCATCAGCGGGATGTGCAGAACAATTGTCTAAAATTAAGACGACCTTTTCTTTTCATTTTTCGCCTCCTTGTAAATTTTGTGAAGATGCTGGGTGTCATCCATGCGTTCAGGGGTCTGTCTAGGTTTTTCTGAAAGGTACCTATTTTGTGAAAATTTAGACATAATTTGTGAAAAATTAAAAATTATATTAAAAAATCAATACAAAAACATGGTAAAAATATAGATTTATTGTCTCTTAAGGGATACAAAAATAAAGTTTTAAGAAAAAGCATTTTGTGAAACTACCGTTTTTGCTAAAGTTGAATTTGTGAAACTACCGTTTTACCTAAAATTGAATTTGTGAAGGTACCGCTAAACGGTAGTAAATTCTGCCTGGACAGACCCCTGGCGTTATAGCTGTTGGCATAACTGGTGGGCAGGTGTTTTACTCCTTTAAAACATCGAGGTTTTAAACTCTTTCCTATCACTAACGGTTTTTTTTTTCACAGTTCCTGTCATGTTGCATGTTAGCAGCACGGTTAGTCTTTCCATTATTTTTTTACATCCACCAGTCGATTTATTTTTAAACAGCAGTGTGTGTTCAGGAAGCGCTTGGAAAAATAATCCTTTTTCATCTGTGTGGAAAATTTGCTCTGGTTTATAGTCTTTGATGAGTGTTGGAAACATGTTGTTTACCCAATCGGCGGCAGAGCTAAAATCAGCAGTTTGCTTTCCACCATGCAATTTGCAATAGACAATGTTGTTGCGGTCTTTCCATCGGGTTAGCCACCCATCTGTAGCTTTAAAATCAGAATCACCAAATAAGTTAGCATATTCCTATGCTTTGTGAAATAAAATTCCACGGGAAATTTGAATTATTCGTTCGCGTGCATTTTTGAACCATTCTAACAGAGCCATTTCAATTTCCTCCGATTTTCCTTCACGTTTACACTTTCTTGACAAATTTCCATTCTTTTTTATTTCCTCGGAAATATTTATCCTTTGTTTCGGAATGTTGAAAAGAGCAGTTTGGGAAATCCTAATTTAATTGAAGCTTCACGTTGACTACATTTAGGAAGCTTACCATAGTTTTGCAGATCTGCCAACTTGTACGGTTTCGCCGTACAGTGTATGGTATTTTACTCGATCGTACGGTTGTACGGACAAGCGTTAAAATCGTACGGTTGCGTAATCATTTATAGTTCGTTTTTTTTTTAAAAAAAATAAAGAAAAGAAAATTAACAGCATGCTTAAAGTCACAAATTCAAAGGTTTACAAGATTTTAAATACTAGTTAGGAAACTCATCACAAAAAAACGAAACCCTGACATGTTTTAATCTGGTTGGTATTGAGAGCCGATCACGTGACGCTAAAACAATCGTTAGCCAATGAGAGTGAGTATGCGCCTCGTTGAAATGAGCCAGTGGGAACGCTGATGTAGGAGATCACATGGCCGGTAATCACGGACTAAATTAAGAGCGCTTTTTGGCAACGGTAATGTTTTTGTTTACAATTTGTTGCTCATGGATTGCAGCGTGATTTTGTTTTATTTGTAAAAATTCCACCTAAAGTTTCAAATCCAGAAATTTTTGTTGTTGGCTGTCCTTGCCATTTAGTACACATTGCTGCTGAAAGAGGAGCTGCTGCTTTACCTATATCAGTTAGTGATGTTTTGGTTGATATTTTTTTTTACTTAGAGAAGAGTTCTAAAAAGAAACTTGAACTTAAAGCTTTGCAAATTTTACATGACGTTGATACACATAAAATTTTGAAACATACTTGCACAAAATGGCTCTCTTTGGGTAGATGCTTAATGAGACTTCTGGAACAATGGGATCCTCTGTGTAGCTTTTACAAGGATCAAATAAATCGAAAGAGCAAATGCCATAGTCTTAATGACTATTCCATAACATTAAAAATATCTGCAAATGACAACAAAGTGGAGAATGCACATATTAAAAAGAAAAGGCCTTTAGAAATAGAAAAATCTGTGAAGAAATTGAAGGTAGGTAATTTCTCTAATAGTTCATTAAAAACTTCTGAACAAAAATCAGAAATGGGAAATCCTGCAAAGAAATTAAAAGCTGGTAATTGTTCTAAAAATTCTTCACCGAAATCTTCTAAACAGGAATCTGTTTTGACTAGGGAAGAACAAATGCTTCTATTTCTTTCATCAGATATCTGTAAAGCTTATTGTTTGTTTCTAAATTATATCATCCCAGTTTTTGAAAGAAGCTTAATTACCTTACAATCTAATGAGCCAAAAATTCATATTTTGAATTCTTTATTATTAGATTTATTAAAAGATTTTGTCTCAAAATTTATAAGAGCAGACATTATTAAAGGTTCTTCCCTGATGGACATTAACTTAGTGTCAGAGAAGAATCATAAATTGGATGATGATATTATAATTGGTAGTGCTGCTTCCAAGTTAATATCAGTCTTAAAAATGGAAGATAAGCAACTCTTCTATAGTAATATAAAAAATTATTATATTGCTGTCTGCAACTATATACGGCAGAAATTTCCCTTGAATAGTGAGTTTTTATTATCCGCTGAAGTTGCAGATGTTGATAAATTACCTTCAAAAAGATTCAAGGATGTTGATTTCTTCTTGAAAAAATTTCCATCGATGTGGATTAATGACAATGTTGAAGAAACTGAAGATATGAAAAGAGATAAACTTTTAGAGGAATTTAGTGATTTGCAGATTACTGATTTACCTTCTGTGATTAAACAGGAAACAAGGATGGACAAAAAATGGGATTTCTAAAATAACATCCAATGATGGATGTTTCAAGAAGTACAGTAGAATAGCAAAAATCATGGTAGCTATATTAAGCATACCTCACAGTAATGCAGAATGTGAAAGGGTATTTAGCATAGTAAAAAAAAATAGAACACAGTTCAGAAATTCTTTGTCTGATAAATCTCTAGAGGACATTCTGATTGCCAAAACCACGCAAACTGGATGTTGTTATGAGCAGACCTTCGATAAAGGATTCTTAAAAGCAGCTAAGTCTGCTACATATGAACATTTAAAGCAATAATTGTTTTTAATTAAGTCTATTTAATTTTTTTCCTTTTTGTATTAATCTAGAAATTTAATTTTTAAATTGTGATTAAGTGTAAATATGTGTTTAAACAATTGTATAATAAAATACTCAAGATTTAAAAAATGTTTTTGTTATTGTTTTCACAATGAATTTTTAAAAAAAAATAATTTATTCAAAATTGACAAGTGTATTTAGTAACAGATCTTAATTTTGTGTAAAAAGGTCCTATAATAACACTTTCTGTATAACACTATGTCGAGTAAAACACTAACTCAGAATTGTAAGGTCATGCAGATTACAATGTTGGCAGGTCTGGTTTTGCAACGCTTCGAATTTGTCTTTAAGACTCAAATCCTTCCTTTTCGGCATGCTGATAAAATTTAATATCAAACAAGCTTAAAAATGATATGCGCTCTAACTATAATTTACTCAAACGGCTTAAACAATATGGAACATGAGCACAGGCAGTTTTTGGAAATCTATTCATATTCTCTATTAAGATGGATAACAAAAGAAACTTCTCTCCCCTCTATGGTTCATTCAACAAAAAGTAAGATAAGAATTAGACCCCTTGTTGAGTGAGGTAGGTTTCTCCAAACTTCATTCAAGTCAAGGAATTGACATCGATAAATTGATTTCTATGAACTCGCCGCTTACCACCCACATTTTTCCTTAACTCTTACACTATGTATATCGCAGGAAAGTGCTAACCACACCTGTTTCACAGGTTTGTGAGTAACTGTTGCTTCTTCTAAAAAAATCTTTAAACTTCGAAAAAATAAAATTTTATAAATAAGAACAAAAAAAGCTGAAATATTGCACTTTTGATTTATTATGTAGTCAAAATTTTGATTTTAAAAAGCGGCGGCATTGATTTTATTAAAGGATGTTTTTAACTTTTATTAATATTGTAACGATTCGGTTCTTGCCGATTTGATTTTATAAAGCGACTGATTTTATAATCTGGTGATTTTATTAGCGGCTAGCACTGTATAACTTTTTTTCTCTCCAAATATAGCATCTGTCCCCAGATCATTCTTGAAACCAACCTTTTCTGTGAACTTGGATGATCTCATCACTTGTATTTTTTAGTTTTTTTCATGCTTCAATTCTTTTTTCGGATCAGTTATTATTATCTTATTTATTTTTAGATGATATTTGATTTAAAAATTTTCTTTATGTAATTTCATAAGAGCAAAACGTTGTTTTACTACTTTCCATTCAATAGCATGTTGGCCCCTCAAAAGTTTTGAATTTTTGTAGATCTCTGAAAGAGATTTTTGTATAGGGATGGAAAAAAAATTTCTAAAAGTTTTCCTCGATTAAAATTGTATGATCAATATCTTTAAAGCTTATCTAAATCTTGATTTCTCTGCAGAAATTCTGTTGATCTGCAGTAACTTGAAATATCATTGAAAAGAAAAATGTATCAATTTATTGTAAATTTAACTAAATGAAAATTGAATATAATGGGTCACATTATAAAAACAGGTAAAAGATTATTCAAAACAAAAAATACAAAATATATTAGGTAGCTAAATTAATTGCATTTTTCGAAATATATTCTAACAAGATTAGAATATTTTGAACTAAAGTAGAAATCTCTTACAAAATTAGCATATGTTTCAATGATGTGTGTTTATGTATCAAACTTTTGTTTAATACTCGGCATTCTATTTAACATATCTCTTAAAACAGAAGAATTCCATGAAGTAAAAAATAATCATTTCATTGCTCTGAAAGGAAAATTATATTTTTGGAGATGCAGTGGTTAGGTATGAAAAAAATGTGCTCTTCACTCTGTTCACAAACTTGCCTCAGTCTGTGCTATTCCAAGGTTATAAAAAATTAAAGGAAAGAAAAATGTTTTTTGCTTTCTCATCGTTGAATTTTTCAGTAATAATGGTCAAAATTCTGATTAATCATTTTGTGAGAGTTGTAGTTTTAAAGAAGGGAGAGAAAAAAATTGACTTACAAAGGACATTTATTGTTTAGGAGATAAAAATTCCTTAGTATTAATGACAAATTAGGCTTAAAGAATTTTTCAATAGTAATGGGGGGGGGAATTTTGCCGATAGTTTTGTAATGATTTCGAAATCCATAAATTAACAAAAAAAAATTTACAGAAGTTTAATAGTTGTATTTAATCTCTTTCTTAAAACAATTTTACTGTCTTTGATCAAATAAAACATATTTAAATTTTTCTAATAAAAATAGATCAAGTCACATATTTCTATTCCAAGGGGATTGACAGAAAAAAAGGTTGTAGATTTCAAAAAATTTTGCAGAATTTATTTCTTTAAAAGTAAAATTCTTATAAAAGACTAATTTTTATGAAATTTGAATTTTTATTTCCAAAATTTACTTATGACTTACTAAAATTTTTTAATTGCCTTGAAACTTTTATTTTGGATTATGATTTGACAAATATTAATTTATTGATTTGCGTAACTTTTTTATTTACAGTGTATTCAAGAGACTTTAAATTTATCCCCATCAAGAATCAGAAAGAAATGGTAATAATTCATTTACTTTTCTCAAATAACCTAAATAGTTCTTATGTATAGTTATCACTAATTATTATTAAACATATTGATATAATTTAAACTCTCTAGCGCTGTTGATGTTAAATTTAAGAGTTTTAATATATGAGTATCACTAATTAATATAAGAGTTTCTCTGTGTTGACATTCTCAATTACTTACTCTTCATAATTATATTTTATATTATTTTTTATACATTTATAGTATGGGGATATTAGACCTGTCTGTGATGATATTATGATTTCGAAAATGAAACCTGGACATGTGAGTATATTTTTACATAAATTTCTTTATTATTAATTGTGTCACATTAAAGAGGGAAAACGGAATTCTATTGTTAATTTCTTTTTTTAATAATTTTGCTCCTACGTTTTAACTGTCTCGGATCAGTTATTTGAATTCTTATCGCTAATTGTGAGTGAAGCTAGTTATAAATGCTAAAAAGTTTTTAGACCAGTTTAAATTTAATCTCAAAAAATAAAGCCAGTAAATGACATAAATTTGTAAATAGTACTGCTATTTATAGTAAAGCTTTATTCATATTATATTATTTTTAAAACAAGTTCAAAATTTTGTCTTCTTTTTTTTTTATATAGAGTTTATTGCTATCTCAGTGTCGCAAGAAAAATGATTTTTTTTTTTTTTAATTAAATGTATGAGCATTTCTTATTAGAGCCAGTATGGCTCTTACATGCGAAATTTTCTTATAGCATAATTAGAGGGAAAATAGGTGTTTTAGCAGGAAAAACAACAGGCAAAAGAATGCTTTTAGATGTATTTAAATACACTGTTGGTTATGTAATAATTTTTATTCATTTATTTTTGCTGTGTATGGGATATCGAATGATCAATCGAGAATAATGTTATTGAAGGGATTTAATGCTTACATAGTGTTTGAATTTTTCACAAAGATTCAGTTGATCTGGATAAATTTTTTTAGCCACTGGTTAGTGTTTAATACATGAAAATTTAATTTTTATTTCATAAAAAAAAATACTAGTTTTTAGCATTTTCATTAAAAGGAGATTATAATGTTTTATCTTTTGTTATTTTTAAACTTTGTCATAAGAGTTTTTAAAAGTTACAGTGTTTTGGAAAATGGATAATCGAGTAGAAAATAGGGGAAATAATTTGAGTAAAGGCAGAGAAACATTTCTTAAATAATTAATTAGCTGTTAACTTTTGAATATGTGACTTTAATATTATATTCTTAATTTTATTATTTTGTTTTTTTAAAAAAAATAGGAAATTGATTTGAAAGCCTACTGTTATAAAAATATTGGAAGAGAACATGCCAAGTTTTCCCCTGTTTGTATGTAAAACTTTAATACTTTCTTTTTTATTAGTTTTCTTAAACTTTTTCATTTCCTTTCTTATCTGAACAACTTTTTTATTTGCATAGCAATTGCATCCTATCGACTTCTCCCTGAGCTTCGACTGCTTGAAGAGATATGTGGTGATAGAGCATATAAATTAGCTAGCTGTTTTCCTAAAGGTGTCATTAAAATATCAAATAAGAAAGGTAATTTTTTCTCCTTTTTTATTGTTGTCTGGCAGGTAACCTTTATTACCTACTAACCATTTTATTACAATATTATCAAATTGTTATAAGTTATTTAATTTCTTAACTCATTTTTACTATTAAAAAAATATTTTTTTTTTTTACTTTTTACTAGTATCTACTTAATATTAAAATTACTACTTATGTCATGTAAAGAAATGGTAAAATTTAATGCAATATTTATCACATTAAAGGTTGCCTATAATCTTACTACTTTTGAAAGAATTAACACCCTTTAAAAACTCCTTAATTTTTATTTTAAAAACTAATAGTAAGTAAAAGAAGGGTGTCTGTAATCTTACTACTTTTTACAGAATAATCACCTTTTAAAAACTCCTTAATTTTTATTTTAAAAACTAAAGATACTTAATTATGGCTCAGGGTTCTTGAAAAGTGTTTGATTTTCACAGTTGCTAGTTGATGTGCACAATTTAATATTTAAAAATACATTAAATAAAATTTAGTTTTTTAAAAAAACTGAACATTGCTATAATACGTAAGTACAACCATACCAGTACTTCTTGCTATGTATTTTAAGAAAAGTAGTAATTGGCTTCTTTTCCGTGCAGTAACTGCATTTACATGCATATTTGATGATAAATAATTATATTTTTATGGTTCTTAATTTTTATTTTGTTGAAAGAGTGTCTAACATTGATTTCTATTTTGCTAACTTATGGAATTAATGTAGACAAAGATTTATTCTTACCAACTTCAAATCACATTATATCTGTTCATATAATTTATTGAAGTTCATGTTACAGTTTTAACCTTTGCACTGAAATTATTTTTATGCTATGAATTGGTAAAAAACATTTGTGCAATCACTGCTGCTAGTGTTTAAAAAAAACAACCTATTAATGCATGGGTAAAAAGTGACCACTACTCTACTTCATGTTTTGGTACGACCCTTTGTGTGTGGTGGGTTTAGTGTTCATACATCGTAGCCTCACTGGAGTTTTATTTCCCTTGCTAAAGGCTGTTTTTTCTCTTATCGCATCTCAAATTTTCAGAATCCACTCTAATGTAATGTCCACAGAAGTTTCAAAGCTAAAAGTTCACACATGATTGGGGAGTTTGTTGCAATAGCTAAATGATTAGTACCACCTTCTATCCTCTAATCTAAATTAGGCAGACTAGTGAATAAATGTACCAGTATTTTTTCAAACATAATTAAAATTGATTACCAGATTGTCATCAATAGTCAACTAGTATAGCTCTAATGTGACATTACCAATAATATTTTGGTATTTTATGAATTTTCCAAATTGAAAAATAAAAATAATTACTATGAAGAAGCAGCGCTTCGAAATGTTTAAGTATGTACTTATTTTCCAACATAATTTTTTTAAAATAGATATCTATGATTTGTTTACACATTATTATCCGTTTGAAAATATTTTACTCAAACACCAATTAATAGTCAATCGAGGCTTCGTGTATCTCATTTGACTGACAAAATTATTGTTTTAAGTAATAAAATAATATTTTTCTTATGAATTTGTGCGAAGCAAGTGATAAAGGTGTCTATGTCCTTTTTTATTTTAGGTAGAGAAGTCGCTAAAGTTGTAAATTCTCGAAATATTACATGCAGCAGAAATGTGTTATGCCATGAAGATCTAAAAGATGCTGTTGAGATTGTCAAATTAAAAGAACATTATATTTGTAAGTTATATTTTAGTTTTCCTTTCAAATGTTTAGTGACTATATTTTTCTGATATCTTGTTAGTTGTAATGTTCTGTTTCTTTGAGTTTAAAGAGCTAATTTTTAGGTTGAGAATTAATTTTAATTATTTTCAACTAGGTTTTAACAATTCATTCTCAACTAAATTACAGGCTGCAAGGAATTTTTGGAGAATTTAAATTTTGTTTTTTACCTATTTGAATCTTGTATATAAATATCATTTTTTTTTAAAAAATTTATTTATTTTTTTGTATGAAATAATAGTTCTTACTTTTCTTTTACTGTTACTGACATACAAATTTTAAATTTGTAGTAAACCAGCAAAAAAAGAAATTTGTTTTCTTGGGTTTTACATTTAAGTGTGTCAATTAACCCTAAATTGCTCTTTCTCAAAGTAAAAATAATGTTAGTATTATTATTTCTGTGATCCAATTTATCACGTTTGTTATCCAGTTTTACTCCAAATCTTGCTTCAACTGTTCGTAAATTCTGTCCTAGTTAGATTTCATATAAGTTCCATTTAAGCAATACTGAAAATTTGCAATTAGCAACTTATCAATAAACATTGATTAAATATTCGTAGGTGCGTTAAAAATACATCTGGTAAAAGCAATTGAATTAAATTTAACCTGATTGCAGTGTAGTTTAATATTCAACTTTTGTACTGATTGAATAATGTAAATGTGTATATTTATTACAAGTATTATTAAAAAAATTATAATAGTAATTTTCTTATTATTTTCATCATGAACTATTCCTTTAAAAATTCAAACAGCTTTCTTTTGTACAAAGCTAAAAAGAGCATAAATAATACCACATAAACATATTACAGTTTTGATTCTGTAATGAAGAACCTTCTTCAGGGCGAAACAAAATGAAAGATGGAACCTCAGTTTTCCTTTTTTATATTTTGTTCGCAATTTTTTACTCTATTTTCGTGTTTCTATCTTTTATTCTGTATATTGTTACTAAAAAATATTTTTCATTATAGAAGTGAAGATATAGTGTGAATGCTTTTGTGGCCTTAATTTGGCTTGTATGTAGCACAAAGTTAACCCTTTCTTTACTCTGAACCTTTCTTTTATATTTAGTTACAGTTGAAACCACTGGAGCTCTTCCTCCTGAGCAACTTGTCAAAGAAGCAATTAACATCTTGAAAGAGAAGTGTCGATGTTTTTTGAATGAACTCAAAAAATTGGAAATGTAGCCATGTATATCATTCATTTATGTACAATCATGAAATGGATGTATTTTGAATACTTTTTATCCATGTGCATTGTTCTAAATTCGACAAAGTATTTTATTCATGTACCATACATTGTAAATATAAAGGTATTGAACATTTTCTATGATTTGTACATAATTAAAATATTTTTTTGTTTACTTGTTTCTTTGTATTTATTGTAAAGATTAGCATCTTAACCGAGCATTAATTTTTATGTAGCTTTATGCATTTATACAGCAAATAATAATTTTTTTTTTTTTGGCACAAGGGAAAATTACCTGCAATAATGCTAACTCTATTGCTTAAATTCTAATAAGTGCAAATTGGTGGTTGTTGTAAAGTAGTATTTACAATAAAAATTTCATATTTAAATTTCAATCTATCTTTCGAAAAGAAATTAATTAATAGTAACAAATAGAAAAGTGGGTAACAAAAGATTTTTCTTAGCTAAATTTGGAGTTCTTTGATAGCAATAGGTAACAAAGGAAATGAAGGCCATAGTTAGTTTCCATCTTTTAAGCTAGCAATTAGTTCTAAAAAAGACTAGTCATTAGCAAATACAATTACCAGGTGACCACTGAACAGTGAAAAAATAGGGAATTACATTATAAAAAGTCAGAAAATGAACTAACTTGAATTTAAGATGTATTTAAAGTTCAAAATTTTTTCCTGAAAATTGGCCTTGTAGTAATTTTTTAAAATTCTAAAAGCAGATACAAGTGTTTTGCCTGGTAGCTAATTTTAGGGAGTGAATCTTCAGCACTATCTTCGTAAATCCAAATTTGTCTGCTACTTTAAAGATTATTATTATTGTAAAAATTCAGCGTAATCTAATATAAATGTAGCAAAATTTTCAAATGTAAGGTCCTTAAAAGCTATACTTTAAAATTTTAAGATGTTTCAACTTAAGTTGAATTTAACGCAATACTAGAAAATGGAATAAAACCTTATACAGTCAAGTCTCTAATAAAGTAACTTAATTTTTTCCTCAAATGAGTAATTAAAATAAAAGCAAACAAACAAATATTTATTTGCTTTTAAAAATAATAGCCACTTAAATGAAATAGAATCTGCAGATGCTGTTATAAACTTCTGCATCATTCAGCTTGCTGGAGGTTTTATGCTTCTGGAGTGCTCCCTTATATATATTATCTATAAGAACAAAGTAAAACCGAAAAATTTATAATAAAATTTGTTATATTTCAAAAATCGGGCAATTTTTTTCTGAATGTTCGTCGCCACCCAGAATAAACAGAAACAGTTGCTTCATTCTACTTTCAAAGGGGTTTTTTAAATTCTACTATAAATAAAAATTTGTCTGTCATATTCAACTAGTATTATTAAAAAAAAATTATATTAAGCTTCTATATTTGAAATGTATACTTGTGTTAATTGTGTCATTTTTCTTTAAATTTTGTGACAAAAATTTTACATATTTTTTGAGGTCCTTTGCAAAATATTCTTTTAATTGTAGCGAATTAAAGCAGAAACGGCTAGACTTTTTTTAAAAATTTTAACAGAACTTAACACGACATTTCATAGATCATAATGCTAAAATTATTTGCAAATACATTTGCCTTTGTTCCCACTGGAGAAATATTTTCTGAAACAGGAGGGTATGGTATTTTGCTGAAAAAGTCATTTACACTAGTTTTCATTCCAACTATTTGTTTTTAATAAAATATTTACAATTTCTTTACAAAAGGAAAGGATAACAATTTTTGTATAATTTGGCAATTATTCAGGAAACAGATTATCACTGGCATGTTTTGATTTGTGCATTTGCTTGTTTCCTTTTATTGGCTTGATTTTCAATTTGTATTGCTAAATATATTTAGCCTATCTTTATTGTAAAATGAGTTCCGCTAGTTCTTCTGTTTATGTTTCTATTAAAGTTTCTGAGCACACTGTTTACTGCATTGTAAAAGGGCGGTCTGGTGCCTCTCAAAGATGAGTCATATGAATCTGCATAGATTTCTGCACAATTTGCTATTCTGGCATCACATCTACATGCCGCTGGTCCACATCCGTAATTACCCTTACCTAAAATAAACATAAAAAAGACAGCAAAGTACCATCTTTCTATAAGATAAACCTGCTGGAAATTTTAATCCATTGATGCTGAAGCTGCAATTTTTTGGTAATGTTTTGTATTACTAAAGATTGTGAAATAAATTGGAAATTTTTTTAAAGAATTCTGCTTTAAAACTTTGTATATTAATTCAGGGTGGCACAGAGATATGCCAAATTATGAAATAATCTAATTTAAATAAATAAATTTAGGAAAAATATTTTTCTAGTTTTAAGTACATGTATATAGTATGCTATTTATATTTCTTCTACAAATTGTCTATTGTTTAAAGGTGACATCAGAAAGATGACTCATTCAAACAATCGGCTTGTATGCACAGCAAGGTGTACGTTAAATCTGTCATTACTGAAATTCCTCTTGGGTTAATTGTGGTATGAAAGTTAGGAGAGAAGGGTACCAGCTCAAGTGCTGTCCACGTCATCTGACTAGGGTGACAATTACGCGGCATTCCTACCATAGCCGTTAAAAGATAGAGCCATAAAAATGGGTTTGGGTGATGATGTGAACTTTTCATTCTAATAGTTTGTAATGTAAACTCTAAAACGCTTGGTGTAGCACATGTCTCCAGTGTCATTTTCGCGAAATAGAGACAGTTTGTGACATTTAATTACAAAAACATGTCAATAATCTCCATTTAATAAAATTTTTTTAGAAATGTATTGAAAAATAGTGTATTACTACTTACATTTGTATATTATTTTTTTTCGAAAAGATACAAACATGTTTTCAAACTACTTCTCTTTTATAAATATATATTTTTTCTATTTCTCTCAAAATAAAGAGTACTAATTTCACTTTTGTATAACAACAGGGTGCGTAGCGTTTTTAAAAAGTGCTTATTTTCATTGGATGTTTTTAAAAAGTGCTTAATTTTCCTTTTTCCAAAATGAGATTTTTTTCATTACCATATCAATTTTTGCCTCGAATTACCCAAAAAGCATGTTTTCATAATTCATTCAACCACAATCTATTTGGACATACCATTTATCTGTAGTGTATGAAAGCGCCAATCATTTTATTAAATACTTGTGGGTTCGAATACTGAGCTGGATTCGGTGGGAAGGATTCATGCATTCTCATGAGCAACTCTGCTGCATTTTGCAAGAGAAATAATTGTTAAATTAATTATTTATAATTTTGAATAATTTTTTTACAGAATTGGGTATACTATGGCCTACGTCACGGATCGTGTTATTCCCATATATGGCAGTACTTTTACTTTCGTTACTTGTACCGCCGGAACAAGTAAAAAGTACGTACTTTTACTTGTACTTCGTTACTTTTTAAATTTAGTACTTTTACTTGTACTTTCGTTACTTTTTTAGGGAAAAAGTACAAGTATTTGTAACGGAAATGTCGAATAAAATCGTTACTTTTTCTGAAACTCGGTAAGCTTCCTAAAAAAAAATTTTATTAAAAAAAATGCTTATGTTTCTTTAATTTATAAAATTAATTTGCAATATATATGCATTCACAGCTAACTTCGTGTTTAAATACCTTGACCTTTTAAAATTGTCATTCCTGAAAGGGAAAAGACGGCGCTTTTGATCTTTTTTTGACTGTAAATATCATTGTGAATGTGATGTTCTCCAGAATTGTGTGTCCAGAATATTCATCTTCTGAAAATTGCCTGTGATAAAGGATGACATGAATAGCAAAAGTTTTGAATACCAGTGGTTATCGTCTCAAGGGGGTTGGAATGAACAAATGCCCATATGAATACTGCAGGGACTAATATAGGGAATAACTAATATAGGGAATTTATATCTATGGAATACTGTTATCACTGCATGTGATGGAATGCTTTTTTTCCTCTTAAATAGTTTTGTCTAAATAACAAATGAACTGTATCTTTGATGTCTTATTGACACAAAGATGATTTTTTTTGGTTTTTGCTACTCCTCCAAAAAGTAACCATAAAGAAGAAAAGAAAAAAACGTTTCTCTTTTTATTCGCGGAGACCTATACTAATGTGCATAGTTTCTCTTTTCGAGTTTAATTAATTCCAATGGGTTATGAAATACACCGAAGATTTATCTAAACTATTAGTGAATTTATCATTTTTCTCGTTTTCTTGAGAAACAGGAAAACTACTCAATAACCACAAAGGAATAAGTAACAGCAAAAATATATTATAACATGTGATATACAGGACAAAAGGCTACATTCAAAAGGCGTAGATATCTCTCTTTTTAACAATATCTTTTTACAGTTGCGGTTACAATTTAATTTACAATAAACGCTGCCATCTATCGGCGGTTCAACAAGTATTTCTACACATAGATTGAGAATCCTTATTTATGAAACTTTGCTTTAAGAAGGCTCAGTAGCCCCCATCCCTCCCAAGCTCTTGGGCGCATTCTTGGGTAAATTCGAAATTCCCCCCCCCAAACTATTCGTTTTACTTAGTGTAAAAATTCCCCCCCCCCCAAGCTTTAAGTGGGCGCATCGTGCGCCCACCTTCCCCCCTGATGGGGGCCCCTGAGAAGACTTCATCTTTTTTGAAAAAAGTAAGTAATATTTTAATATCTAATTATTCTCTATTTATAAAATAACATTTAATATTAATTTGAATCATTTTTCATTCATTTAAATATGCTAGTTAAAAATTTTGTTAACATTGTGTGCGCATTGGATGCTTTTTTAAATAATTTAAATCACTAATTTCATATTACTATTGCAAAAAATTTTGNAAAAGTTTATAAAATCTGATGAAGCGCTTTTATGAATTACAGTGGAACCTGTCTAAATTGACCACCCTCGGGACCAAGTCAAATGGTCACATAGAAGTGGTCACTTTATGAAGACTCTTTAAAAAGGACTCATTAAATAAAACTTTCAGAAAATGGTCACCTTACTCAGGTGCTCACTTTACCCAGGTGGTCACTTTTGCAGGTTCCACTGTATATCTGTCCCGATTTAGCAATCGAATTATTATTTTTTTTTTTTATTCCATGATGTAAATATTATGGAATTATACAAAAATATAGGGGGTTCTTTAGCAGTCGCATAAAGGTTAAATGCTGTTATTATTAATACTTTCAAGTGATACATTATAAATATAAAATAATTTGAATTTGTAGAAATAAATTTGCCTAAAACAAATTCTGTATTTAAATTGCATAAAGTTTTGTTAAAAGTGTTGTTTGAAACTCGCCAAGAAAATAAACTGCTGTTTGCTTGTCTTTAATTAAAAAAGAATTGACGGAACTTAAAAACGAAAAACCTATGTTTAACAGATTATCGTATTAATGCAATACATTTATAACTGAAATAAAACAAAAATTAACTTTATTCTCTTTTGTAGTGGTTCTCAGAAAAATCTCTACTATGTGGCATCACTGTGAGCTGTTTTGCAAGAACGTGAACTATTTGGGAATAACTGCAGTAATTTTAAACATTTTTATTGCATGGAAAAATGTTAGGAACTACTGCTGTAATTCTTAACATTTTTATTGCAGGGAAAAATGTTAGGAACTACTGCTGTAATTCTTAACATTTTTATTGCAGAGAAAAATGTTAGGAACTACTGCTGTAATTCTTAACATTTTTCCATGCAATAAAAATGTTTAAAATTACTGCAGTAATTTTAAACATTTTTATTGCCTGGAAAAATGTTAGGAACTACTGCAGTAATTTTAAACATTTTTATTGCATGGAAAAATGTTAGGAACTACTGCAGTAATTCTTAACATTTTTATTGCAGGGAAAAATGTTAGGAATTATTGCAGTAATTCTTAAATTTTTTTTCATGATAAAATATTAGGAATTACTACCATAATTCTTAAAGTTTTGATTGCATAGAAAATTGTTAGAAACTTTCAGTTGTGGTGATTTTCCTGTAATGTTCTTACCCAGTGTGGGTACCTTTGTTAATTGGAAATGCTCCCCTCTAATAAGAGCATAAATTAGAATAGTTAAATCTTCTGTGTAAGGCTTTTCAAAAGCTTAAGTTAAAACTTATCGTGGAAATCTCCAACAGATCCAAATTACGAACGCATTCCGTGTGTCGAGCGAACAATTCACGACAGAAAATAGCTGCATTTATAAACTTAATTTAGAAGTTCTTAGAGTAACTTTCAATAAATAAGTCCATTTATTTATTATTAGATTACCTGTCAATGTGATCCAGTGGAATTCCACTCCCTCCAAGTCCGCACCAATTTCCGTAGTTGACGAAATCTAAAGGATTTCTATTAGTTTTAAGAGACATCATTTTTCCCAAATCTAAAACCGTCGCATTTACTGCTGCAAAAGAAATAATTTTGGATATTATATTATTTTCAATTTCTTAAAACAAAGTTTTCATTCAAACACTTATCATTATTTTCTTAAGAATGAAAACAATGTCTATTATAAAGCGTTTTATAAGGTTTTGTTTTATAAAATTCTTGAGTTCCGCAGTGGACAGATCCTTAAGACACGGTTCCCAGCAGATCACCAAAGTCAAGAATCACTGGCTGCGGGTGGGTGACCACTTGGATTATTCTGCGTAGGGACCGGGGGTGTGCGGTATGGGTCCTCGTTAAATTGTTCTACGGTAAAGTGCTCGACTTCGCATGCTACCGAACGGGGGTGCCATCCCCTCTGCAGAGGATCAAAATTGTGATGGCATGTCTTCGGATCATCCTCAGGGATGTTTCCCAGACAGTCGCTAATAGCCCATTGTGCAGCTCTAGTGCGACGTAAATGAACTATAACAATACAATTCTTAAACATCGATTCTGTTTTATTATTTTGTGGTTTTTTGCTTACAGCATGTGTTTTTTCCAGCGCTAGGTGTCCCGCAGTGGCCTGATCGTTAAGACACGGTTCCCAGCAGATCACCGAAGTCAAGCATCACTGGCTGCTGTCAGTGTGCGGGTGGGTGACCACTTGGATCAGTCTGCGTAGGGACTGAGGGTGAGCGTTATTGGTCCTCTTAAAACTGTTCTACCGTAAAGTGCTCGCTTTCGCGTGCAGGTCGTCGGGCTACCGAAGCAGGGGTGCCATCCCCTCTGCAGAGGATCAAAATTGTGATGGCATGTCTTCGGATCATCCTCAGGGATGTTTAGACGACCGTCGCCAATAGCCCATTGTGCAGCTCTAGTGCGACGTAAATGAACTACAACAACAACTTCCAGCGCTAGGTAATACCTCAGCCACAAAATGCTTATTTCTGGAAACCATTCCAAATTACTAATCTTCTTAAATACTTTAACAACTACCTAAATTGCTTGACAAAAGCTTACTTGAAGTGTTGCTGCTTTATTAATACCTGCTATAAGTAACAAACAAACATATAATTGATTAAATATTTAAAGGCTGTCACTTATTAAGACTTTCTATTTCATTCTCGTTATTTTTTGCTTATGCATATGAGAAATATAATTATAAGCCTCATATTGCGAATTGATCTAGAGAGTGTTTTTGGAGAAAACACCACGATTTCCATGCAGGCAATTAGCTCTTAATGTGTATTGTACCGTTATCTAGTAGAAATTCTGAAAACTTGTTAAGTACCTATCTAAATCCAATACTTTCGAAGTAAAAATGTCACCTTTGGAAAAAGTATGACTTTATTATCATTACATTATCCAAAGCTCTCCATTTTTAATATTCACGAAGACAGATTGTGTGTCAGTGAAACCGTTGTTTTCAAAACGTCATAACTTTGCATAAACTTTTTCTACAAAAAATTTCAGAAAATGTAACGAACATTCTTTTTCCAGAAATCAGTTTCAAGTGAATTCGCGCGCAGTGAATTCAAAAGTTGTCTGGCAGACGATACCAAATAATCAGATTCCATTACCTATATAAAGCAAACTTGTCAGGAATGAAATTTTTTTCAAAGTGTTCGATAAATAATTCTAGACATATGTACAAAGCACAAATTCCGACTGTCTAAAGCACACAAAAAAAGAAGGAAAAAAACAGAATAACTTTCAATTTAATGGTCGGATTGTTACGTACTGGTACTCAATCTTAATGGCTCCAGTGGGTGACCTCATATATGCTAATTAGTAAGGAAAGACGATATTTTGAGTTACTAAATCAGGCACAATAACGTACTTTCAGTGAATAAACATAATTTTTTTCTGCGGGTTTGTATTTCTGACTTTTAAACTACAGGGAAGAACTGCATTTTTTTAATAGCCGTCGTTCAACAGCAGACCCAAATTTTGGGTTTACGACTACTAATGTTCAATGCAGTAGCTTTGTAATCTTGAACCCAATCCAGAAGACAAGGGAACTCCGTTATGGGAGAAATTTTCCTTCCAGGAAGACTTCTTAATGGACATTTGCTTTACATGTAGAGGAAGACTACGAGAACCTTCCACAGTTAGTATGACGCAAAGGGACTTTAACCCATGATCCATCTGCCACTGAGGATATTTCACGTCGGCACCGTGGTCGGTGCAAGCCGGATGCGGATTTGTATCGACCAACCATCGCCCGGACTCGAACCCGGTTCACCTCATTGGAAGACGAATGCTCTATCCTGTAGCCGCAGTTTTATTTTATTTTACAACCGTCGTTGAACAGCCGACCCAATTTTTGGATTTACGACTACTAATGTTCAACTCCGTTGCCTTGTAATTTTGAACCCAATCCAGAAGACAAGGGAACTCCTGGATAAAGTAATGGGAGAAACTTTGGCTTCGTGGAGGACTTTTAGATGGAACCAACTCGCATTTGCGTTACATAGAGAGGAAGACCACGAGAGCCACCCACGGTTAGCCTGACGGCAAGGAGACTCTAACCCATGATCCGTTTACCACTGAGGATATTTCGTGTCAGCACTGTGGTCGGTGCAAGCCGGATGCGGAATTCGTATCGACTGGGATTCGAACCCTGTTCGCCTCATTGGAAGGCGAACGCTCTATCCCCTGAACCATCGCGGTTTTGCAGCAGCAGTTTGGAATATATCGCTGATTCAAAACTAAAACGACACATCTGCAGGCATTGCACGTTTGCACATGTGTCGTTTAAGTTTTGAACCAGCGATATAGTCCTAATAGTTTGGTCAGGAGAGCAGTCCAAAATGTGAACTCCTTAAAGTTAATTTTAATTTTTGCGAATTTCCCCATACCTCGAGAATTTTTTAAGCGAATTAAAAATAAGATTGTACATAATTATAAATTTGTTAGCCCAAAGATAATACCGGAAGTAAAATAAGTTTTAATAATTTTTTGTTTTATTTAGAAATAATAGAAAAATTTTGAATTATAAGGTATATAAATTTTTACATCAATTTAAAGAATAATAGTTTCTGAGAAATCAAGTTATGAAAAATGTTGACTTATTTAAGTGGAAATGAAAAGATGAAGTCGAAAAAGTTATTCAAAATGCTAGTTTTTCCTTTTCTTTTTTTTTTTCACTGAACGTATAGCGTTAAATTTGCACGTTCGGAATAGCAAATTTTAATTATTCAAAGTTTAATTCAATTACAATAATTATGTAATTTGCTCCTATTTATTTAGAAAAATTAACATTTTTCACCTAAGATAAATAGATAAACTTTCTATAATGTAATGAAGCACTTAACTCTTTTTTTACGGTTAGATATGGAAGGAAATTAAATGCGATGTACAAAAACTTAAAAATAATCAAGAAAAGAGAAGAAGAAGAAAAATGGAGGTCGTTTTATGAGAAAAACAATAAAAATTTCATTTCAGAACTTTCGATATAAGGAAACTTCAATCACGTGAACTATTTTCCTTTAAAATCGCAAAACTAATTTTTATGATACTTTAAAATAGCAAGACAGGAAAAATATTGTATATATAAAAATTAGTTCTAACATAATTTTCTACTTACAGCTCATTTTCTCAGTTTTTATTTTATAAAAAGGTTACTATAAGTATCTTTTTAGTGTTCAAAATTATTGCTTTAAGTTTGAAAAAGGAATTCATTTGCTGGGGTCTATGGATGTAGTGAATCGTATTCTAATTTTCGTTTTTGAAATTTTGCTGCCAATGTTAGCATATTAAGACACGCTTTAAGAATGCAAATTATTTTGCAGAAATTGATTGCGGTAAGTGCAGAAGTTAAAAACGCCTTTTTAACAAAGCTGTGTAAACGGCAAATGAAATGTCCGACACATACCGATAATATTCCACAAAATTAAAGGAAAGAACCAACATTATTAATTTTTAATTTCAAATTCGATTCCTTCTTTTTTTTTAATTCATACAATTAAAGTAAAAGGTACTTTATTAAAATTAAGTTTTGTATTATAATATAATAGTTGAAGAATTTCAAAAAATTCATTTTTACAAAATATTGAATATGTATAAAACGATTTCAATCATTTCCCACGAACACTCCCACATTTATTTGAAAATTTTGTGAAAAAAAATTGTATAGTGGATACTCATGAACTAAGGAACTATTACGAATTCATTCGCATATTTTTCAATTAACTTAGTAAATTTGCTAAATAAATTTTGTTTTGGGATTATTGCGTTAAAAGATAACATGTTATTAATTCATTTATTAATCTTGATTTTTCAATTGTTTCATTGCTTTTCAGTGTTCTTTTTCAAAAGTTCGCTTAAACATAAATTATTTCAAATGTGATTAATTAAGTTTCTGATAACTAATAATTTAAATAATTGTTATTATAACCATTCGAGTCATAGTATAATAATATATTCAAATAAAAGTTTCGTTTAGATAATTACAAATAATGTTCGCTCATAAGATCAACATCTTTTTTCCCCCAAATATTTAGCTAACCGGAGTCGAGCAATTTTTCAAACTCCAATTCCTGCAAAATTTTTATCGTTTTCGACTCCACGGCCCTACATTTTAACTAACACAAACAGCAAAAAATTCATAAACATATTTTTTATTTATTTTAGGTACCCGATTACCTTCATTGATAAAATTTTGAAATTTTAAATTTATTATTTTTTATTTGGACTTATGTGTGTGTTGTACTTAAACATGATATCCATACAAAAAAATATTAATTTTTTTTTAAAAGAAATGGGGGAAACTGGTCAAAAAAGATAAAATTAGACCTTTTTTTCAAAATCATAAAACTTTGCCAAAATTTATAATTTTCTTCATTATTCTTGGTTTATATTACTCATAAAAACTCAACTTAGGGAATAGACTAAACATTTGACATAATATTAATATTTCGATATTTTAAAAAAAATGTCGAATCTTATTTGGCAAAATAGGCCAAATATAGCAACTGATTATTTTTATTTTGGCTATAAAATATGAAATAATCCTTTAATTATTTAATCCATATTCTATTCTCTAGACATATGTATAGGAAGCATTCATACAAAATTTCAAGTAATTTGAACTAAAATATTTGAAGATATTACATTTTAGAATGAAGGAAAATAACCAAAAAATTAGTTACGAGAAAAAGCACAAAAGAGACATAACTGGGTACTTGCAACTCGAGAAGAAGTGAAGTAATTATCAGGGCTCGAAAAACCGCCCGTCCTCGGCGGTCAAAAATTCCCCGCGGACAACGAATTTCTCGAATCCGACGTCCGCGCAGACGGCCATTTTCCCGTTAATGTTCGTGATACATTTTCAATTTTTGTTATCTTTCAAGAGTCTAGCACTTCACTTCTAAAATGACCCTCTTATCTAGAAATACAGCAACATACTGCGTATGGTGAAATTGATGTTTTCGCTGTCTGGGAGTACTGCAGCGCTTGAAAGGGGCTTCTCAGCAATGAACTTAGACAAAAACACATTACGCACTGGTTTTAAACAAGCAGCGTTATAAACGCAATTATTAGCATCTACCTAAATGGAAAACCCCTTTC